>NC_091446.1:7285024-7642524 GCF_964237555.1 Oryctolagus cuniculus
CAGGGGGTGCTGCGGGCTCAGCTTTGGGAACCACCAGGGCTCTGAGGCCTTTTCATGGCTCCCCCTCCCTCTGCGGGGCCACTGGGACCTCTAGGCTCTGCTTTAATCCCCCCCTTCTGTTCTCTCTCCCCCGCATCTGTGCAGCCCAGCAGGCCCTGCCTTCCCTGGGCGGTTGTGTTTCCCAGGCCCTGGTTTGCAGTGTGTTGGGCACCTGCCCCGAGACTGCTCTGCTATCTCAGTTCCCTACCCTGCCCTGGGACTAGGGAGGTAAGGAGGAGTCCGAGTGGGTGACTTGGGTTTGTCTTCAGGGTGCACAGTCGTCATCGCGATGGGGCAGGCACCAGAAACTGATCAAAGTCAGCAGTTAGCGCTTCCATTGCCTTTCCTGTACAGCTCCTGTTCTCCAGTTTTTCTTTTAAAGATTTATTTGTTTATTTGAAAGGCAGAATTACAGAGAGGCAGAGAGAGAAGTCGTCCATCTGCTGGTTTGCCCCCCAGGTGGCTGCAGTAGCCAGAACTGGGCTGATCCAAAGCCAGGATCCAGGAACTTTGTCCAGGTCTCCCACCCAGCTGCAGGGGCCCAGGTACAGGGGCCCAAGTGCTTGGGCCATCTTCTACTGCTTTCCCAGGCCATAGCAGAGAGCTGGATGGGAAGTGGAGCAGCTGAGATTTGAACTGGCGCCCATATGGGATGCCGGCACTGCAAGCAGTGGCTTTACCCACTGCGCCACAGCCCTGGCCCCCAGTTCTTCATACAGACTAAAATGCATTGTTAAGGATTATAGCTACTCTACTGTACTTATTACTATTTAAAATATTTATTAAACAGGTAGAGAGGCAGAGAGAGAGAGAAAAGAGAGAGTATCCATTTGTTGGCTTACCCCGAAATGAGCACAGCAGCTGAAGCTGAGAGCCAGGAACCCTGTACAGGTCTCCGTCATGGGTGGCCGGCACCCAAGTACTTGAGAACCCTGCTGTCTCCCAGGGTGCACATTAGCACCCTGGTGTGCTCCACACCCTGGGTGTGGAGTCTGAACTTGAACCCAGCACCTGACGTGGGCTGCAACCCCCCCCCCCCAGCAACATCTTGAGCAATCCATGAAGTGCCCGCCCCGGAACTTAGCACTGCTACTCCAGTTGTGTTCCAGCACCCATTGTCCAACCTCCCTCTGTCCCCACCCCCCAGCCGCTCGTAATCACTGTTCTAAGTCAGAGCAGCTTTTTTTTTTTTGACTTCCAAGTCCATGCAGTGCCTGGAGATGATGGTTTGCAGGGCGGCTGTCTTGGTTTGTGACGGCAGCCATGATGCTTCGGGAGAAGTGCCATCGGGTGTTGGGAAACCGCTCCTGACACAGTGCCCCTGTCCTTCGGCCCTAGGTGAGGCTGCAGGTCGGACTGTATGCTGTGTACCTCCTGGACTGGCTCACCGTCTTCAGTAAGGACCAGTTCCTCATCCTGCGCCTGGAAGACCACGCCTCCAATGTCAAGTACACCATGCACAAGGTCTTCCGGTTTCTGAACCTGGGTAAGCATCCTGCTTCCTGCTGATGGGCACGGTGTGAGCCCCGGGGACGCCGGCTGTTCTGGGAGCACTTCTGGGCCTGACACAGGCTTGCTGAGCGGGCGGCCCGGGGACAGCCCAGGGGAGGCCGGCTCAGCACCTTTGTTTGACACGGGGCTTGGTGCACGGTGTGGTGAGGGTCTCTGGGTAGGAGGAGCTCACCATCTAGCCGCAGGAGAGAAAGAAGCTGCAGTTCCACTAACCTGGTGACAGGCAGGGGGCACCGTCACAGTGGGCACGTACTGATGACTGCCGAGCGGACCGGGGACGGGAAGTGTCTGAGAGCTGAGCTGTGAGGGACCCACAGGATGTCCATGGGGGGCAGGGTCCTGCAGGGAACTGGGGGCTTAGGGGGGAAGGAGCTGGCCGTGGCTCCTGGGCCTCTGTGAGTGAGGAGCCTGCCTTTAGCCTGAGATGCCCCAGTCCCCAGGGGCACTTTGCTCTGACAGCCACGCTGCCCGCCACAGCGCTGGTGGCAGAGTCGTGTGTGCCTTGGGGCGCTGCCCGTGTGGACAGGGTTCCCAGGCGCTGCCAGAGAGGAGCCCAGCTGGCCTGCAACGGGCCTGGCCTTGCTGCAGGTGGCCATGCAGCTAGAAGGCTCTGTGCGTGGGCGCAGGTGGCCTCCTCCCCACCCTCATCGCCAAGGCCATGGCACACAGGGTGCAGATGGCCCAACCACAGGGCCCCCTGTGGCAGCACACGGAGGTAGAAGGGACTGGGGCAGAGCTGAGCAGGGCTGAGCAGAGCATCGAAGCCCCCGGCCTGGCTGACAGCCACGGAAAGTGGCTCTGTGAGCCCAGGTGGGTGCTGCCCCGTCCCGGGATGGCTGCCGGGACCCGAGGGGCCAAGCGCAGGCAGGGGACCTCCCCGGGTTCCAGTCCTCCTGGAAGCGAGCTGCCGGCTGCGCAGCCGCCTCCCTCCCACCTCCTGCCTGCCCTGCCCCCTCACAGCTTCTCCTCCTCCTCCAGGGCCCTTGAGCGAGAAGCAGGAGGCCTTACTGACCAAGAGCCCTGCGTCCAACGTGCGGCGGCCCGAGGACCGGAGCCTGGGGCCCATGTGGCCGGTCACACACAAGATCCTGCAGGACTTCTACGGGCCGTTCAACGCCAGGCTGGCGCGGGTCCTGGCCGACGAGGCGTTCGCCTGGAAGACGCCGTGAGAGCTGCCCCTGTGGCCGCCCCGCCCGCCTCACCACCGGCGCCATGGTTTCAGCACACTCTCTTGATGGGGAGCTGTTCCCCTCACAGCGTGGAGAAACCCCTGTGACTGGAGCCGCCTCCGCCTCCCTCGGCGCCTCGGCACCGTCTCGCGTCTCCTCTCTGATGTCCAGCCCCGCCACGGGCCCTGCATCAGAGCGCGTGGGAGACTCTGCCTCCCTGGGAGGTTCCGAGGGCCTTGGGGGACGGCCCCTGTGCAGGCGACAGTCACTGGATCCGAGGACTCAGCATGCCAGAGGCCCCGCCCCAAGGCTAGCAGGACAGGCACCGCGCAGCCCGGTGGGTTGCTAACCTTGGCCTCTTTGGGAGAGAACCGAGAGCCCCCCGAGAACGGGTTCCTCAGTGTTTCCCCCTCTCCACAGCCAGCCGTTCTGTTGTCCGGACACGAGCCCAGGCGGCTCTGCTGCTGGGGGCAGCACGCGCCTCCCTCTGACCCCCTCCCAGCCTCTGTAGACTGGGCTCCCCCAGAACAGGAACGCGTTTGAACCAGACCGCTCCCTGCATCGGGCAAGTCCCACCTCCCTGTCTCACTGTTAATGCCAGAAAGAGCAACCCCAAAATATCGGACGCTTGGTGGACACTGTGGAAACCCAAGCCGTCCTCGCGCGTTCACAGTCAGAGCTGGAGGAGCTGTAGGCTTGGGGTCTGGGCAGCCGCGGGCTCCGGCGGGCCGCCCTCCCGTTGTGCCCCAAACTCCGTACACATTCACAGAACTACAAGGTGTGGTGACTGATTCGGCAGCAGTGCACAGGCTAAGCCTGGGCCAAACGCATGATGCCAGGATTGGGAACAGGACTGCGAGAGCCATGCTCGTCATGGAACTTCCAGGCCATTTGGCAGCGTGGTGGGCTGCTTGGCCGGATGGACTGATGGTCTTGGCGTTTCTCGGAAGTCACGGGGAAGATGCAGAGAATGCGGGCGCTCCCTGGGCCCAGCCCCAGCTTCGCGCTCAGCGGAACCAGCGTTCTCAGGTGGAGGTCCGTGCACCGAAGTGGGGACATGCGAACCTCGGCTGTAGCCTGCGCGCCCGAGACGGACGGGCCCTGGTTGTGGGAGCATCCCGAGGGGGCTCAGCTGTCTCATCCCAGTGCCATCGTCCCTGCCTTCGGGGAGGGGTTCTGCGGCCCCTTGGGAGGTGGGAGGGGCCGTCAGCACTGACTGTGTCCCTGGAGGTGCTCGGGGCACCCCGCTTTCCAAGACAGCCCCCCGCCTTTCTCTTGTAGCCCGCACTTGGAGCAGCAACCAGCAGGGGAATCTGGCCCGAGCCTCGTGTGTGAGTGTGTGTGTGTGTGTGTGTATTTATTTGTACCCCAGAGTGTGCACGTGTGGGTGCTCTCTGAGTGGATCCCCTTCAGTCTCGTTGCTACGAGGCCCTGTGCCCTGGACACAGTCCCGTCATAGATTCACTTCTCTGCCGATCAGTCATTGTTTCCAGCGTATGGCTTAACTGTTCACACCAGCCGCAGTGACAGCGAGGGACGCGTCTGTCCCCGAGCGTGTGGGTAACACGTGGTGTAATTCTGCTTCTTACAGAAGTTTTGCGGAAGGTGTGAGTTCCAATATTATTTGGTTTATTACTCGGATCACTTTTAACAGCCACAGGCCCCTCCCTTCTGTGCCGACCGTCGCCATCCCGACGCCTTGTCCCTCTCGGGCGGCTTCCAAAGCCCACGCCTGCCGCTTTTGCTCTCTCTCGGGCGGGGCCGGCTCTTGTTGGCAGCACAGGTTGTTGCTGGGGGCAGTGGCCTTGTAGCCTGCCATCCAAAACCAAAGCAAAAAGGGGTCTCGGCCCACAACCTGGCCTGGCAGCTGCGTGGGTCCCCACCAACCGTGCACCGGGTTGTGTTCCACTGTGTTCCCTCTGTCGTGAACGGGATGTTGAGTGACTGACAGTTACACTGTCCTTTCGTTCATTTGACACAATTAAAGCGCCCTCTGAGCGGTGCCTGCAGAGTGTGGCCTCCCTCTCCATCGTGGCCGTGGGCTGGGGGCTGCTGCCTGCCGTGTCCGATGTGCACAGGTGGGCTGGGGACACAGCCTGGTGTCTCGCTCACCTGTAGCGCTGTGCACACTCTAGGGAGGGGACTGACCTGGTGAGAGATGGGGTGCGACCGTGCTGACAACACGCAGGTGGAAACGTGGGACCGAGGGCCGGGGGTTCAGTCCTTACCAGGGCTCCTGCGGGAGCAGTGTCGTGGGGGGACGTGGGCGGGCTGTGTTCGGACGTTGGAATTCAAAAGGTCAGGGGGCTGCAGGCCTCACTGCTCTGCCTGCCTGGCCCCTGGCGGCTGTGGGCACATGTCACTCACCGGACACTCGGTGCCCCCGGATGTGCCCTGGGGTATCTGGGCCAGCCTGAGGGAGGAGCCAGCGTGTGGGCGGGCTCTGGTGGCCATGGCAGACTCCACAGGCTGGGGGCTGTGGCGCTCACCTGTTTATCCTCTGTTTCGGAGCTGGAGCCCTGGATGGAGCTTGCTGACTGCCCTTTGCCACCTCTTCCAGGTGGTCCCCCTGGGTGTACAACACTGGCCCTGCCTCTCTCCTTGTAAGGCCGCTGGTCAGATCGGATGAGGACCCCGCCTGACCCCAGTCCCCTCTCCAGAGACCTTTGTAGACGCAGTCCCACTGCGAGGCCCTGGGGGCTGGGCCAGTCCTGGGGCGAGGGGAGGCAGACGCAGCTTGTGGAGCGGGCTGGGCACCCGTTTCTGGGGAGACCCCCGGGGAGGCCTCTCCCCCTCCAGGCGTAGATGTGGGAAGGCCCTGGGGTGGGTTTGCTCATCAAGGATGCACCTGTGCCGATGCCGAGGACGAGGTGGCGCGGGGGAGCTGGGGGTGCAGAACAGGCTGGTGCCCATCTGAGGGGTGAGGCACGCATGCCTCCCTCTGCCGCCACCCTCCCAGACCCTTTCTGCCCCGGGGCCACCCCCTCCCCATGCAGGCGCCAGCTCTGCTTCCGTGCAGGTTGGCGCCTCCCCACGAAGACTCCTTGGGCACTGGTGTCCCCGGCTAGCACTCCAGCCACGGCTGAGAAGGCACAGATGGCGGGGTGGGGGTGGGGCAATGTTTTCTGTGGCCCCTGAAACCCTACCCTGCGGGCAGCGGCTCTCCCGTGGGCGAGGCCCGTCCAGTTGAGCAACGCTGCTTTGATGAGTCAGATTTTTCCAGGAGCCAGCCAGGTTCCTGCGGCCCAGGAGCAGCCCAGGAGCAGCCCAGGGGCGGGGTGGGGGGATTTCCTGTGGCTCCTGTGACAAATTGCCCCGGACTCCGTGTTTGAGCCAACAGCTGTGCATTTGCTTCTGGTTTGGGAGGTGGGAGAAGAAATTCCCCAGAGTCCCTGGCTGCAGCCAGAGGTGAGCAGGCCTACTGCCTCCCGGAGGCCCCGGGCAGTCTGGGGCCTGGCCTGGCCCACATCCAGGCCCGTGGCTCCTTCTTCCACCTTCCTCCATCGTCTGGGCCCCCCACCCCGCCCAGGCCACATCTGCCCAGTCCCCTTGCCACAGCAGGGAGCGCGGTGTCCACGGGTTTCCGGGCTTAGGCCCAGGCTGCCGCTGGAGGCCGCTGCTCCGCCAACTGGCAGGGCGTTCCAAGCTGGCCCAAGAAGCAGGGGTGGCGTGGGCGCCCCTTGCAGCTCCACACCTGTGACTCCACGCCCGCAGCAGGTGGGAATGGGTGTGGCTGCCCGAAGTGGGGGGGCAAAGCTTCTGAACACGTCTGTTCCAAAACAGATGTGCCTTCCTGTCTTGTGGCTGGAGTGAGCGGGATGGGGGAGCAAGGGGAGGGGCCTGAGACTCAGGTCCCCTCTGGTGGGGAGAGAGAGGGCTGCCCTCTCTGGCCTGGCCTCCCAGGGGAGAGCCCTGGGGCAGACAGACAGCTGGTGCCGCTTGCTTTGGACTCTGTGGTGTCACGTCGTCAGCTCCACAGGGCAGCGCAGGTGCCTCACTGGTCTCCCAGGTCCTGCCTGACACCCCAGCTCCAACCCTCACACCACGGCTGGCCCCTCGCTCCTCCTACACTCTCGCCCTGGGCGCACCTGCTCCCAGCAGGTCTTGGGCAGACAAGGGCCCAGCGTGGGGAGGTGGCGTTGGGCCCGTGGGGAGCCTGCTGGGCTGCATGAGCCGGAGAGCATGGTGGAGCCTCCTGGGCAGAGGGGAGCAGACCGGGCAGCTGCGCTGGGAGGAGCTGCAGGGCACAGCACGGCCACGCGGCTCCGTGCATCGCCGCTGAGCCTGCACATCAGAGCCAGGAGCGCCTGAGCCCCGTGCGTGCTGAGGGCGTGGGTGCTGGGACACAGAGCAGAGAGGGGCCGTAGCCTGGAGGAGGCCGGATTCCGGGGGGGGGGGATCCGTGAGCACAGAAGCCATGGGGCCAGGAGTGGGGCTGCGTTCTGTGCTGTGCCAGGCTCTCCACGTGCCGAAAGAGGCCCTGTGGCCATCAGGCCCTGGTCACACCTAGAAGTGGGCAGGTCTCAGCCAAGGCTGAACCCCGCCCCGAGTCTTGGTACTTGCCAAGGCTGTGTGCAAAGTGAAGGTGGGGGCCTGGCCCTCTGGCTCCCTGGGGTCCCCTCCCTGCAAGAGCAGGAGATCAGAGCAAGGAAGCAAACTCTGACCCTGAGCGGCACAGTGTGTGTAGAGGGGACCCTGGCCTGAAGCCGGGTGGGCCGGGTCCCAGGCCGGGTCTCCTGGGTGAGCTCCTGTGAGGGCCGTCCCACAGCTGGCTCTGCTCACTCAGGTCTGTCACGCAGACAAGTGAGTGTCAGAGTTAACAAGCATAAACAAGATCAGAGAGGCTGCATGCCTGCCTGAGGCCACACAGCTCAGACCCTCAGAAAGAAACAGCAGAATGTCAACACAGGTCTTGACCCCGGGCCCCACAGTGCACCGCAGCCCTGCGCGGGTCCGTGTCCCCCTTAGCCGGTCTGTGGAGCGTCAGGACTGCTTCCCCGCCCTGCAGCCCCTATGTCAGGGCTCACAGGGAAGAGGGGTGGTTTGGGGCCAAGGGGTTCTGAAGCCCCATCCCCCGGGACCTGGGTGGTGCCTGGGGCTTCTCTGGGGGGAACCAGAACAGACTGGACTCTGCTGCTGAGATCCACGCCGCCCCGCCTCGGCTGGCCCCACCTTGTCCTCACCTCCCAACACAGGCTGGCTGGGCTGAGCGGTGCCCTGGGACCCGAGTCACGTCAGAAGTGGACCGCCCCGCCCGCTGGCCTCAGCCCAGGCCTGGCCTCAAAGGCACCCCAGCTAGGCAGTGTGGGAAGAATCCGAGTCGAGTGTTCTCAGAGTGTAGTCCCTGAACTAGCCTGTTCTGCGGGAGCCCCTGGGCTGGGCCCTGGATGTATGTGTGGGGGTGGGACCAGCCTGTCTGCGTGAGCCCCCGGGCTGGGCCCTGGATGTGGGTGGGGGTGAGACGTTTGCTCATTCACTGCTTCTCTCCCTGGTCTCAGCAGCAGAGCTGGGGTCTGGGCATGTGGGGACCCGGGAAGGCAGACCCAGGCCCAGCCCCCAGGAAGCTGGGACCTAGGGTGGCAGACAGATGCTGACCAGAAATGATGGAGAGAGAAAAGGACAGCTATTGATAGGAAATAGATATTGATCAGAAAAGGACAGATATGGATTGGAAATAGATATTGATCAGAAATGGACAGATATTGATCAGGGTGGTGCATGAGGTGGGTGCTGGGGACCGCGATGGTTCCTGTTGAGGTTTCCCCAGCCTGGGCACTCTCGGGGTCATCTCCCTGTTTGCCCCAGAGGCCAAGCCCCAGCGGGAAGCGGCCCGGCTCTCCCCAGTGGGCGCCGGGACCAGCCCAGCATGCGTCCAGCCCTGCTGCAGTCCACTCCTGCCAGGCCCCCAAGGCCTTGGGCTCCTCTCCGTGAGCCCCTGTCCTGGTCGTCGTGGTGGCTGCCACACCCTTGCACTGAGTCCTGTGGGCCCTGTCCTGGTCCTCGCGGTGGCTGCCACACCCTTGCACTGAGTCCTGTGGACCCCTGTCCTGGTCCTCGCGGTGGCTGCCACACCCTTGCACTGAGTCCTGTGGACCCCTGTCCTGGTCCTCCAGGTAGCTGCCGCACCCTTGCACTGAGTCCTGTGGCCCCTGTCCTGGTCCTCTCGGTGGCTGCCACACCCTTGCACTGAGTCCTGTGGCCCCCCGGCCCCCGCCCTCCCTCAGAGCTGCTCCAGGTGGCCGGAGTCTCGCCGCGCAGAGCCCGAGGGTAACCGTGATAGGCTGTGGACCTGGGAGAACAAATAGAAGAGGTGAGGTGTGTAGGACAGGAGAGAGCACTCACACGCATACGTACCCGTGGAGTTAGGAGCGCAGGGCGGCGTGCTGGCGCAGTGGGTTAAGCCGCTGCGTGGGCACCAGCATCCCATACTGTAGTGCCGGATTCGAGTCCCAGCTGCTCCACTTCAGACCCAGCTCCTGCCAGGAAAGCAGTGGAATTTGGCCCAAGTAGCTGGGTGCTCGCCATCCACATGGGAGACCTGGGTAGAGTTCCTGGCTCCCCATTTCAGACTGGCCCAGCCCTGGCTGTTACCAGAAGATGGACGATTCTCTCTCTCTCTCTCTCTCTCTCTCTCTCCCCCCTCCCCCTCCCCCTCCCTCTCTCCTCTCTCCCTCTCTTTCTGCCTTTCAAATAAAGAAGTCTTCAGAGGGGCTGGCACCATGGCACAGCAGGTTAAAGCCCTGGCCTGAAGCGCTGGCATCCCATAGGGACGCAGGTTCTAGTCCCGGCTGCTCCACTTCAATCCAGCTCTCTGCTATGGCCTGGGAAAGCAGTAGAAGATGGCCAAGGTCCTTGGGCCCCTGCACCCTCATGGGAGACCTGGAGGAAGCTCCTGGCTCCTGGCTTCGGATCAGTGCAGCTCCGGCCGTTGCGGCCATCTAGGGAGTGAGCCAGCGGACTCTCTCTCTGTCTCTACCTCACTCTGTAACTCTGTCTTTCAAATTAAAAAAAAAAAGTCTTCAGAACCAGTCAAACACACTAATTCAGTAATCTGCACCAGCACAGGTCTGCTTAGAAAGGAGTTCCCTCGCAGGATGGGCACCTTCTCAACGGAGGTCAAGTTCATGTCCCCAGTCAAATGGGTTCTGGGTCTCTCAGATCCATCAGCTCCGTTGACCAAGTGCCCTTCGGAAACCCTCCCACGTGATGTCCAGGACTGGGCCCCTCCCTGGCCTCCCTCCAGCCCCGTGCCTGCTCCTCCTCTCCTCACTGGCCCTGAGATGTTGGGGTGTCCCCTGGTGGCCTCAGCCGACCCTCCACACTGATGACTCACAGACCCCATGGTACCCACCTGAAGGACTGAGCCAGAGCCCTTGGACTCTGCCCTTCCCCCACGGGGGTCCCTCGGCAGCCACGGTGGGCCAGGCCCGGGACTCCCCGGTCACAGCCCCCACCCCCACCCCCACCGTCACTCTGAGCTGGACCCAGCCTTACCTGCCCTGCTCTGCGCCCCTTCTGCCAGCGGGGAGGCTTCGCTCTGGGTGGCTTCTTCCAGGTCGGCCTCCAGGCCCCACTCAGCCTGACCACGCCTTCCCCACCCCAGCGGGCATCCTCTGCACCACGGTCACTGCTGAGTGAGTCATGTTTTGGTTTCTGGCACTTACGATGCTTTCACGCCTTGGGCCCTGGCTGGCCTGGGAGGGACTGTGCCTCCTGGGCTGGCTGGTCCTGGAGACGTCAGATACTCCCGGGCAGCTCCTCCTCACGTGCTCAGAGCCACGCCCGCTACCTGCTCTCCCGATCTCACAAGGCCACACTGCGCCTCCCGGGGACAGCCTCCCTGAGACCTCAGAGACTCGCTGACTCGCCTGCCCTGAGCCCACAGAGTCTGACTCCTTCTGGGGCCCACGCACTGCCCCTGCCATGCCTGCCCCTGACCGCCCTGCATGCCCTCCCCCACACTCGCTTCCTTGAGACCCGCCCACCGCTCCTGCTCCCTTAGAGTGGTCTCCCCGCTCCCTGAGACCTCGGCAGCCCCGACCCAGTGCCGCTTCAGCCCCTGCCTCC
The DNA here is from genome assembly GCF_964237555.1 of Oryctolagus cuniculus. Classification (NCBI taxonomy): domain Eukaryota; kingdom Metazoa; phylum Chordata; class Mammalia; order Lagomorpha; family Leporidae; genus Oryctolagus; species Oryctolagus cuniculus. The sequence continues at coordinate 7,295,812 of NC_091446.1, forward strand.
CTGCCACCCGCAGCCCAGCAGGCCCTGCCTAGCCCCAGGCCTGGCCCCGCCTGGACACCTCACCAGGACAGCACCTGGCCTATATGCCCTGCAGGGCACTTGTCACACAGCCCCGCCCACACAGGATGTGTCGGTCACCTGTTTGCTGTGCCCTCCCTCTGCCTACAGGGGTGTCAGCTCCCAGTGTTCCGGACGGCGTCCTTGGGGCCCAGACTGCGGGGTGCAGGTGGAAGTCACTCAGCTGGGGGGTGAGTGTGCGATGCGACTCAGAGGCATGAGGTGGCCTTGTGTTGGGGTCAGGCCCGACCTCCTGAGGCAGTGCCATGGAGGCCCAAGGAGCACTTGGGCCGGGTGCCAACATCACAGTGGCTGGCAGAGGCTGGCAGGGGTGAGGCTGTCCCCCAGGTGGCCACAGGAAGCAGGTGGCATTCAGGATCTGAAGGTGGGAGGACTCTTGGGAGGAGGGAGTCAATGACTGATGTGGGGAGGGGGAGGCGGGAGGGGCTGTGTCTCCAAGAAGGAGGGGTGGCGTGGGCATTCTGGGCTTCAGAGTCGGGGACCTGCCCCGGCACTGCGGTCGGTGTGGCCCCAGGGACCTAGGCCTGCTTCCTTTTCTGCGGGTCTCCTTCTCAGGACCTTCTAGACCTGATGCCCATGTGTGTAGGTAGGGAAGCCACCAGCTAAGGTGTGGGTGTCACTCAGGAGGGTGTGGGTGTCGGGGAGGGCTCTGGTGGCGCTGTGCGTCTGAGCAGGGGTCGCCGATCTGGGCCTGGAGGTGGACAGGCAGAGCTGGAGGCTGTTGTGGTCAAGAGCGTGGTCACGGGCAAGGCAGGGGCGCCTGGAGGCCGCTCACCACCCTGGTGGGAGCACTGTTGGGAGCGGTGTACACACCCAGTGTCATTTCGCATTCGCAGGGGAGGGGGCTGGGGCTCAGAGGGGTTGGGGGCTTCTCCAAGGCCACACAACCACAAGGTGCTGGGGTCAGTGCTGGAATTCAGCAACTCTGACTTCATCCCCTGCAGTGAGTGATGGACGGACGTGGCCAGGGACAGGGAGGTCAAAGGCAAAACCGTCACAGGCCAGGATTAGACTTGGAGCTGGTGTCCAGCCTAGGGTAGAGGGTGGCATTTACCATTGTGTGCGTGTGTGCACGCGCTCACGCATGAGTGTATGTGTATGCACACATGTATGTGTGTGGGGATATGTAGGTGTGTGCACATGCATCTGTATATGTGTGTGTGCATGCACACATGTGCACACATGTGTGTGTGCACGTGCTCACGCATGAGTGTATGTGCACGCACACATGTATGTGTGTGGGGATATGTAGGTGTCTGCACATGCATCTGCATATGTGTGTGTGCTCATGCATGCGTGTATGTGTATGCACACATGTATGTGTGTGGGGATATGTAGGTGTGTGCACATGCATCTGTATATGTGTGTGCATGCACACATGTTCACGCATGTGCACGTGTGTGCACCTGCTCACGCATGAGTGTATGTGCACGCACACGTGTATGTGTGTGGGGATATGCAGGTATGTGCACATGCATATGTATATGTGCACATGTGTGTGCATGCACACGTGTGTGTATGTGCGTGTGTGGGGTGTCCACATTCTTGCAGCCTCCATCATTGCCAGCTGGACAAGATGGACAGGTAGGGAAAGCCTGTTTAACCACACAGATGTTTCTTATTTTATTCATGTAGTATTTATTCGTTAAGAATTCCTTTTACTTTCCCTTACGTATTTAAAGTGCAGCTGGGGCCCTGTCCTTCGAGCCCGCGTCTGCGGGGAGAAACCACGGCGTACAGAGCCAGCGCTGGCTTCCGGATCTCCCCGCTCGCGGGGCCAGAGCAGGAAGGACAGGCAGAGCCCTTCCCCGTGTGCGTGCCCGCCCCCCCCCCAGTAGTGCCCTCACCCCTGCTGAGACTTTCCGGAGCTTCCACGCTGGTGTTCAGGGAGCAGCCCCTTTCCGCACTCGTATTTCACTAGTTTATACCCGCGCATCCCGGAGGGTGGCCCAGGAGGCCTAGGGGCCTCGGGGACAGGTTCTGGGAACCCCCAAGTCCGGACTCTGTGACCACACCAAGCGTCCACTCCCATCGTCTCCTGATCGTCCATGCAGATTCCCAGAGGCCTGGCCCTCTCTGACAGCTCATGGGATGCGTGCTAACAACAACAACAACAAGACACTGGGTGGGCCGGCATGTGGCACCAGCATCGCACACGAGCACCCGTGTGAGTCCCAGCCGCTCCACAGCTGATCCAGCTCCCTGCTAACGCGCCTGGGAGGCAGCAGGTGACGCTGAAGTCCCTGGCCCCTGCCACCCACGTGGGAGACCCGGATGGAGCTCCAGGCTCCTGACTTCAGCCTGGCCTGGCCCTGGCTGTTGGCAGCCATCTGGGGAGTGAACCAGGAGATGGAAGATCGCCCTCCCTCTCCTTCTCTCTCTCTTTAACTCTGCCTTTCAAATAAATAAATCTTTAAACTAAATAAATAGAAACCACCTGGGTTTAACTTCTAGTGGTTCGGTGTGGGTAGGGATAAGCCACAGAATGAAGCCCTGAGGTCAGCGTGGAAGGGAGTTTTTGAGACAGGAGGGTTTGAAATTCGCTGGCTCGTAGTGTTTAGAATGTTTAATGTGCTTGTACTTTGATGTCACAAACACGGCGCAGGAGATACCGTGGACTCGGGCATCCAGAACTGGCGGGCGGGCAAGCCTGGGTGCGTAGGAAGTGCGGGGCAGGGGCTGGACGAGAGGCCATCTATGCTCAGAGTGAGAAGAGTGACACTGGTGGCCGCAGCCGAGAGCGCAGGGCACCTCCCACTGGGGGGACGGCGTCTCGCTCTGGCTCCACCTTGGGGAGGTGAGAGACGGGGACTTGGCGGGACCTAACACCACCTAAGGTCACCGGCCCGGAGGAGCTAGCGCCGGGCCCAAGTCCTAACTGTGACTTCTCAACCCAGAGTCCCCAGGAAAGGTTTCCGAGGAGGCAGGGGAGTCTCCGAGATGGAGTCAGGCTGTGGGGCTGCCAGGCTCATGCTGTGAGTGGGTGGGGGTCAAGGTCAGGGCCAGCGGGTCTTATCCAGGTCCTTCCTGGGGAAGCCACATAAGTGTCAGGGTCAACAGGGCCTCCAGCCTGGCCTCCCCTGCCCCTCCGCTGCCCCCTTCTGTGTCCCGAGTCACCTGGATGGCAGGAAGCCGAGCCGAGGGCAGTGCTGGGCCTGGGGGAGCCCCAAGTTTTGGGAGGGGTTTCAGCAGGTGGCACTGGCTGCTCCGTGGGCCTTTGGGCCTCAGACAGGCTTTGTGGGAGCCCCGGCCCCGGGCTGGGAGGCGGAGCCGGCTGGGAGGTCAGCGCGGGGCCGTGGAGCAGCGCTCACTCCGCTGGGCAGGTCTGAGTCAGCGGGCAGGAATGGGGCGGGGCTGCTGTCCTCCCGGCGCACCGCAGCGGCCCTGGCCAGCGCTGGCCGGCTCCCACCTCCGCATGAGATAATCGGGGGGACTCCGCCAAATTCTGCCCTTTCAGCACAGTGGAATTCGGGAAATTTCCTAAGCTGAGCCAGCTGCAATCCCATGGGCAGAGACCCAGGCTGCCTGAGGGGCCTTGGGTCAGGAGACAGTGCTGGTCAGCCCCTGACCGGCCCCTTCCTCGAGAAAGCCCCACCTCGCCTGCACCCTAAGTCCTTGCCTTCTGCGCTGCCCTGTGCTACTGGCTCTCACCCCACCCCAAGGCCCAGTGTAGCAGCCACCTCCTCCCTGGGGGCCGCGGGGTTCCCCCATGCCAGCCAGACCCCCAGCAGTGCAGTGACATTCCCGAGAAAGAGAAAGGGGCGGGGCTGGAGACAGAACTGAGCTGGGGCCAGGAAGGGAGCTGGTTGACTACGGGCACAGGGTTTAACCTCTGCGGAGTTTCCCAGCTCCTGAGGGGTGGGGAGGGGACACAGGGCGGGGGTGTGTGTGCTGAGGGTCCCTTCAGAGCTCACTGCCAGTTGCAAACCCTCTACATCTCCCAAGCTGCTTAATTCCTGGAGCGTTTGTGCAGAGGCACTGCCTGGTGAGGACGGAGGGGCTGCGAATGACTCTCCTCCGCCTGCACCCCTGGAATTCTGCGGACAAGTGGGGGATTGTGCATGCCAGCAGGAGGGGCTCAAAGGCAGCCCTGTGCTGCCTCCTTGTGGCCAACTCTGGCACTGCACCCGGGAAGTCTGCCCCCTGCCCATGGTCCTGTTCGTCTTCCTGCCGGCTTGACCCCCATTGGCGTCCCACCGACCTCTCATCTGAGCTGCAGAGCTCCCAGAGACTAAAGGTCTCCTGTGCATCCCCAAGTCCCGGGCCGATCCCATTGCTGGATGGGGAGGGAGAGCTCAGCCAGCCTGGGGGGCTGGGGGCGCTCACACGCCTGCTCCCTCTCCCGTGGCCTCCCTGTGTTAGCTGAGCACCTGTCCACTTTAGCCCAGACACACGGGGGTCTGGGTCTGGGACCTCCACCTGGCACCAGGTGCTCATCTACAGACAGACTTGGCCTCCCCTGCTGGGCCCCTGCGCACTCCACTGCCTTCTGCTCCCCCCTCCTTTTCCCTTCCCCCACCAGGGGTGAGCCTGCTGGGTCAGGGTACCGATGTGCAGAGGTTTGGAGAAGAAGTAGAAGCAGGGCGGGTCCGGGGGTCCCCAGTCTCCAGGAGAAGCCCAGCTTGGTGCAGCCCAGAGAAATCCCCGTGCCCCCATAGGCAGGAGCGCGGCCAGCCAGCAAGCACAGTGTCCCCAACCTAGGCGCACTTCCTGAGTCATTTTGTGGACGAGCCAATCTATGAAGCTGCAAACGGCTCCTCTCCAAGCTCCACTCCCCACAGCGCCCTCTCCCCGTCCAGGGGGCGAGCCTGCTCGCATCGCCACCGCGGGGAGCCCTCCTGACCCTCAAAGGGGCACGGGGGACGTGGCGAGACCCCAGGCTGGCGCTATGCTCAGTCTTCCCTGCCCTGAGCCCCTGGACTCCCCACCTCGTCCCCCTCTCCTGCGTTCTGTGATGCTCCTTCCTTCCACTCGTCTCCCTACCAGGAAAGCCACCTCCCTACACCATCAATTCTGCTACTTAAGTGGTTGCATTTTTACTTATGTATCTTCATTTCATTTGGGGAGTGGGGAGACACAGATCTTCTGTCCACTGGTTCGCTCCCCAAATGCCCACAGCAGATGGAGCCGGGCCAGGCTGCAGCCAGGCACCTGACCTCCATCCAGGCTGCCCCGGGGGAGGGCAGGGACCCAACTACTTGAGCCGTCACCACTGCCCCCCAGGGTGCTCATTAGCAGGAAGTGGGATGAGAAGTGGAGTAGGTGGAGCTCGAACCGTGCACTCTGGTGCAGAATCCAGGCCTCCCAAGTGGAATCTTTTTTTCTTTTTAAGATTTATTTATTTATTTGAAAGTCAGAGTTACACGGAGAGAAGGAGAGACAGAGAGAGAGAGAGAGAGAGAGAGAGAGAGAGAGAGGTGTTCCATCTGCTGGTTTACTCCCTGATTGGCTGCAACAGCTGGAGCTGTGGCGATCTGAAGCCAGGAGCCAGGAGCCTCTTCCAGGTCTCCCATGCAGGTGCAGGGGTCCAAGGACTTGGGCCATTTTCTACTGCTTTCCCAGGCCACAGCAGAGAGCTAGATCGGAAGTGGAGCAGCCAGGACTTGAACCGGCGCCCATATGGGATGCTGGCACTGCAGGCAGTGGCTTTACCCGGTACACCACAGCACCAGCCCCCAAGTGGAATCTTAACCACTGCACCAAACACCTGCCCCTGTCACATTTTCTTTCTTTTATTTTTTTTAAAGATTTATTTATTTATTTGAAAGAGTTACATAGAGAGAGAAGAAGAGGCAGAGAGAGAGAGAGAGAGAGAGAGAGAGAGAGAGAGAAGTCTTCCATTCATTTGTTCACTGCCCAGTTGGCCGCAACAGCCAGAGCTGCGCTGATCAGAAGCCAGGAGCCAGGAGCTCCTTCCGGGTCTCCCACGTGGGTGCAGGGGCTCAAGCACGTGGGCCATCTTCCACTGCTTCCCCAGGCCACAGCAGAGAGCTGGATCAGAAGAGGAGCAGCCGGGACTCAAACTGGCATCCGTGTGGGATGCCGGCACTGCAGGCGGCGGCTTTACCCACTACGCTGCAGTGCCAGCTCCCGGTTATGTTTTCAAATGAGTTTTTGGACCATTTTCAGCCCTGAAACTATAATTGGGTTCATTTTCAACTCTGGCTGTTATTTTTAAATAATCTTTCATTCTTTCAGTAGGATTTTTATTCCCTCTTTACGCATTTAATCATTTTTAAGCAGATTTGTGGTTTGGTTTGGCCCGGTTTGGTGTCCCGGGTGCCTGCACTGTGGACTGCTGCCGCTTGCAGTCCGATTTAGGAAGTAGGAGTTTCTCTTCGGCTGGTGTTAGAAGCGCCACGTGGCAGGGATCTCTGCACAGGGCTCACAGCTGAAGCCATGGAGCCAACGGCTCGCCCTCCTGAGCCCAAGCCTCCCAGTCGTCCGTAGGCTTGGCCCTGTGCCCTCTGAGAGGCACCAAGGAGATGCGCCCAGCTGCCTGGGGTGGGCTGGCCCTGCGCTCTGAGCCTCCCGGCCTTTCCCAAGTCCAGCTTTGTTCTGGAGATTTCTCTGGGTTCTCCTGATCAGGAGGGGCCCCACCTCTACTCAGACCCCAGACCCCAGTCCTCCTGTAGCCAGAGTCTGCACGCGCCCGTGCCTCGTGGGCGGGAGGAGCCAGCCGGGCCTCAGACTCACATCCGTCCCTGACGGCTCCCTGGCTCTGCGTGGCAGCCGCCCGGGGATCCTCCTGCTCCTCGGCTCTTCTTCAGTCCCGGCTCCCAGCTCGCCTGCGGATCGGAGAAATCCACGTGCACTTCTGGGCGGAGAGGGGGTTTCGAGTGGACTTTCCTGGTGCTCAGAGCACCTGCTGAGGGATGGAGATCTGAGACGCGCGAGGTTTGCTTATGAACGGCACGTGGCTGCTTCTGTTGCTAAAGATTTATTTGTTTGTTTATTACAAAGGCAGAGCAATGGTGGGGGGAGGGGAGACAACCATCCACCCACCGGTTCACTCCCCAAATGGCTGCACCGGCCAGGTCTGGGTCGGGCTGAAGCCGGAACTCCATCCAGGTCTCCCCGTGCATGGCAGGGGCCCACGTGTTTGGATCATTATCTGCTGTGACCCAGAGGCAATGGCAGGAGGAAGCCAGACCAGGAGTGAAGCAGCCAGCACTCCGACCACGCTCCCGTAACTGGCGACTTAACCTGTGCTGCGCCACCAGCACCTGTGGCTCTGAGCGCCCTTGGGAATGCGTGCCGATGGCGGGGTGTGGCCCCCGCGTGCGACGCTGGCATCCCCGATCGGAGCTCCGGTTCAGATTCCAGCTGCTCTGCTCCCGATCCAGCTCCCTGCTAATGCTCCTGGGAAGGCAGTGGAAGACGGCCCAAGTGCTTGGGGCCCTGCGTTCACACAGGAGATCTGGAGGGAGCTCCTGGCTCCTGGCTCCTGGCTCCCGGCTCCCGGCTCCCGGCCCCTGGCTCCCGGCTCCCGGCTCCCGGCTCCCGGCTCCCAGCCCCCGGCCCCTGGCTCCTGGCTCCCGGCTCCCGGCCCCTGGCCCCTGGCCCCTGGCTCCTGGCTCCTGGCTCCTGGCTCCGGCCTGCCCCAGATCTGGCTGTTGCGACCCTTTGGGGAGTGAGCAGCAGATGGCTGATCTTTCTCTGTCTCCTTCTCTTTCTGTCGACTGCGCCCCTCAGATCTGTACCTTCCCTGGTGCTCCAGGGCTTCTCCGTCACACCCGGGAGGAGTGCTCTGCCTCCCGGGGTTGTGCGGCCCTGTGGAAAGATCGGGCCCTTGTCCCTGCAAACACCCCCTCCCCGCAAGCTTCCGCCTTCAAGTCTGATTTCTGTGGTCATGGCAGTGACACGCGCTTGCTTTCATTCCTCACGTTTATCTGGCACAGATTCTTTTTTAACTTGCTTTTTGAAATGCTTTATTTTTGACTGATGCATTAAAAACATGCATATTTGCAGGGCTCTGTGTGCCGTCGCGATCGTCATAACTTTGCCCATCTCTTCCTTTCATCTTTGGGCTGGTTTTTGAGGTCTCCGTAGTTGCCACAGTACAATTGCATAATCATCACACACCTCAGTGTCACACCACGGCTTTCGAAATGTGTGTGTGTTGGGGCCAGTGCTGTGGCACAACGGGAAAGGCCTGCAGTGCAGCATCCCATGTGGGCGCCAGTTCGGGTCCCGGCTGCTCCACTTCCCATCCAGCTCTCTGCTGTGGCCTGGGAAAGCAGTGGAAAATGGCCCAAGTGCTTGGGCTCCTGCACCTGCATGGGAGACCCGGAGGAAGCTCCTGGCTCCTGGCTCCTGGCTCCTGGCTTCGGATCGGCGCAGCTCTGGCCGTTGCGGCCATTTGGGGAGTGAAGCAGCGGATGGAAGACCTCTCTCTCTGCTTCTGCCTCCCGTTCTATCTCTGTGTAACTCTGACTTTCAAATAAATAAATAAATCTTAAAAAAAACACATAATGTTTATGTATTTATTTGCATTTCACTTGAAAGGCAGAGGAGAGAGAGAGAGAGAGAGAGAGAGAGAGAGAGAGACTTCCATCTTCTGGTTCACTGCCCAAATTCCCACAACAGCTGGAGTTGGGCCAGGCTGAAGCCAGGCGCCCAGAACTCAGTGTGGGTCTCCCTCCTGGTGGCAGGGATCTGAGCGCTCTCTGCGGTGACCATCAGCAGGAAGCTGGAGCTGGAGGAGAAGCTAAGACTCTAACCAGGCTCTCCAGTGTGAGAGGCAGCTGCTGTGTCAGATGCCCACTCCAGTGTCACTCTGGGCCAGCGACGTGGGCTGGGCTCTGCTGGGCACTTCTGGCTTTGGCTGGTGGAGGTGGCATGGACACAGCTGAGACAGGCGGGCTGGTTCTGCCCCCCACCTGCCACACCCCCCATAGTGCTGGGCACGTTCTCAAGGCCAGGGACAAAGAGCAAGTGAGGGAGACAAAAAGCAAGTGTTTATCCTGCTCTGCCTGTGTCACACTTGCCAGCCACCTGTAGGCCGAAGGAGGTCACCAGGGCCCCAGGGATGGGGCAGGACACCACGGCCACAGCGGGCGGGCACTGATGGCTCCTGTCTGTTCCCAGGAGAAGAGCTGTGGGCCACGCGGTCAGCCAGGAGGACGTGGGGAGCAGCTCCACAGAACCCCCTGAACCGGGACGCTTGTTAGGGGGACACGTGCCCCGGGGGCAAGTGGCAAGCTCCTGGCTGTGGACTTCCGGAGCCTTGGTCTGGGTGCGCACAGACTCAGAGAGATGCAGCTTTTCTCCTTCATCAACCTGTCCCTTTCTGGCGAGGGCAGAGCCCGACGGCCAGGAGCAGCCCTCCACCTGGGGCTGGAGGGAACGGGCTCCCCTGAGAGCAAAGGGGCCCATGGAGGAGCATGGGGCCGGGTTTCTCAAAAGCCGCGCAGCCCAGAGCTGGCCAGGGACCCGGCCAGCGGTCCTGCACTCTCTGCAACAACCTTGCACCCAAAGTCGCTGTCCAGGGCTGGCGCCTGCGGCCAAAGCTGCCCAGGGGAGGGCTGCCTCCGAGGCCCTGGGCCTGCCCAGCACAGCCAGCCGGGCCCAGGCCCGGCCACCCAGAGGGAACCAGTCTCTCAGGGAGGACCAAGGTGGTGACACTGCAGGGGGACGCCATGTGGGCGACTGTTTCCCCCAGGGGGCTGGGTTTGCCTCAGGTGACCAACTTGTGCTTTGCCCAGAATTTCTGTGACAGCAGCACTGAAAGTTCTGAATTCCAGAACATTCCAGAGCCCCCCCCCTCCAGCCCCAGCCACAACAGGGCCCCCAGCTCACTGAGGGGGGGGGCTGGACATTGTGGAGCGGGGCAGGGCAGGGGGTGAGTGATCCCTTTCTGCCCCAGCCAAGGTCGTAACTGATGCTCCTGTAATGAAAGCCAGGTTAATAAGACAACCAGAAGAGATCCGGAGAGCTAGGGGGAAAAGTCCGCTTTTATGCCTGCACAGAGCTGTGTGCAGACGTGGAGGTCGGAGGGGCCGATCGGGAGTCACGGATGGGGCCAGGCCTTGGCCTCCGCGGCCTCCCCCTGCGCCGTGCTCCCTCTGGCCCATCAGACAGGTGGCGTGGTTTCCAGGTGGCGGCTTCTCCCCCGCATTCTTGTGTCCTACCCTGGGCCTCCTGTCTTCCCCAGCCCCACCCCGGCCTGGCCATGCGGCCCCTGCCATGGGGGTCACAGCCTCCCCGTCGCCCAGGCCCCATCCTGGAACCACCATGGACGCTGCTCGCCGACCACCACCCCACCCCTGTGGGATCCTGTGAGCCCGATCTCCACAGCCACCACCGTCCCACGAACGGCCAGACCAGGCCACAGCCCTGAGTCATCCTCCCTGTACAGCAGCCAAGGAGCCTGGGGGGAGCAGGGGCTGGGACTCCCCAGTGGCCCAGACGGAAGGCCTGCCCTGGAGCCCGGAGGCCTGCATGGCCCACCCTCCCCTCAGTTGCTTCTTCTCGGCCCCACGGATGGTCCTTGAACTCCCAGGCCTGCCCCTACCTTGGGGACCCCGGCTGCCCGACCCCCTCAGCTGGAGAGCTCACCTGTTACTGTGGCAATGAGGCCACCCCATCACCCTCCCCCCACCCCACTCCGGCCTCTGTCTTCTGGAAATCGTTATAGACTTTCTCCCTTCGGTTCTGCTTTCTGCTCCTTGGAGACGGGAGGCCGTGGCCTCACTCCCTGGTGTCCCTGTCCTGATGGCTGTCCCACAGCAGGTATCTGCTGGATGCTGGCCCCAGCGGGGACCCATGGTTTTCCTGGTTCCCAGAGCGGGCTGGCAGAGAGTTTGAGAAAGGTGTGGTGCTTCCCGGAGAGCCCTGGGTCCGCCCTGGGGACGGGGCGGGAGGCACGGGCCGGCTGGGGGTGGGGTCACCAGTCATTCCCGGAGCCCCTGGCCAGGGCTGTCCAGCAGGCTGTGATGGCGACGCTGTCCTGGGTGGCAGCCCCACGGGTCCCTGAGTGCGTGGAGTCTGGCTGGCGTGGCTAAGGAGCTCCTTCTGAAGTCTGACTTTATTTTACTTGACTGTAGCTGGAGGCTCCACCCTCACAGTTCTAGAACCATCTGGAGACAGTGCTTGGACAGGGCTGTTGGCATTGGCAATGGCAGAGGCTGATGCCTGTGACACTGGCCGTCCTATAGCCAAGCACGGGTTAGGGTCCCGGTAGCTCCACTTCCAATCCAGCCCCTGCTAATGTCCCCAGGGAAGCAGCAGAGACCTGGAAGACCCTCGGTGCTGGTCTGGCCCAGCCCCAGCTGTCGCGGCCACCTGGGGAGTGGCCCAGCGGCTGTCGCTGTTGCTCTTTCAAATAAGTAAATAAATCTTTGAGACGGGACACAAGGTCATCTTTGGGATCCGTCTGCGGGGGTGGTCGGTGACCTTCAGGGGTCCTGCTGAGGATGAGACTTGGGGGGGCAGAGGGCAGTGGAGTGGACCCCGGTGTGGTCTGGGGCAGCGCGGTGGGTGGGGTCCGAGCCCTGCTGCGCCATGGGGGGCATGGTCTGCGAGGAACCGGAAGTGGAGGAGACCACAGAAGGAGAAAGTTGTTAGACAGCTGCGGAGAGACGGAGCGTCACAGGAGGGCGCAGAGGGGGCCAGGTGACCTTTGCCGCCTTCGGGTGGACGGCACCCGACCCCGTTGAGGTCGGGTCACAGGAACCCGTGTCTGCTTTGCCACTGGGTTGGGCTGAGGGAAAGCCATGCTGGCCTCTCCTGCCGATGCTCCGAGCCCGGGGGGCGGCTGGAGGTGGCCCTGCCGGGGGCTGGGGTTTGGCTGGTGGTGAGGGCTCAGCCAAACCTGTGCATCAGCACTTTGCCAGTGGCGCACCTGTGCCAGGGAACCTGCGGGGGCTCATGGGAAAGCCGCGGGGCTTTGACAGGTGTCTAGGCCGACCTCGAGGGTGAGCTCAGGCTGGCGCCCTGCACAGAACTGAACGCCCCTGCTCCTGACGGCGGAGCCGCTGTCACGCCCGAGTGCAGTGTTTCAGGCACCTGGGGCTGAGTACCACATCCCAAACGGCCCAGCCTCTGCCTCTCCCGGGAGCCCCCCTGCCCCAAGGTCACAGGGGCCTGGCTTCCCGAGCAGGGGACAGTCTGGTTTCCCGTGTGAACCTGAATGGCCTTGACTGTGGGTGGGGGTGATCTGCACTCCACCCTCCCACCCCTGCCCTGAGCCCCCTCCCCTCCCGGCCCCCAGCTGTGCCTGAAAGACCCTTGATGTGATCCCTGTGTGGTTTCAGCGAACACAAGCTGAACGTTCTCGGTTCTAATACGTGCCTGGAGCACGCGGCGCCCGCTGCTGGGTCTGCCAGTTGTCACTGCCCGCGTTTGACCTTGGCCCTCAAAGAGGCTGCTGAGAACCTAGACAAACCCTCCCTGGAGCAGGTGCCTGCTTTTCAGTTCCTGACACGGCCAGCAGAGGGCAAGCTCTCCCTGGGAATGTGGCTGGGTCAGGAAGCCCAGGCCTGTGGCTCCCTGCAAAACTCTGCTCCCCAGGGCCTCTTTTCCTGTCAATCAAAGAGAAAATCCCTGGAGTCCTCTGTCAGTCAGGTCCCCTCCTCTCCCTGCAAGGACCCGCCCCTTTCTGGGAGCTGGCCCTGGCCGGCCTGTCCCTTGGGGGCTCTGGCTGGGGGTGTTGTGAGAGGGCTGGCTCCCTCCCTCCTTCCCCTCACTGCTGTTTTAGGTCCAGCTCCCTTGGTCCCTGCAGCAGTGCCCTGGGCTCTTAGCCAGCCCTAGGCCTGGCAGCCCTGCCACCCACTTTCTGCTAAAACCTGGGTCCCACTGTCCTCAACCATTTAGTAGATGTGACCTCCACGCCTTAGTTTGCCATCTGTAAAATGGGACTGATGGCTTGATATTTGAGACATGCTTAGAGGAAGGCCTGGTTGGTGGTCTGTTAGAGAGAGAGAGAGAGAGAGAGACAGACAGACAGACAGATGTCCAAGCGTTTCTCAAACAGCGGAAAACTCTTTCCACTTGAAGGTCTCGGTGCTGTGTTGCGGCGCGGCTGCCGGAGCCAGGCTGAGGCTGGGTCTGAGGCTTGCTGGCCCGAGGCCGTGCAGGGACCCCAGGCCCTTCGTGACTCTATCAGAGCTTTTGTCTCGTACGTGGTGTGCATTTTCTTTGAGGGAGATGTATTAGTCTATTATACGGGAGAGAGGGGGAGAGCACGCAGGTGCCAATCTGCTGTCGGCTCCCTGAATGCCCACACGGCTGAGCTGGGTCAGGCCCAAGTCAGGAGCCAGGAGCTCACCAAGGTCTCCCATGCGGGGGGCAGAAACTCAACTCCTTCCCCTCCAGCCCTGTCGCCTCCCCCTGGACACACCCAGCCACCTCCTGTCGTTGATCCTTTGACTGACAGCACGTGTGTTATTTTAACAGAGGACACAGAACAGAGTGGAATTCACGCGATGAGCGCTAGGGTCGGCCCAGGGTGCAAAGCCTCCCAGGGCTCTGTCAGTTGTCACCTGCTGTCCTCAGGGTCTGCACTGGCAGGAAGCTGAAAGGAAAGGCCACCATGAAACACACCAAACACCGGAGTAAGCGGGAGGTTTATTATCTGGTGGGGGAACCCGACGGCTGCCTCCCTGTGCACGAGGGAACAGGAGCCAGGCCTGGGGGAACAGGGCTTGCACAGCTTTGCAGGGGTCAGGGAGTGGGAGCAGCAGTGGGGGTGACCTGACGCTTGTGATCAGGCCGTTTGGCCACCTGACTTCTAGCAAGCCAGGCTCGGCTTAGGAAGATGACACCATTTACCAACAGGAGCCAGAGCAGGAAGTGGAATCCAGGCCCCGTGACCTGGGACCCAGGCGTCTCAGCTGGCCTCTCCGCTAAGAGCCGCCCCCAGACGAGGTTGTGGCCTGTGACACTGTGGTCCCAGACCGGCTGCGGGAGGAAAGAGGACGGAGCTTTCCTGCTGTTTCTTCTAATGCTTGCGGTTGAGTTTCAGTCCTGGACTCTGGACAAGCGGGGAAACCCTGAGGTCATATGCCGGCTGGGCCGTTCTAGAAGCTCCCGGCGAAGTGCAAGTCTGCTGAGGGCTCCCTCGGTGCCCTCCCCCATGGCCTGGCCCGGGCAGTGGACGCTCCGCCAGGGCTCAGATGGGGGTCGGGAGATGGCCAGGCATGGGGGCTGCAGGGAGGCAGAGCCCAGGGGCTGAGTCGCCGGATGGGCAGCAGGGCCCCGAGCTCCTTCGTGCACAGGCTGCTTTGTGGGTCTGGATCTGCCTGGCCGGGGTCTGCACCCAGGTCCAGCGCAGGCCCCCGCCCAGGCAGCTGCTGTTTCCAGCACGGGCGTCTCCTGCTCTGCTCCCACAGTGCCGGCCTCTGCCCGGCTGTCCGCACTTCAGGGGTGTTTGCAATCCCGCCCTAGGGTGTGTGCACCGTGCAGATTCCAGGGCAACCCCTTTCTCTGTCCACCCTCCTCGTTCTGTTTGGTTTCCCCTGATGCACGCCGCCAGCTGAACTACTGATTACAGAACGATGGCTGGGGTGACACTCGGTCTGTCCCGCTTGGCACGGGAGGAGACCGCCCAGAGGAGCAGAGCCTTGTCCCAGGACACCAGCCCGCGGGGCCTGCTTAGCCCCTCCTCCAGCCCCAGGCTTTCTCCTCTCCTATTGCCGACTTCTCTGCAAGTGCAGAGACTGGCCGTGACCTCAGGAAGCTTGCCGACGGGGTGGATGCCCCATGGGAGCGGCTGTTTGGCTCTGGATGTGGGCACAGCCGGGGCGCAGGTTCCTCCCTTGCCAGCGGGAGCTGTTCTTTGCATCAGGAGCCCGGGGCCCCTGACCAGCTGGAGCGAGGGGTGATGTTGGCATGCTTGTAGGTAGGGGCTGCCTGCAGTTTACGAGGGGAGAGGGGGCTGGTGGTTGGCGGCTTCGGCAGGAGCTGTGCAGCAGGGTGCCGTCTCTCCATGTCCTAGTCCCTTGGTGCCACCGTAACGAAATGGCTGAGACCGGGTGGTTTGAAGAACAGAGGAGGGCTTCTCCTGGTTCTGCGGGCTGGGCAAGCCGAGATCAGGCACTGACCTTTGGTCGGGAGGGGCCTCTGGCTGTGGCTTCACAGCCCTCATCCATTCACGAGGGCTGAGCGCCCCCCAGAGGCCCCCGGCTCCCCCCGCCTTCCCCTTGGTGGTTGGGTTTCGGCAGAAGGTCTGCAGAGCACTGGTCCCCCAGGGAGCAGGGCTGGGGCTGGTGAGCACCTCAAGCCAAGGGCAGGGGCCTGGGGGCACTGCCTGGCGGGTGGTACAGCCCGGGGTGACTGTTGCCTGGGGGGGAAGGGGGCAAGCACAGTGGCGGCGGAGGCTGACTGGTGGGACTCGGAGTTGGGCGCTCTGGTTTGGATGGGAGTGGGCACCCCACCCTTGTGTTCCAAAGTTGTGGATCGATGGAATTGGGGGGGGGGCTTCATCCAAGTATGAGAACTGGGAGGAGGGGCTGGAGAAGAGAGGGCCAAGGTCACTGTGTCCTTGGAAGGGACTTTCTGAGACAGATGGGTTCCGTAAGCCACCAGGTTTGGCTGAACCTCTCTGCTTCTTGGCTTGCTCCTGGATCCTCCCTCCACACCTGCTCCACCACTGCCACGAGACGGCCCCTCCCCTGAGCTCCGCCCCTGCCAGCCTCCTCCCTCCGCAGGCGCCAGACCAGTGGGGACACCTGATCTTGTGCCACGTACCTCCAACTCCATGGGCCTAAATCAACAAGCCTTCTTCCTCTGTTGCCCCTCCCTGGCTTCTGACAGTGATGGTGTGCACTGACCATTGCAGCTGGAGGTGGGGCTGCTCACCCCACCCCACCCCCACCAGCCAGCTGGGTGACTTTGGACCAAGGACCGCTGGCCCTCTGGGGGAGTTACTGCCCATATCGGGATTTAAAGGGCCGAGTCACTGCATGCACAGTGAGCACACCCAGGCAGTCCAGCCTGCTGGGAGGACACGCCCACGCGGCTGTCGGGACAGGAGCCCCTGGCATGGGTGAGGGGCCCAGAGCAGACTGAAAAGCCCCTTTGGCCCTGGATCTCCATTTCCATGGAAACCTCCTCTTGGCCCCTCCAGGGCAGTGGCTCTGTGGCCAGGTGCCTGCGCACCAGAGGCTGGCTCCGCCCAGCAATTAGAATGTGCTTCCTTGCAGGCCCCTGCAGGGCTGGGTGGGGCTGGACTTTTCTGAGGGTGGGAGTTCTCAGACTCCAGGTCAGCTGGTGCCTGGCCACGTCTGACGCACAGGGGGACAGAGCCGCCACTCTGCGGAGGGCATGCTTGGTGGGAATGGAGGATCTGGGAGTCGGATAGGAGCAGAAGTTTGTGAAACCCAGGGTCTTTCAGAAAGGCTGATGTGAACCTCAGAGGTGGAGGCCTGGAAGGCCCAGCGTGGACTCGAGGAACCCCTGCGTCTTCCCGATCTGTCCAAGCGGGTTGTGAAGGTCGGAATCCCTGATACGTGGGCCTTCTGTGGACTAAGTCTCCGTGGCCAGCCCACAGCGCCTCAGGCAGGAGTCCTGGGATGCATCCGGCTCCCAAGCAGAGCCCCTGACTCTGAGCCCGGCTGTGGCTTCCCCTGAGCTTCTATTCTGAGCTCCCTGCTCCTCTGCTCCCCTCCCCGTTCCCTTTGCTCCCCTGGTCTCCTCTCCACCCTCCCCCGGAGCAGGGCTGCTGCTTCTCACTCCGGCTCGGGACAGCGCGTGCGCCTGCACGTGGGGGCTTTCGGTGGCAACATCTCTGAGCTTGGATTTGGGGTGCTGGAGAGCTTTCCAAATTCAGAAAGCAAATGCGTGGGAGGTTGAAGGCGTTGCTGCCGGGGAGGGGGGTCACCGCCTGTCTGCAACTCTGGGAGACCGAGACGAGGACTGTAGTCTTGTAGTCTGAGCCTTGAAGCCACCGGCTGCGTGTACCAGGGCTGGCACGAGCCCCGCGGCTGTGACTTCTCATCTGCTCGGCTGAGCCACAGTCCTGCCGGGCTGCTCCCAGGCTCCCATGCAGGGATTGGTGCCGCCGCTCTCCCGGGGGTGGGGAGGGGGCTGGGGAAGCACAGGGCTGCTGCCTCACCCTGTCTGCAGGTGCCGCCATCTGCCACCAGAGGAGCCCTGTGTCTAAGAGGGGTCTTCAAAAAGTTCATGGAAAGATCAGACTGTGAAACAACCTTGCCTGGATTTTGAAAATATTTTGTACCAAAATAAACATTTCTTCAAATCCATTTTTTTTTTTTAAAAGAGAGAGAGAGAGATCTTCCATCCGCTGGTTCAGTCCCCAAATGACCACAACAGTCAGAGTTGGGTCAGACAGCGGCCAGGAGTCTGGAACTCCATCCGGGTCGCCCACGTGGGTGCAGGGGCCCAAGGACTTGGGCCACCTTCCACGGCTTTCCCAGGCCACAGCAGAGAGCTAGATAGGAATAGGAGCAGGTGGGACTTGAACCGGCGCCCATATGGGATGCTGGCACTGCGGGTAGCCACAGCGCCAGCCCTGATCCCGTTTTTCTGCAGCCTTGTGCACGTACCCTTGTATTGACTGGCTTTTCATACAAGTTTTCACCTGAAAAAGGGATCCTGAACACGCGCTCGCAGCATTTGGAAGTGCTCGGGGCACTCGCGGCTCTAACAGGCGGGATTCGCAGCAGGCTCTCGTCGGGCAGTCGCGGTCCCGCTTCGCCAGGACTCAGGGGCTTCTGGGTGTGGGTCTTGCGGTGCTGACCCTGGGGCAGTCCTGGGCAAACCCAGGCCGGTCGGTCACCTGCTCACGTCCCACCTGAGTGGCTAACACTGTGAGCCATGCTTGTCCCCAGAGGAGAAAGACATCATTTGTGAGTCCCCTCCATGCCTTGTGCCCAGGAGAGTGGGATCAGGGACCCCAGCAGTAGTAGCACTGTGGGGGGCACATCCCCCTCTGCATCGTGGGGGGCACACCCCCCTCTGTCTGCAGCAGCATGGGGGGCACACCCCCTCTGTGTGCAGGAGCAGCATGGGGGCACACCCCCTCTGTGTGCAGGAGCAGAATGGGGGCACACCCCCTCTGTGTGCAGGAGCAGCATCGTGGGGGGGCACACCCCCTCTGTGTGCAGGAGCAGCATCGTGGGGGGGCACACCCCCCTCTGTGTGCAGGAGCATGGGGGGCACACCCCCCTCTGTGTGCAGGAGCAGCATGGGGGCACACCCCCTCTGTGTGCAGGAGCAGCATGGGGGCACACCCCCTCTGTGTGCAGGAGCAGCATGGGGGCACACCCCCTCTGTGTACAGGAGCAGCATGGGGGGCACACCCCCTCTGTAGGACCAGCATGGGGGGCACACCCCCCTCTGTCTGCAGGAGCAGCATCCACTTTACTTGCAGTCTGCAGGGCTCCAGGTCCCAGGAAGCCAGCGGGGGCCAAGGGTGCTATGACTAATGGCGTCTGGGGGGGGGGTGGTTCAAAAGCAGACTTTCACACTGCATGTCTTCACCTGCTTTATAAAGAACACACAGAATCTTAATATAGTCCTGGGACTGTCATGTTTATAGACAGAGCGTCAGCCCATCCGCCAAGGCTGGGGCTTGGAGTACGAGCAGAAAGTTCGCAGAACAAGTGCAGCGGGAGGCACTGGATTAAAATAGCAGCCTCAGGGCAGGATTGGCAGGTGTGGTGCCCCAGCCAGAGGCTTGGCCGGCTACTGAAGAGCTGGCCCTCACCTAGTCCCCCAGGGGGAGGGAACAGAGCCTGGGCCCGGGGCAGACCCGTCCACCCCAGGGGCACTGCCCTAAAAGAGAGCTGTGCCGTCGCGGGGTGTCACCTGGGCAGGTGTCAGCTCTCCTCTGTCCGATGCACCTGTGGTGGATCTGGAAGCAGCTGGAGGAAGATGCTAAGTGGGTTGTGGGAGCTCAGGGGACAGGGAGGTTCCCGTGGTGTCACGGTCAGGGACCTCAGTGGCACTCAAAGCAGGGGGAGCAGATGGCACTCTGGGAGGGAGGCGGGCTCTGCAGTGGGATGGCGGGCAGAGGCAGGTGCTGAGCTGGTTTTGCTGCATGGGAGTGCCACCCTGGCTGTGGCTCGGGAGATGAGAAGAAGAAAACCGGAAGGCAAACTCAACACTGCCTGTGCAGAGGGAGGCAGGGCAGCCCTGCGGGGTTGAAGGCCAGGCTTGGCTCACTGGGAGTCCAGCAG
The DNA here is from genome assembly GCF_964237555.1 of Oryctolagus cuniculus. Lineage (NCBI taxonomy): Eukaryota > Metazoa > Chordata > Mammalia > Lagomorpha > Leporidae > Oryctolagus > Oryctolagus cuniculus. The sequence continues at coordinate 7,315,032 of NC_091446.1, forward strand.
GCAGAGAGCCTCAGGGGCCCAGGGGAGCCTCCGGAATCCTGTGTCCTTCCCTGCAGACCCGTGGCTGCCCAGGGCTCCGGGGACTGACAGGCCTCTGTGTTAACACAATGGCTTTTTAATTTCTCTCCGCTTTGTGCCTTAGAGAAGTAATTTCCAAACAGTGGTCTGTGCGGAAAAAATGAGGACGGAATTAAATGTTCCCTGGCCCCATGCGAAATGTGAAAAGCGAAGAAAATGTAATGAGCTTTTGCAGAGCTAAGTTTATTCAGTTTAAAGGACTAGCCTTTACACGCAGGTCATGCGGTTCCTCTGGTTTTGCTTATCAGTCGGCTTGCTTTCCGGAATCGGGGTCCCCATCTTTACTCCAAGTTCCAAGTTCTGGTTCCTAAGATCTCACAGGCTCAGAATTAGCATTTCAGTCCCGGACCAACTCCCTGTCTAGAGCGTCTGCTGGTGCAGCTGGGGACTGTGTCAGGGAGACCAGGAGGCTGCCCCGCGTGGCCGAGGCTTGCCTGGCGTGCTCCAGGGAAGAGGAGGCCCCGGGCAGACCCCACAGCCTGTTTGTTGTTAGCGGCTGTGAGCGGTGTTGTGCAGGTGCAGACAGAGAGGGATTTAGAATCCACGGCCTGACTGGAAGCTGCAGAGTCCTCTTGAAAGTTTGTGTCTTTGATCCACACTCGGAATGGGGAAGGTTTTTCTTTCTTTGGTCGCAGACATGGATGAGAACAGGAAGTGTCCTAAGACCAGGAGCAGGCCACTTGGACACTTCCATGGCCCCCTCTCTGGCCTTCCCCAGGGTAAAGGAGACCAAAAGCCAAGTTGAAGGTCAGCTTGTAGCCACGTGGATGTAGAGGCGGAAGTGGCCTTTCCTGCATCCCGCCGCGTTCCTGGTCGGGAGGCCCCCTGCGACGAGAGCTCAGGGAGACCAGCACAGACTGGAGCTCCATGAGCTCATGGGAGATTCTGGGGGAAATACGCAGACCTCAGCGAGGGGGCTTGGAGGTCAGGCGTCCCCGACACAGGAAAGAGGGGAGGGGCGGCCGCTTCTGGGGCGCATGGGGAAAAGCCAGGTGAACAGAGCAGGGCTCGCCGCGTGCAGGGTAAGCCAGTGGCTGCTCCGCCGACCAGGGCCTTGGGTGACTCAGGCAGAGGGAGACGTCCTCACCGATGAAGCTTCCCTCTATGGGTGTGAAGTCCCTCACACAGCCAGCTCAACACGACCCTTGTTGCCGAGAGGTGCATCGTGGGGCGGCACATTCTGACGTCCTGTATCCTTTCCCTCTAGACATGGGGCCGGTTCCGAGAGCTTGGAAATCTCCATCCAAGTCCAAGGGCGCCACATGACTGGGTTCTCCAGAGAGACAGAGCCAGCAGGAGGTGTGGACACACACACACACACACCCCCTACTGTAGCAAAAGGGGATTTTGATGCAATGTAAGGAGACTTGCGATGAGGCATTTACTATCAGGAGTTGGCTCACCAGGCTGTGGAGATGGGGAGAGCTTGGGATTTGCAGCAGGCAAGCTGGACGCCTTGGAGAGCCAGAGGAGTGGGCGGCCGTCCACGTATGAGTCCGCAGGCAGGAGGAGACTGACATCCCAGCGAGAAGACGGTGGGGGCAGGGGAGGGGGACCCTCCCTCAGCCAGGACCTCAGCAGGTCAGGTGCCACCCACGCCAGGGGCGGGCACCTGCTTTGTTCAGTCCACTGACTGAAGTGGTCATCTCACCCAAACACACCCTCGTGGGTGTTGAGCCACGTATGTGGCCACCTTCTGGCCCAGTCAAGTCGACCCATTAAAACGAACCATCCCAGGCTTGCTCGGCCCAGAATGGCTGCCTTCCTGGGTTTATCGTCTCCAGGTGGGTCACACCAGGGGGTGAGTGCGACCACGGGGTGGGGGGGGCTATTTAGGGTATGAAAAGAGGGGCAGTGCTTGGGTGTGAAGGGCTGGGCAGGACAGCTGGGTGTGCATGACAGGTGGTTCACAGCCAGGCGTGGGAGGGACGGGCGCAGGCTGGGCCAGCTGTTGCCACACTGCCCGTCCCAGCGCAGAACCCTGGGGATCTTTGTCCCAGGTGTGAAGCTGGCTTTCCAGGTCGCTAGGAGGGTGTGCTTGTCAGGGGAGGAGGAGGCAATGCGGCTCGGAGCCGGTTTGCTGACTTATGAGTCTTCAGAGGTTTGGGGTGTGGGTCTCCCCTTGCACTTTTATTCATCCTGGTTCCAGAGGTCCCTGTCAGGTGGGGCTCTGACACTGTGAAGTTGCAAATGAGGAGGTGCCAATGGTGTTCAGAGAGCCAGGACTGCACTTGGGCTTGAACGTGGCCAGACTTTGTGGTGCAGCGAGGGCGGGACAGGCGTGTGCAGGGGCCCTGACAGGGAGGGGGGGCAGGCGTGTGCAGGGGCCCTGACAGGGAGGGGGGGCAGGCGTGTGCAGGGGCCCTGACAGGGAGGGGGGGCAGGCGTGTGCAGGGGCCCTGACAGGGAGGGGGGGCAGGCGTGTGCAGGGGCCCTGACAGGGAGGGGGGCAGGTGTGTGCAGGGGCCCTGACAGGGAGGGGGCAGGTGTGTGCAGGGGCCCTGACAGGGAGGGGGGCAGGTGTGTGTTGGGGGCCCTGATGGGGGGGCAGGTGTGTGTTGGGGGCCCTGACAGGGAGGGGGCAGGTGCAGGGGCCCTGATGGGGGGGGGGAGGTGTGTGCAGGGGCTCTGACAGGGAGGGGGGCAGGTGTGTGCTGGGGCCCTGACAGGGAGGGGGGCAGGTGTGTGCTGGGGCCCTGACAGGGAGGGGGCAGGTGCAGGGGCCCTGATGGGGGGGGCAGGTGTGTGTTGGGGCCCTGACAGGGAGGGGCAGGTGTGTGCTGGGGGCCCTGACAGGGAGGGGGGCAGGTGCAGGGGCCCTGATGGGGGGGGCAGGTGTGTGCTGGGGCTCTGACAGGGAGGGGGGCAGGTGTGTGCTGGGGCCCTGACAGGGAGGGGGCAGGTGTGTTGGGGCTCTGACAGGGAGGGGGCAGGTGTGTGCAGGGGCCCTGACAGGGAGGGGGCAGGTGCTGGGGGCCCTGACAGGGAGGGGGGGCAGGTGCTGGGGGCCCTGACAGGGAGGGGGGCAGGTGTGTGCAGGGGCCCTGACAGGGAGGGGGGGCAGGTGCTGGGGGCCCTGACAGGGAGGGGGGCAGGTGTGTGCTGGGGCCCTGACAGGGAGGGGGGGCAGGTGCTGGGGGCCCTGACAGGGAGGGGGGCAGGTGTGTGCTGGGGCCCTGACAGGGAGGGGGCAGGTGTGTGCAGGGGCCCTGACAGGGAGGGGGCAGGTGTGTGTAGGGGCCCTGACAGGGAGGGGGGCAGGTGTATGCAGGGGCCCTGACAGGGAGGGGGGCAGGTGTGTGCTGGGGCCCTGACAGGGAGGTGGGGGCAGGTGTGTTGGGGCTCTGACAGGGAGGGGGCAGGTGCTGGGGGCTGCTGTGAAGTGCATCTTGAAAACCAGAGGGCAGCCACACCCAGTTACCTACAACAGGCGGCCACGTGGGTTATCTCAGCTCCCCCCCACTCCTCCCAAATGCACCATCGGGGGTGAGGGGAGCAGGACCCTCAGGGCGGAGGGGACACAGCAGGGACAGCAGGGTGTGCTGGCACCAGGAAAGCGGGTGAATGAGGGTCTCGTGTGTTCTGCTAGAACAGAGCCCCACAGCCTGGCTCGTTTGTAAGCAGCCGATGCCTGGTGCTCCCCACTGGGAGGCTGGGCCGTCCAAGGTCAAGGTGCCGGCAGACCAGTGTCAGGGCAGAGCCTGGTGGCTGCAGGCGGGGCTCCTGAGTGTCCTCGGGTGGTGACAGCGCAGGCAGCCCTCTCAGGCCTCTTAGGGCATCGCTGGTCTTTGGGAGGGTGGCGCCCTCATGACCAAAGCCCCTCTGAGAGGCCCAGGGCTTCGTCCGAGGGCCCTGGGAGTTGGCTTCCGACACGGGAATTCTGGGAGACACCACCTTCAGCCCGCAGCAGTGATGGTGAGTCATCGGCCACGAGAGAGCACTGGCAGGCCCAGCGTGGGCCGCAGCAGGGCCGACGGCAGGGCTGTGGGTGAGGATGCTGGGTCTGCACGGTTCACAGTGCAGTCCAGCAGCAGTGGACTCCGTCCTCTGGGACCTGGATGGAAACGCAGGGGCAGAGGCAGCCTTCATGCACTGAGAGGTCAGCCCCTCCCATCTGCCGAGTGTGCGACTCTCGCCGGTCACCTCCGAGCAGCTTTTGCAGCCTGGGCAGCAGGTCCTGAGCAGTTGCTCTGCAGTCCCAGGGCCGCGCCACGAGCAGCAAACGTGTGGCGCATCCTTCGTGGCTGTGAACCAGTCAGTGCTCGTGTGACACCCAGAAGGAGGGATGGAGACAGACGTGGGACAGACTGGGGACAAGGAGCCTGGAGGCAAGGGGACAATGCAGGGAGCAAAGAAAGCAAAAATTCAGTTTCCATTTTCTTATGCCACAGGGTTGGCCCTGCTCTTAGCGGCTGCTTGAAGAAAGGGAACAGCAGGTGATGAAGGACTCTTGGAGGTGAAATCCAGGCCAGCACTGGGCCGGTGTTGTGGACGAGTTAAGCCACCACCTGCGGTGCTGGCATCCCACGTGGGAGCCGGTTCGAGTCCTGGCTACTCCACTTCTGATCCATCTTCCTGATATGGCCTGGGAAAGCAGTGGAAGGTGGGCCAATCCCTGCACCCATGTGGGAGACCTGGATGAACCACCTGGGTCTTGGCTTCAGCCTGGCCCAGTCCTAGCTGTTGTGGCCATCTGGAGGGTGAACCAGTGGATGGAAGATCTCTCATTCTCTATCTCTTCCTGTCTTTCTCTGTAACTCTGCCTTTCAAATAAACAAAACAAATCTTGCGTAAAAAAAAATCCCATAAATATATGGTAGCATAAACTTTAAAAATCAATGGGAGAGTCAAAGAATTAGGAAAAAATAAAAAGGGAAGATAAGAGACAAAAAGGGATAAGAAAGTTAGGGGCGATGTTGTGGCACGGGGGTTAAGCTTCCCGCCGATTCGCCTGGGAAGCATCAGCTGATGGCCCAAGTCCGTGGTCCCGACCACCGACATGGGAGGCCTGGCTGCAGGTCCTGCTCTAACCCTGGCTGTTGCAGGCGTGTGGGAAGTCAGCAGTGAATGGAAGATTTCTCCCCACCACTGTGCCTTTCAAATAAGTGAATCAATCTTTAAAAAGATAGAAGATTAAGTTAGTCTAATAGCTGCAGAAGAATGTCACAAAGAGAAAGCAGAGAAAGTGGAGAAGAAAAGTATCAAAGAATTCTTAAATTCACTGTTCTGTTCCCGTGATGGCTTCAGCCTGTCAGGGCCGGTCCAGCATGCTGAACGTCCCCACCCCCGCCCCGTGGGTAATTCCCTCCCCCGGAAGCTGCGCCTCCCCTGTGCTGCTCAGCAGACTCGGCGGTGGTAGCTGGGGAGTCAGAGACGCGACGGCTGGCTGTTTTGTCCAAGACAATCAGGAAGTTGCAGGGGTGAAGAGCTGGTGTGAGAGAGCTGGGAGGGAGGCAGGGGGTCTCACAGTCCGTGGAGGGGTCTCTGCTGACCACACTCCTCGATCCCTAGACCTGGTGGGCGCCGTTGTCCCGTGCACAGGCCGGATTGGATTAGGTGACTTCCTGCCTTTTGCTCTTTCCCTCCATATTGCTTCGGCAGGTGTTTGAGCTCCTTTAAGCTGAGCACGACACAGAGAGGAACCAGCATAAACCCTACGCGTGGAGAGCAGAGAGGAGAATCCAAAGAGCCAGGGACTGTTACATAAAGGCAGATGCATAGCAAATTCCCAGAGAGGGATTCAAGGGAGATGCCGGTGAGCCAGAGACAAGACAGACCGAGAATGGCCCTCGGCTGTGTGCCAGGTGCCAAGGCAGAGGTTCCATGAGCACAGAGAGGCGAAAGGCAAGTTGACAGGGCTTGGAAAAGAGGGGAAGAGAAAGCTAAAACACTAGCAAGACGGAAACCACATTCAGAGCAACACAACCCTGACAACGCAAGCTGCACAAAGACAAAGACAAGACGTGAGGCAGTGACAACACAAGACCAAAGAGACGTGAGGCAGCGACAACACAAGACTAAAGGCGACCGCTGTCTCCGCGATGGTCTTGGAAGGAAAGGACTGGAAAAGGCGTTCGTGGTGCTGGTGCACTTTTCTTTCTGTTAAAACACCCAAGAGGAGCTCGTCTGGGAAAGAAAGGGTTTGCTACAGTCCCCAGTTCAGGACTGGGCGGCTCCGTAGTCTGGAGTGGGCAGAGGCTGCCTCATGGCAGGTGCAGAGAAACCGTCACCCGGTGAGCAGGGAAGAGAGAGAGAGAAAGTCTAGGCCAAACTCAAACTAATCAACCTGCTCATGAGAACCAGCCTGTGGGGGCACGGGGGCCGGACCCCAGCCCCCCACTGGCCCCACTTCACAGCCTCCTGCGTTAGAGCGCGTCTCCACCCTTAGCCCACGACAACCAAGACACTCAAGTTCAAACGGCGGCGTGAGTTTTGGGGAGATGAGTCCTGCAGTACCCACGGACGGCATTCCAGAGAGCGAGAGAAGCAAACTCTTCTGAAGAAGGACTTGGACCTTCCACTCAGCGGCATTGTCTTATCCCCGAAAGAAATCAAGGCACAGCATTGTCACTGTGGAAACCAAACCGCTTTTAGCTACGGAACACAGTGGCAAAGGCAGAATTGTACAAACAGGAGTTGAAAGAAACTAAAGAAAATAGGAATGCTCCCACAGCCCTCGGTGCTGGGTGTGGTAGCCCAGACCTAGAGTTTGGGGGGACACGAGATGTACCCCAGGCCTGAGACAGGACAAGCAGACCTCTTCCCCAGTGCCCACAGCCTCTAGGAATCCAACTGCCCAGCTGGGCGCCAGGCACCAGAGAGAGGGAGAGACAGAAGGAGAGATCCTCCATCCTGTGGTTCACACCCCAAATGGCCACAATGGTGGATCTGGGCCAGACCAAAGCCAGGAGCCTCTTCTGGGTCTCCCATGTGAGTACAGGGGCCCAAGCACTTGGGCCATCTTCTGCTGCTTTCCCTGGTGCATGAGCAGGGAGCAGGATTGGAAGTGGAGCAGCCAGGACTCAAACTGGTGCCCACATGGGACAAAGGCATTGCAGGCAGTGGCTTTACCTGCTGCACCACAGTGCCAGCCCCAAAGTCATTATTCTTAAGGCAGTTCTTGAATTTTCTCCTTTCCATCTGGCTTGTGTTAGAGAGAGAGAGAGAGAGAGAGTGCGAGAGCGAGAGACAGACTTAATGTGGACAATTAATAACGTATAATACTGTCTTGTTCAGACATGCATCTGTTCCCTGCCTAGTCATCATCTCATTTAATCCTTACGTTCTTATTCCCATTTTATGGACAAGTACGTCGAGTTTAGAAAGGAGAAGTCACCTGCCGCGCAGTCAGTGGCAGAGGCTGTGGGCTTGGGTGTTCACCCCACATCCGCATCCCTCGCAGTTCGTTGGCACACGTGTCTGCTGACTTGTGACTTGCACAAGCATTGGCTGTGCTCCGCTCCAGCTGGTGAGTCACCAGATGCCAACGGGAAGAACCACCCTGCTCAACGGGAAAGGAGCGGGCAGGGGTGGGGGCTGTGCCGGAGCCCTTGCCTGGACTGCGGTTGCCTGGGGAACACGCCCCCTGCTGCGCGTTGCAAGCCATGGAAGCTGGCTTGCGTTGGGGCTCTGAGCTCTTGCACACGTGTCTGGCGCACAGTCTGTGTTACGTCTGCCTGCTCCTTTGCTTTCTCGGGGCACGTCTGCATTTAATATACGTGACAGGATGCCTCCACTGTGGTCTGCTTCTCATCTAAAGCCAGGCCTTGGAGGCCCAGGACGGAACAAAAAGCTTTTAACTCAGCGTTCATTTTAGAGGGAGACACACACACACACGCACACACACACACACACACGCACGCACACATACACACGGTGGAGGTGGGGGGGGAGAGGGAGGGAGAGAAACCACGAGGCTTGCTCCCTACAGCCTCACAACAGTTCTGGGGGTGTCAGTGCAGCCCTGCTCCCCGAGTCGCCCCAGGTTCCTGCCCGCGCCCAGCCTCCCTGGCTGGACTCTGGCGTGGGTGTTTGCTGTGTGCATCAAGCGAGCACCCTCCCTCAGAGCACATCCAGCACGACGGCCTTTTATATCCGGGTTCCGTCTGGAGGATTTTATTCATGGCAGCGAGTGGAAGCTTCCGGCTGCTCCCGGCTGATCTCCGGCTGTGCGTCCCGGTGACTGTGCAGCCTTATCAACTCTCGCTGGTACACAAGGTCGCGCCCTCTGGGACACTCAGGGCCAGGGCCTGGGGCCGAGCGTCCCTGTGCTTGGGACCCAGGGGGATTCGGCGGCTCCCTTAGCCTCAGGCCTGCCGGCCGTGAATGTGGCTTTCGCAGTGATGGTTTTGCTGGGCACACCGAGGCCTGCTGGCTTGCGCTGGCTGTGGTGCTGTTGCCTGGGGCCTGCTGGGAGCAACCCCAGCCACCCCAGGCCTCTCCGGGCCCCTAGCAGCACTGCTGGCCTGGGCATGAGCAGGGTGGCAGTAGCATCCTGGTGGGGTGAGGAGTGGCAGTGGGGGAGGGGGCCAGGCCGGTGAGTACAGAGGTCGGCCAGCCTTCCTCCCAGATTGCTGTACCAAGCCTGGCGTTCAGGCTGCCCGTCTCAGGGCTCTGGCCCTGGCATTTCCCTTGATGCCCTCTTCCCGGCTGGGCTGGGGCCTTCTGTGCCTCTGCCTGGCTGTGTCCCTCATCAGGGTCGTCCACAGTTTCTGAGACGTGGTCATCACCAGGGAGTGCACAGGACATCACAACGTGGGGATCTGTGCTTCGATGTCCCCGTTAGAGAAGAACAGCCACGCCCACGCTGCAGGAGCCGGGAGGCCGGGCAAGGTGACCACGTAGCCTTCCCCAGGGTGGCGGTGGGTTGAGCCTTGAAGTGGGAACTTGAGATGGGAACTTGTTGCAGGCGGAGGGAGACCAGTGCATGGACTGGAGAAGACCGGAGAGGAAGTCCCCGCCCAAGATGGTGACGGGCGAGGCCAGGGAGACGCAGGGGTCTGAAGACCTTGAAGGGCTCTTCATGTGACGCTCAGGGGTGCTGGGTGCGGATGTGTGAGTTGGGCACTGCAGCGTTCTAGGAACGTCGCTAAGCCTGTGCAGTGCCCAGCATGAACCACTGGACAGGAAGTCGAAGACTTCACAGCCTTTTAAGTGGGAAAACGGCTGTAAATGTGGGTGGAGAAGATCACGCTGGTTGGGACGGTGGTTGGCAGAGGGGAAGGGCTGCTGTGTGGGACGGGGTGGATTCTGTGGGGTTTGGAGCATCACGTGCTCGGGGGACAGCACAGAGAATGGAGACTTCTTGTCAAGCCCTCCCGTGAACGCCCAGGGCTCGCAGCGCAGCTCCCCCTGTGGCTGCATGGCCACCGGGACTGTCCTCCACAGCCATGGTGCGGGCAGCCTACGGGGCTGCTGGTCATGCACACCCTTGAGTGCGTCTTTGTGCCTGCCCGGAGCTCTCGCACACTAGTATTCAGCACCTTTCCTCTTTTTTTTTTTTTTTGACAGGCAGAGTGGACAGTGAGAGAGAGAGAGAGAGAGACAGAGAGAAAGGTCTTCCTTTTTGCCGTTGGTTCACCCTCCAATGGCCGCCATGGCCGGCACGCTGCAGCCAGCACACCACGCTGATCCGATGGCAGGAGCCGGGTGCTTCTCCTGGTCTCCCATGGGGTGCAGGGTCCAAGCACTTGGGCCATCCTCCACTGCACTCCCTGGCCACAGCAGAGAGCTGGCCTGGAAGAGGGGCAACCGGGACAGAATCCAGACTAGAACCCGGTGTGCCAGCGCTGCACGGCGGAGGATTAGCCTAGTGAGCCGTGGCGCCGGCCCGCACCTTTCCTCTTAAAAACTCAAGCAAGGCCGGCGCCGCGGCTCACTAGGCTAATCCTCTGCCTAGCGGCGCCGGCACACTGGGTTCTAGTCCCGGTCGGGGCTCCGGATTCTGTCCCGGTTGCCCCTCTTCCAGGCCAGCCCTCTGCTGTGGCCAGGGAGTGCAGTGGAGGATGGCCCAGGTGCTTGGGCCCTGCACCCCATGGGAGACCAGGAAAAGCACCTGGCTCCTGGCTCCTGCCATCGGATCAGCGCGGTGCGCTGGCCGCAGCGCGCCGGCCGCGGCGGCCATTGGAGGGTGAACCAACGGCAAAAAGGAAGACCTTTCTCTCTGTCTCTCTCTCTCTCACTGTCCACTGTGCCTGTCAAAAAAATAAAAAAAATAAAAAATAAAAAAAAAACTCAAGCAAGTGTTCTGGATTCCTGCTGCCCCCTGCCGATGTGGCCCTGGGGAAGCAGGAACGCTTGGATGCTGAGACGCGGGCGGGTTTGTGTCAGCAGTGAGCCCCAGGCCACGTCCGCTTGCAGCCCTGTTCAGCTCCTGCGCACTGCTGAGTGGTCTCGGCTCCGCCCAGGCTTCTCCAGCCAGATCCTTCTGCCTCCCACCTCCTCCCATCGCCCAGCCCAGCCCCACTGTCAGCTCCCTCTTCTCCCAGGTTCCCCTGGAAGCAGTCCCTCCTATCAGGTCACCTGAGGGAGATTGGGGAGGTGGGGCGAGGCAGAGGGAGGAGGGGTGGAGAGAGGGAGGGGACCCAGTGTGGGGGTTGGGGGGTGGGGCCGGAGACAGGATCCCAGGGATGGTGCGAGCCAGGGACCACAAGGCCTTCCAGTGGAAGCACCAGCGCCCACCTTGGCCCCGCTGCCTGCGTCCGTGTGGGCTGCCGCGTTCATTGTAACACCGCAGTGAGCTGTGGGTCAGCAAGGGCAGCTTGTGTCTTGCTCACCTGAGCATCCACCCTCCACGCAGTCACGCAGGGGCCCAGGGGCCTTCGGTCATTCTTACATCCGTGGGCACGAAGGGAGGAGAGCTGGGGCAGGCTCCTGGCCTGGAAATGTCATATTCACTCATATTCACTTTGTTTTAACTGAGGGGTGTGTTACACAGTTTTTTTAACTGAGGGGTGTGTTACGTATCACAGAGTTTGCCTGTTGCAGGTGTACAATGCAATGGTTTGTGGTAGCTTTGCCAGGTGCGGTAACTGTCACTACACATCAGCTGTAGCGCGTTTTCTTCCTGCCAACAAGACTCCCTGTGCGTGTTCCCTGTCACTGTACCCACCTGCCAGGCAGTCATACGCCGCCTTCCGTCTTAGGGACTTGCCTGCGTGGTCTCGTGGCTGGCTCCGCTCCCTTAGCACCCTGTTTTGAGGCTTATCCTGACCCAGCACCTGTCAGTAGCATGCTCCCCTTCCATTGGCTGGAATGCAAGTCACGTGGCCAGCTGCAAGGGAAGCTGGGAAATGTAGTCTAAGAGGTGGGAGCGTCCTCCCTACCTGGTTACTTGGTAAGAATCCACAAACACACGGATGCCATGGGTGAGGGGTGTGTGTGCACATTTGAGTAGGAACTGCAGAGTCTGGGTCTGAGCTGGCCCCAGCAGCACCAGAGAGGGTGTGGGGGGAGGTGGGGCCGGGCACACGTGGTCCTTGGAGGACACCCGTGCACCATGTCCCTGCCCTCCTGAGCTGTGCACATCTTCAGATCACCGAAAATGCAGTGTTCACCCAGGTCTGGGAGGCAGGGACCTCCCTAGGGGGCGTGGGTCGAGAGGTGGCTACAGGGTGGCTACAGACGCCTCCCTGTGCCTTCAGAGCTGCGCGTCGGCGGCCTGCTGGGCTCTGCTCAGCTGCTGGGACAGGCGTCATCGCCGCTCCAACAGGAGCCTCGTTTTCAGAGGAAACACCCCTCTCCTTGCCTTTCACAGCACGGGCTGGGGGACGGGGGAAGTCGTGCTCCTGGGCCCGCCCCGAAGCCGGTGCTGCGACGGGGGAAGGTGAGGAGGCTGCAGCCCGGGGAGTTATCCGAGGACACGGCGCCCGCTCCCCACTGTGCAGCTGTGCTTTCCACGTTAGTCATCTGAGGATGGAGAAGGTGCACTTTCAGGGCCAGAGAATTCCATCCCGGGGAAGAGCTGGCCACGCTGCCCACGCCCACCTGCAGCTGGCTGGCTGCTGGGGACAGTGGGGGCCACACACCTGCTCTGTGCAAGCCTCCCTCCGGCCTCGGGGTGCCCCAGAGAGTGGGCTTCACAGGGCCTCTCCCTTTGGACACGGAATGTTGGAGACACAGTGGATCCCGTCTGTTTTTCAGAGGCCAGTCGTGGGGCAGGGAGATGTGTGTGTGCAGAAAATTCCAGAAATAACTCGAGAGCCACCCTCGGATTTGCTCTGCGGGAAAGCATCTGTCCGGGAGGGGCTGGAGGGAAAGCGCAGGCCGAGAATTTCCTGGAATCCTCTCGCTCGTTTCTGAGCAAAGCCCTTCTGTTTTTCAGGCCTTGGACAGGGGCGAGGGTGCCGAGCCCCCCAACCTGGCTCACACCTGGGGCTGCAGGAGCTGCACACGCGATGTGGGACTGTGTCAGAGCCAGGAGCAGGGCCTGCGTCTTTAGACCCCTAGGGCCGCGGGATCTTGTCTGGTGCTTTGACAGCCTGTTTCTCCCTCCATGAGGAGGAGCGGTTTGGGCAGAGGAGCAGGTGGAGCCTGCTCTGTGCCAGGCACGGGGGTTGTTTTCAGGGGTTCCTGGAAGGGAATTTTGGGGGGACCAGCGTTGTGGTGCAGCAGCTTGAGCCCAGGATGAGCTGCTGCTTGGGACATCGGCATCCTGTGTTGGAGCGTCAGTTTGAGCCCCAACTGCTCCACTTCCAATCCAGCTCCCTGCTAATGTATCTGGGAAAGCAGCAGAGGATGGCTCAAGTGCTTGGGCCCCTGCACCCACATGGGAGCCTCGGATGGAATTCCTGGCTCCTGGCTTCAGTCTGGCCAGACCTCGGCTGTTGCGGCCATTTGGCGGAATGGACCAGTGATGAAAGATACCTCTCTCTCTCTGTGTTTTTCTTTCCTTATTTCTCCATCAATCTGCCTTTCAAATAAAATTTCAAAGGTTATTTATTTAAATATTTATTTGTTCAATTAAAAAGCAGAGTGACACAAAGAGGGAGAGACAGAGATCTTCCACCTGCTGGTTCACTCCCTGAATGTCTGCAACAGCCGGGACTGAGGCTGGACCAGGCCATGCCAGGAATTCCATCTGGGTCTCCCACGTGGGCAGCAGGGGCTCAAGTACTTGGCCTACCCGCGGTTGCTTCTCAAGCACGTTAGCAGGAAGCTGGATCAGAAGTGGAGTTGGGATCCGATCCCAGGTACTCCTATGTGGGGTGCAGGCTTCCAGAGTGCGCCAGCTTAACCCACTGCACCACAACGCACATCCCCGGGCCAGGCCCTGGCTCCAGCGGGTCTCCCATGTCCTCAGGTAATTGCCACTTCTCACCAGGCCCACTGTGGTTTGTTTGCTCTTTTTGGACCCGGACGTTGAGTCCAGCACTTCTTGTACGGTCAGGCAGCAGCAAGCAGGAGAGCTGGGACTGAAATCCCGGTCAGCTGCATGCCCAAGCCTGGGCCCTTTACATAACGTCTTGAACAAAACACTGCTGCCACTTCCCCCTTGAGGGCTGGTGGCATATCCTCCCCTAACTCTCTCCCAAGCTCTGACTCCTGCAGGATGGCCCCAGGCAGAAGCAGCAGCTGCTGACTGTGACCGTGACCCTGGGCTTCTTCAGTCTGAATGCTGTGAAAGACCTGCCCCAGCCTCAGCGCTAGACAGAAATGCCTCAGCTGCCCACTGCAGAGGCAGGAGGGGCCCTGTCTCCTCCATCTGGGACAAGGACCAGGAGGGTGGAGCCCCCTCGTGCCACGCAGGCCGTGCTTGTCTGTGCGGGTGGCTCTGGGCCTCTGCCCACGGGCGCTGTCGGCAACGTCCTGGCACCGTGGCTCTGGCCTGTCGGAGTGCCCGTGGAGCTGGTGCAGCCAGCGCTGACACGGTCAGGGCCCTGTTTGTGATTTTTCAGACCTAACCTGCACTCTGCACTCCTGGGGCTAGAAGGGAGCCTCTGGGGCATCCCATTGGCCACGCGGAGGCTTTGCCCCTTCCCGGCTGTCCGTGTCCTGCACAGCCGCATGTCTGCCCAGAGACCCGGCTGCTGCAGATCCCTGCCAGGGCTTGAGTCCTGCTGTGTCATTGCCGCTGCTGCTGTTGTTTGTGACCGCAGGTGTTTCAACTTCCCACGAATTTGTACACCCAAGGAGCTCCTGCATTGCCCTTCACCTCTCTTAGCTTCTTTCACGCTCCCCTCACATGACACTCCAAGGGGAGAGTGAATGGGAGAGCCAGTCTCCAGACCCAGCCCTGAGCTGTGCTGTCGCCCCAAATGCCCCCAAAGCCGCACTGGGCATAGCCCTTGCAGGTACAAGGGCCTCAGGGTTTTAGCTCCCCCAGATTTAAGTTTCATTCCCTCTTTTTTTATTTTATTTTTTATTTTTGACAGGCAGAGTGGACAGTGAGAGAGAGAGACAGAGAGAAAGGTCTTCCTTTGCCGTTGGTTCACCCTCCAATGGCTGCCGCGGCTGGCGCGCTGCGGCCGGCACACTGCGCTGATCCAATGGCAGGAGCCAGGTACTTATCCTGGTCTCCCATGGGGTGCAAGGCCCAAGTACTTGGGCCATCCTCCACTGCACTCCCGGGCCACAGCAGAGAGCTGGCCTGGAAGAGGGGCAACCGGGACAGAATCCGGCGCCCCGACCGGGACTAGAACCCAGTGTGCCAGCGCCGCAAGGTGGAGGATTAGCCTAGTGAGCCGCGGCGCCGGCCTCATTCCCTCTTATATCCAAGTTGGGCTACCTATAGGAAAACCACTTAAAATTACTCTCTGTAGCGTAACCATTGAAAATAAACCATTAAAAGTTATCATTGTCATGGACCATTTAAAATGAATCCCCGTACGGATTAAACTGGGTCCTCTAAGAAGATATGTCTGAATTCTCACGCCAAGGACCTCGGAAGATGGCCTCACCTGGAATGGGGCTGTTGCAAAGGTAATCAGGCAAATTTCAGTTGATGCCGGACCAGGGAACCGTGGGCCCTTAATGCCCATGGCCAGGGTCCTTGTGAGGAGAGGGAAGAACAGGGCTGAGGTTGGAGGGTTGCAGCTGTGAGCTGGAGGGGGCCAGGAAGGGTCTTCCCCGGGGTCTTCAGAGTGAGCACGGCCCTGCTGCCTCCTTGAGCTCAGACTTCTAGGTCCCAGGACTCTGAGACAATACATTTGGGTCGTTTTGTGGCCTTTGTTACATCAGCTCTGGGAAGCCGGCACAGTCACCATGGAGACCACGATGACGACGCTCCGGGAAGAAGCCACGCTGACCTGTGGCTGTGAGGACCCTCGGTGGTCACGCCCATTGGTGTGGGAATCCCGCTGCAGCCCATGGTCCTGAAAGAGCCCGTGCTGCTTGCTTGGCCTCCTTCAAGCTAAGCACCCAGCATTGGCTTTAACTGGGAGTCGAAGCAGGAGAGCTGTGGGTGCGCATGGGTGCCCGCGGGGTGGGCACTGGGGACTGGGGACTGCCCGAGGGCTTGGGCGAGAGGATGACAGCGGCTCGCAGGGGTGTGGGGTGTGCGTTGTGCAGAGCTGTGGGAGTGAGGAGTGAGGCCCAGGCTGAGCTGGGTTCCTGGAGCATCCAGGGAATCTCTGGGGCCCTCAGGAGAAGGCTCGTCAGTCGGGGGATGGTCAGGGCGTGCGGGCAGCGCCTCCCAGGGAAGAAGCAGCAACTGGCTGCCCCCCCACCCGGGGGTGGGACGAGGCCCCCAGAGGTGACCTGGGAGCAGGTGGCATGGGAGGGCTTGTGATTGCAGTGCTGGGGTAGCGGGGAGCCTGTGGCCAGGACGCATGGAGGACTCTGGCCCCGGGCCCGGGCCCCCAGCCTGTCCTCTGCTGACTTCTGTGCCAGGCCCCACCGAACGGCCCTCCTCGAGACCTCCTTGTACCGAGTCTGGGATCCCCGAGCCGATCTGGGGCTGCGTCGCTGGCTCCGGCCGTGAGGTGGGAAAGCGAACGCCCATCCTTGGGCTGCCTGGTCTCCCAGCACTGCATGTGGAGAGCCAGACGGGCTGCCGGCAGGGGCCGTCTCCCTGATCTGCCACACCTGGGCACGGAGTTTCTGCATGTCCTTGATCTCTGCTGTGCCCAATAGCATGCATTTCCCCCCCACCCCCCGTCTGGGACCACCAAGAAGCCACGTCCAGGCAGTCCCTCCTTACAGGCCTCTCCTGCTCCCAAACTGGGCTCTGCCCGCATCGCCTCACCAAGGGCCCCCATGAAGGCTGAAGCCCGCCAGGACACGAGAGCAGAGAGACCCTCCACCCGGCCTGACTCCCCCGCCTAGCTCCGCTCTGGGCTGCTTTCCAACCTTACCCGGAGCGGGCCCAGGTAGCAGACATCACCATGGTAACCCTCACTACCCGGGGGCAGCATGAGGCTTCTCGGTTCCCGGCCTTAGCGCTCAGGGCCTGGGCATGGGTTTCTTTGGCATTGTTCACCGCTGGCCCGTGAAGGAGCTTCTGGGCCTTGTGTCCCTCGGATGGTTTCCAGGATACCAGGGGGCAGGATGCGGGGAGGGAGAGGGAGAGTCTGGCGCTGTCGTTAGCATTAGCTCCAGCGTGTCAGATCACAGGGGCTGGCACGGCTGGGTTTCTCACTGGCTGCTTCCACCTATGTCCTCAGATCACCTGTGTCCACCAGTGAAGGTCCCCTGTGCTGTGTCCCACCTGCAGCCCCGTTCTCCCATGCCACCCCTCCACTCCACGGTGACACCTGGTGTGACCCCTTTCTATTTGTACCGTCTCCCAGGAGACCGGAGGACAGAGGAGGAGGCTTCCCGGATCAGAAAGACGGCTGCAGCGTGCACTGCTCCTGGCCAGTCGGCAGCCACTCCCCTTTCTTTGCGGCTGAGAGCCTCTGTCATGGCGACCCTATTCTCCTCGGCTGGAGGCAAGCTCTCCCAGGCTCCTTTGCAGCCCCAGGTGGCTGTGTGACTGGGTGTTGGCTAATGAGGGACATCTCCTGGGGGCTTCTGGGGAAACTATTCCCTTCCTAGTAAAAGGAAAAGAGACACGGGGGTGGGTGTTGTGGCACAGCAGGCTAAGCTACTGCCTCCCATATCCCGCCTCCACTTTGCAATTCCAGCTTCCTGCGAATGGGGCTCTGGGAGGCCGCAGTGACGGCTCGAGTCCTTGGGCCCCTGCACCCACATGGGAGACCCGGATGGAGCTCCTGGCTCCTGGCTTTGACCCGGTCCAGCCCTGGCCATGGCAGGCATTTGGGGAGTGAACCGGCAGATGGAAGATTCTCTCTCCCTGTCTTTCCTTCTCCCTCTGCGGCTCTGCTTTTCAAATGAATAGACCTTTAAGAAAGGAAGAGACATGGGGAAAGGCCGTTCCTCCCCTGTCAGGGACCAGACGTGCCCTCTGGGGCCATCTCAGGACCGGGGAAATGGCCGACGCTGACCAAGCTGGCCCTGATGAGGCCCAGCTAAAGCCCAGCTAAAGCCCAGGCTGCGCTGGCCGCCGCCAGCCCTCCTGCCCTGTGCTGTGTGGTCTGAGTCCTCGCCGCTCCCTGTGACATCCAGGCCAGCAGCCTGGGCATCACCAGGAGCCTCAGGAGTGCAGAACCAGGCCTGTGCCAGACCACCTGGCTCCGAATCTGCATCTAGAACCACCTCCAGGATGTCTCCTGGTGACCTGTGAGCACCTAAAGGTGTGAGAAGCACAGAGGAGGGGGGAGAGAGGAGGGGGGGGGGAGAGGGGGAGGGGGAGAGAGAGGGAGGGGGAGGGGGAGGGGGGAGAGAGGGGGGAGAGAGAGAGGGAGGGGGGAGAGAGGGAGAGGGAGAGAAGGAGAGAGAGAGGGAGAGGGAGAGGAAGAGAGAGAGAGGGCGAGAGAGAGGGAGAGAGAGGGGGGAGAGAAAGAGGGGGAGAGAGAAAGGGAGAGAGGGGGGGAGAGAGAAAGAGGGGCAGAGAGAGAGGGGGAGAGAGAGAGAGGGAGAGAGAAGGGGGAGAGAGAAAGAGAAGGGGAGAGAGAGAGGGAGAGAGACTCTTTCATGAGAACTGACATTCTTCTAGCAATTCATTTTCTCGGTGGTGTGGCTGTGGCTGTGCCTCTCTGAGCTGGACGATGGAATCTTCATCTTCAAAAGGAAGACAAGGCTCCCCGTCCCCCGCCCAGCCCCCTCCCCGCCCAGAGGCTGGGGGCTTCCTCCCAGCCCGCTGGGTCCACGTTGGTCTCTGCAGGGTGTGGGGGGCGTTGGCCTTTGGCTCCTGGCTGTTGGGCTCGATCTTCCCCCGCGTTCTCTGAAGCCGGGGCTTTAAGCTTCGGAAGATCAACACCTGTTCACAACAGGGCCTTGAAAAATAAACACCGTTGCCGAGGGCTTTCCTTTCGCAAAGCTTGTTTTCTTTCTTGGAGGAGCAGTCAAGTCGCTAAAGAGAAAGCGCATTGTGGATTTTAGCTTCAAGCAAGTCAGTCATGAGACTGCTGAAGAAGCCAGCTCTGCCTGGGGGGGGCGGGGAGCTGGTTCCTGAAAATGGACAAAGAGCTCCAATTCCAGCGGAAACAGTTTCTCCCCACAACGTCAGGATTTTCACGATTTGCATCTGTTTTGTCTGGATTTTTGATTTTTCTGATGAGGCTGAACGCTGGGGAGCCGGGTTAGCCAGCAGAGGCTTGCGTGGGGGACCTCAGCGTTGCCGGACGTCAGAGAGGTGTCGCAATGTTGCTGCGTGGAGACGGTCCCCGCCTCCTCCCTCGACACTCCTGCTCCTGTTGGCATTTGTTTCGCAGTCCCTTAAAAGCTCACATCCGGGGTTTGGTCCCCGATGTCTTATGTTAACAGTTAAGGAATTCACATTGATGGTCAATGGCTTAAGGGTTCAGACTTACCCGCCTGTGGGGTCTGAGGGTGAGGCCTTGGGAAGTGCGTGGACTGGACGCAGTTGTTGGGGTAGGGTCCTCCCGTTGGGTCACTGTGACTTTGTAGAGAGGCGATGGCTGTGGAGGGGGTCCCTGCTCCCTTGCTGGCCAGGTGATCCTTTTGCCATTTGCCGCCCTGCTCAGGCACCAGACCAATGGGCCTGCCCAGTCTTGGACTGTGAGCCTCCAAAATCAAGAGCAAAAATAACCGTTCTTTCCTCAGGAGTGGATTCTCTCCGGACTTGTTACGCGGATGAACAGCTGAGCAATGCAACTCCTTACACGAAAGGGAAACGCAAGGCGCCAGGAGTCAGGGTTCCGTGAGAGCCCGCGGCTGGCAAGTGCTGGAGTCAGCTCCATGCTCCGCGTGTGCCCCCGTGAGCCTGAGCAGCCTTCAGGAAGTGCTTGGCGGTCAGATCCCCCGAGGGTCCAGGGACAACAAGGAAGGAGCAGAGGGGAAGGAGTTGACTGATACCCACAGAGGGGGAGACGGGATCAGGCAGGTGGGAGGCCGAGGGCCTGAGACTGGGCAGGGGGAGGCAGTGGGATCCCAGAACCACAGGGTGGGAGTATGGTGGGGGAGAGAACAGGAGAGTGTGTGTCAGGCAATGCTGTTGAGTGTAGAACTTGAGGAAAGAGTAAAAAGCACGTTAAGGAGATTTTTTTTTTAATTTGACAGAGTTAGACAATGAGAGAGAAAGACAGAGAGAAAGGTCTTCCTTCTGTTGGTTCACCCCCCAAATGGCTGCTACGGCCGGCACGCTGCACTGATCCGAAGCCAGGAGCCAGGTGCTTCCCCCTGGTCTCCCAGGGGGTGCAGGGCCAAAGCACTTGCGCCATCATATACTGCACTCCCTGGCCACAGCAGAGAGCTGGACTGGAAGAGGAGCAACAGGGACTAGAACCCGGCACCCATATGGGATGCTGGCGTTGCAGGTGGAGGATTAACCAAGTGAGCCACGGTGCCGGCCCCTAAGGGGATCTTGAGTGTTGTGTGATATCATCTCCTGGTGACAAGGAATTTGGTCAAGACCTCCATTCCTTTCCAAGACTTGCTGTAGTGGCATTTCCCTTCTTTTGGGTGTACCGCAGTGCTGGGACGGGGCTCCAGGTGGCCTTGCTTTGCTTGGAGGCAAAATGTGGAAAATGTCTCTTGTGTGGATCTTGACCAGAGACAGAATTTCTGCACCAGCATGCCTCACCCGCACTGAAGGAAGCCAGCCTGGAGCCAAGAAGAATCATGGATACTTCTGGAATCTTCTGAGGAATGGCTTAGCTCCTGACCCATCTGTGCCGGGATTACTGATTGATCCTGGGGAGGCGCTAAGACACAATGGTTTCTGGGCCTCACTTCCCTCATTTGTAAAGTAGAATGATACTGCTGACCTCACAGGGCTGTTTTGGAAAGCAAATTAACTCATGAATGTAAGGCACTGTGCTGACCCCTGCTGGTGATGATGATAAGGATGAAGGAGTTGATGGTGGTGATGATGACAATGGTGTTTATGGTGATAATGGTGGTGATGGGTGTTGAAGATAGTGTTTTGGTAGTGGTGATAGTGGTGTTGGTGGTCATGTGATGATGGTAATAGTGGAGATGTTGATGGTGGTGATGGTGATGAATATGGTGGTGATGATGATGGTGGTGATGATGGTGATGATAATGGGGATGGTGATGAAGATAGTGTTGTGATAGTGTTGAAACAACGATAATGATGGTGGTGATGGTGATGAAGATAGTGTGGTGGTGATAGTGGTGTTGACAACAATGATGGTGGTGGTGATGATGGTAGTGGTGGTGATGATAATGGTGGTGATGGTGATGAAGAGAGAGTTGTGATAGTGTTGATAACAACGATAATGAGGGTGGTGATGGTGATGATAATGATGATAGTGATGGTGATGAAGATAGTGTGTTGATAGTGGTGTTGGTACAATGATAATGGTGATGGTGGTGGTGGTGATGAAGATGGTGTTGGTGATATGGTGATGATGGTAATAGTAGTGGAGATGTTGATGGTGGTGATGGTGATGATGATGGTGGTGATGAAGATGGTGTTGATGGTGGTGACGATGATAATGGTGATGATAATGGTAATGATGGTGATGAAGACAGTGTGGTGGTGGTGATAGTGGTGTTGATAACAATGATGGTGGTGATTGTGATGATGGTAGTGGTGGTGATGATAATGGTGGTGATGGTGATGAAGATAGTGTGTTGATAGTGGTGTTGATAGCAATGATGATGGTGGTGATGGCAGTGGTGGTGATGGAGATGGTGTTGGTGGTGATGTGATGGTGATAATGGTAATGATGGCAGTGATGGTGATGAAGACATTGTGGTGGTGGTGATAGCGGTGTTGATAACAATGATGGTGGTGATGGCAGTGGTGGTGATGAAGATGGTGTTGGTGCTGATGAAGACGGTGTTGGTGGTGATGTGATGGTGATAATGGTAATGATGGCAGTGATGGTGATGAAGACAGTGTGGTGGTGGTGATAGTGGTGTTGATAACAATGATGGTGGTGATGGCAGTGGTGGTGATGGAGACGGTGTTGGTGGTGATGTGATGGTGATAATGGTAATGATGGTGGTGATGGTGATGAGGATAGTGTGGTGGTGGTGATAGTGGTGTTGATAGCAATGACGATGGTGGTGATGGCGGTGGTGCTGATGAAGATGGTGCCTGTGATGTTGTAGTGATGGTAATAGCAGTGGAGAGGTTGATGGTGGTGATGATATTGACGATGCTTGCTCCTCTGAATAGATCTTTGCTCAGGGTTCCTCCAACCCCATCTTTTGCCTCGGCTTTGTTTCTTGCCACCTTCGAGGTCTGAGCTCCTCCTCCCTACCCCTCTCCATGTACCAGTTTATAAGTGTCTTGGACATCTGGAAACAATATGGAACAAGCAGACAGGACATGGAGTGGGAGGAGAGACCAGCCCCCTCCCCTGCTGGTGCTGTGGCGGCCTCACCAGTTTCGTGGGCTTCCTGGTTAGGGCAGAGTCTGTATGAACAGCCTCCCAGCATCGGAGGTGGGGTGGCGCCCAAGAATCAGACGCTGCCCAGCCCTGTGTCCTGGACCTGGATCTGAAATGGCAGGTGCTGTGTGGTTTCAGGTCCTACCTGAGACCTTTGAAGATGTGAAGATGGCCCCCTGGTCCCTCTATGGCTGAGACATTGTCCCCCAAACAGTCGCATGTTGGAAGCTTGGTCCTCAGTGTGACAATATGGACAGGGGGTGGAGCCTAAAGAGGCGGGGCCTAATGGGAGGTAATTAGGTCATGGGTCAGTGTCTTTGTCAGGGATTCATGTAGTCCTTGGGAGCAGCTGGTCAGCTCCCGTGCGAGTGGACTGTGTGACAGGCGGTAGACGGACCCCTGCCACTCCGTCCCCCACCCTTGCTGTGTGATCCCACACACCCTGCCATTGTCATGCCAT
The DNA here is from genome assembly GCF_964237555.1 of Oryctolagus cuniculus. NCBI lineage: Eukaryota > Metazoa > Chordata > Mammalia > Lagomorpha > Leporidae > Oryctolagus > Oryctolagus cuniculus. The sequence goes on from NC_091446.1 coordinate 7,337,394, forward strand.
CTGCAGTGAGGTGCTCCCCAGGGGCCTCCCAAACTGTGAGCTAAGTAAGCCTCTTCCTTTATAAAGTGCCCAGCCTCAGGTTTGTGATAGAAACAGGAAATGGACAAACACGTTCCCTGCTCCCGATCACAGGGCATCCGCCTCTACTGGAGCCCAGGACCAGTGCTACCAGCTCAAGGCTTCACTCGTTGGAATGCAACTCTCCTGAGCTGGGCCACGTGGCAAGCCAGGCGAGGCAACCTTCCTGCCACCTCTTCAGTTCCCTCTGTGGCGGCATTGATAGCTAACGGTTAACAGGACCGAGTGTGCTGGGCGCGTGTGGCTCCATGACAGACCACTGCACCTCGTGGTCTCGTGTTGCACGCACCACTTCCTCCACAGGGAAGCAGACAGGGGCATGAGGTTAAGTAGCCTGCAATCAGTGCTGAGCTGACGGAGGAGACAGAAGACAGCATGCAGAACAACCAACTGTCCATCTGACTGTGGCTACCTCTAGCCCCAAGACAATACCAACTGCTTCCCCCAATTTAGTCCCTGATGGGATAACTGCTGAGAACCCTGGGCCTTGAAATCCACCTCCCTGGTGGGGAGGCAGGGAAAAGCCAACAATCACCCTTCCTCTCTGTTAATCAGCAGACGGACAGCCAAGCTCTCTCCGCTCCCACTGGTGGGCTGGGCCCAGAGTGGCCATGTCCCCTCCCTAGGCTCCCAGGAGCCTGCGTGGCTGAGGAGCCTTGTTTGTGTCTCCTGTCTGTTGGGGTCCCCTGCCCTCATGTTGCCCTGTGGATGTGGCTGGGGACATGGGAGCCTGTGCCTTAATCCCGGGTTTTAGGGCCGCAGCAGGTGGGTGCACCGCCCCTGCCTGCTCAGCTCTGCAGTTGTGGGGATGGGAGATGCATTAGCTCATTGCCAAGTGTGGAGGCTTCCTGGGCCACTCACTTCTGTAGCAGTGAATGGGTTGTGATCGCCTGACATTAAACGGTCCGGTGAGAATGAATGTCAGGAAATGCCATTGTGAGTTGTTTGGGAGCGGGCGTTCAGCGACTGGCTGGATCCACTCACGAGAAGTCTTTCTTCCCTGCTTTTACCGTAACAGGCAAATTAAAAGCACATGGCAGCCCTCAGACGTGTTTTGCATTTTCACATCCCAACTGGAGGCCGGCAGCTGGGTCACTGCTCCTGGACCCGCTGTCCTTGGGTTGTGTGCACCTGGAGGTCTTGGGGGGCGTGGAAGCCGGGGGCGCTGCTTGGAAGCCGTGGAACCTGCCAACGCTCCAGTGTTCGCTTGACCTTTCCTCCGGCCCTGCTCCCTGGCAGGAGGAGGACTGCATGCCTTTGGAATGTTCCAGGCCCAAGATAAACTAAGCACAGCCACGGGGCTGCTGGAAGCAGCACGCCCCAGTGTGTTTTCATTCTGCGGTCAGCACCTCAATTCAGATGGTGGTGCCGGGAGCCCAGGCGGGGGTTTGGAGGCAGGGCTGGGAGGCAAGCGGCAGGGGCGGGTCTGGGATTGCCACCCAGGGGCCGTAGGTGCACTCAGCCCTGGGCTCCCTGGGAAAGCTGACAGAGCCATCGAGCTGCACAGCTGGGGGCCTGTCCTTTCATTGCAAATGTATTTATTTATTTACTCGAAAGGCAGAGAGATGGATCTCTCATGTGCTGCTCACCTCCCCCAAGTGCCTGCAACAGCTGGCGGAGTCAGGGCCCACGAGCTCAGTCTGGGTGTCCTACGTGGGTGCCAGCGACCCACGTGCTTGAGCCACCCATCACCGGCTCCTCCCAGGGTGCACATTGACAGAAAGCGGGAATCCGGACTGGAAGCCTGGCTCTCCGCTGATATGGGATGTGGGCCTCCTGAGTGGCATCTCGGCCGCTGCTCTGGGGTCCGCCCTCGCACCGTGTTTCATTTGTTGGTGCGAGAAGAGACCCAGGTGAGGCTGCAGGAGAGAGAGGCGTCCAGGGGAGTCGGGAAGGACAGCCAGGGCCAGCGGGACCGACACACGCACAGCGAGTGCCTGGGGTGGAAGCTGCTGGGGGCGTTTGTCACGTCAGCCTCAGCAGGGGCCGGGAGGCGAGTGTCAGCCCCGCGGTCAGGGCCGCCTGCCCCTGGATTCACCGCTCCGGGGACTGCAGGTGCAGACTCTGCTGCGATGGCGATCCGGCAGGGGCAGGCCAGGCAGGTGCACAGGCACACACACTCCCTCGGGAGGGCGATCACCAGCAGGTCACTCACTGTAAGCAAAAGCTTGTAGAAGGCGGAGGAGCAGGTGCCCGCAGGACCAGTGGTGGGGCAGAGGGAGAAGCCAGAGGACTCCGGCCAGAGCCCCCGCTCAACACAGGAAGTGAAGCAGCGGGTCCAGGTCGCAGTGAGCTTCCTCCAGGGGGTCCCGGCTTTCCTCTTCCTAGCCCTGTTGCTCGCTAGGTCCTCGGTGGCCCTGGTCTCTTCTGAGATTCACCTGCTATTCTGCGACTTCTGTTTTGTCAGGAACCCCAGGCACTCTGACCCACACAGCCCCAGTGGGGCCGACCAGGAAGCCCCGGCTCCCAGGGCACAGTTGGCTGTGGAGCTTCTCCACCGATGGGCCTTGGGCCCTGCATCTGGAGCCCCCCAGAGGGCATCCTCCCTGCACCCTGCCAGTGCCCCGGCCGGCTAGCTGCTCAGGTCCCTCACCAGGGTCACCCCAAAGCCAGGCCAGCCTGCGTTCTGGGTCATCACCTGCCCTGGCCCTGGCTGCCCTTCCCCCATTGCCCCTGATGGCCCCTTTTCTCCAACTCCTGACAAGGGCTCAAGAGTCTCTGACTTGGAGACTGCGGCTTCTCCAGGAGTCCCGGCTGCAGCCCCCACCCAGAGGAGGGACCCCCGCCCCAACACGGCCCTCCCCAGGCCCCTGTGTTCCTACTACTGTGTAGCAGCAATCCACCCATGCCTAGGAGGCATGAAACAACAATTTCCTTGTTTATGATTTAAAAAATTTTTTTAACGATTTATTTATTTATTTTGAAAGGCAGAGTTACAGACAGACAGACAGACAGACACACACACACACACACACACAGAGAAAGAGAGAGAGAGAGAGAGAGAGAGAGCTCTTCCATCACTCTCCAAATGGCTGCAATGGCTGGAGCTGGCCCAATCTGAAGCCAAGAGCCTGGAGCTTCTTCTGGGTCTCCCATGAAGGTGCAGGGGCCCAAGGATTTGGACCATCTCCTACTGCTTTCCCAGGCCATAGCAGAGAGCTGGATCAGAAGTGGAGCAGTTGGCCTGCGCCGCGGCTCACTACGGTAATCCTCCACCTGCGGCGCCAGCACTCCGGGTTCTAGTCCTGGTCGGGGCGCCGCTTCTGTCCCGGTTGCTCCTCTTCCAGGCCAGCTCTCTGCTGTGGCCCGGGAAGGCAGTAGAGAATGGCACAAGTGCTTGGGCCCTGCACCCACATGAGAGACCAGGAGGAAGCACCTGGCTCCTGGCTTTGGATCGGCGCAGTGCGCCAGCTGTAGCAGCCATTTAGGGGGGTGAACCAACTCACTCTCTTTCTCTGTCTAACTCTGCCTATCAAAAAAAAAAAGTGGAGCAGTTGAGACTTGCATTGGTGCCCATGTAGGATGCTGGCACTGCAGGCAGCGGCTTTATCCACTATGCTACGGTGGCGTGGCATATATATAAATTTTTAACTCAAGTAATTTGTTAAAATTTATTTTGGAAGGGAGAGAGAGAGAGCGTGCGAGAATCTCCCATGCACTGGCTCACTGCACAGATGCCTGCAGCAGCGGGACCGGGGCCAGACAGGGGCTGACTCCAGGTCTCCCGTGTGGGTGCAGGGCCCAAGCCCTGAGCCATCCCTGCTGCTGCCAGAGTCTGCGTCAGCACAAGGCCGGGGGGGGGGGGGAGCAGAGCGGGGAATGGAAGCAGGCCCTCGGTGTGGGATGCGGGCGCGCTAACTGGCGTCTTCCCTGCGAGGACTCGTGCGTGGGCCGTGCACTGTGTCCAGGAATCTGGGCGGAAGCCGGTGGGGAGACCGGTCCTGTTTCGTGATGTCGGGGAGACCGAAACTGAGGGTGCTGCAGGGCGGGCTGGGAGGCACCTGTGGGCTCGTCCGGGCACGTGGCCTTGGAGGCTGCCATGGCCTGGGGCTGGTGTCAGAACAGCCCATTGCTTCTCTGGGTGGCTGCCTGGGCTTCTTCACAGCATGGCGCTGCCTTCCAAGCACGCGCGTCCCCAGGAGCAGGCAGGGGCTTCCCAGCTCTGTGCACTCAGCGCCCCCCGGTCCATCTGCCCGGGCTGTCTTCACAGAGTTCCCGGAGAGGTTTGGAGCCAGGAATCTGGGCTGGCTGGGCAACCTTCGGGGGGCATCAACGCTCTCTGATGCCCCCTCCCCCCATACACACACACCTTGTTCTGCACTGAGAAATCCACTCTCAGGTGGGGTCTGTGGGCAGAAGGAGAAACAGCAGGGATCCATGGCTGGTGGGGGAGGGGTCGGCCACAGCCAGGAGGCAGGCGTGCCCTGTGCTGTGTGTTGGTGTAGGACACCCTGGGACAGGCCAGGGGGCTGGGACCCGGGTCAGCACGTCAGCCCTCCCCAGGGTGGGATTGCCTGGTCCCCCACCCCGCCCCCCGCAAAGGTGATTGCTAGAGAAAATTCCTGGGAAGAGGATGGGAAATGAGACGGGCTTTCTTGCTAACAGCTAAGCGGCTGCTAAAAAAGCCACATGGGAGAGAGGAAGCCCTAGTGGCTGCCGGCCGGGGAAAGCCTGGGGCGCCGTGAACACCTGACGGGGCCCATGCTGGTGACAGTGTTCCAGAGCCAGGGAGTCCACGCTGTGGGGAGCCCGGAGGCCCCGGGCAGCCTGCAGTGAGCGCGGGTGGCAGCCGGGCCTGGCAGGTGTGAGGCCCGGGCAGGGAGACGCCGGCGGAGCTGCGGCCTGTGCCGCCTTTGGAGCCGTGCCTGGCCCGTGCCAGGTCTCGGGGACACTTTGCTCTTGACCGTTGGTGAGAATGAGCTGAATGATTCACTTCTCGCAGCCTCCGCACGAGGCAGGGCCTCTTGTCATGCCCATACTGTGGATGGGAACACTGAGGCACAGGGGCACTGTGCCGCTCTGTTAGCATCTGAGGGTGGAGCTACCCGAGCAGGAATCTCAAGGAAGCTTCGAGGAAGATAAGGAGAGAGGGGAGAGAGTGCTTCCTGCCCAGGGAGCAACTTGGCAGAGGCCCGGGGTGAGCTGGGGTGTGGGGTGCTGAGGGCATGGCTTTGGGTGTGGGCAGAGCCGGGCTGTGAGGAGGCAGGGAGTCTGAGATGAGACAGTGGGTGAGCTGGGAGGCTGCGTTCCTGGCCCGTGCCAGGCCCTGCGTGGGCTTGGAGCTGCAGGAGGGATTGGGTCCGACCTTCCCGGAGAGGCTCCATCAGGCCCGGGGCAGTTGGCTGGGGCGCACAGGAAACCTGAAAGGCAGTGGCTTAGGGAGGCACAGGCATTGTGTCACACACAGGGCTGACACAGCGGCTCAGAAGCCACCAGGATCCCCACCCCTCTTCCTGCTCTGCCATCTTTAACCGATGACTCGTGTTTGAACACAGCTGCTGCACCTCCAGACATCACATTTATGTTCCAGGCAGGAAAAAAAAAAAAGGGATGTGGAGTGGGGAGAGCAAAGGACTAAAATGAAAGGGAGCCGGGATAGCCAGGTCTACATCCTTTAGGCAGGCTTTGCAAAAACCTGAACTGAAGGAGAACAGGGGAAGGGGAGTGGATTTAATAGGACCTGCCGGCATTTCGTCCACGCCTCGGACAGTGGCGATGTCCTCTGAGTGCTAAAGAGGAGGAGAGAAGATGTCTGGGAGGCGACTAGAGGCGTGTGTCTCGGGAGCTGTGACGTGCGACGGACAGAAATGCGAACAGACGCAGCCAGCAAACTGTGCTGGCGCCATTGGAGAGGCCTGGCCAGGCGCTGGGCGAGCTAAGTGAGGGGCATCGGCTGTGGGGGGAGATGTCTGGGGCAAATACCGGGGGCAGTAGGAGTGGCCGAGGAAGGAGGGCTGGTGGCAGGGGGCGCATCTCCCCATGGCGAGACTGGGTGTCGGAACCTTGGGTCCTGCATCCTGGCTCTCCACGGCCCCTTGTTTGGAGTTCAGCTGGGTTTATCTGAGAGACAGATCTAGAACTAGAGGCAGAGACAGAGTGAGATAGAAATCTTCAATCTGTTGTTTGCCCCAATGCCTGCGACAGGCGGGGCTGGACCTGGCTGCAGCCGGGAGCCCAGAACTCAGTGCAGGTCTTCCACGGTTGGTAGCAGGGACCCAGCAACTTGGGCTAACACCTGCTGCCTCCCAGAAGGCATAGCAGCAGGCAGCTGGAGTCAGGAGTTGAGACTCGAACTCAGGCACTGCATTCTGGGATGCAGGTCCCAGGCATGTTGGAATCACCAAGTCAAAGCCAGCACCTCAGTTTTACCATGTTAGGTCATTGCGATTTGTTATGGTTCTTTCTGGAAGCTCCGGAATGTTCACTGCTGTATGTCTGGTTTCCAGACCGGGCCTTGACATTAAGGAGGTGGCCAATGAAGATCCGCTCGATGGGCGGATGGATGGGTGAAGAAATGCATGAGTCCCCAGTCTAGAGGAGGAGCTGGACAGGCAGACAGAAGACAGACGCGGTGTTGGGGGGAGGGGTAGGCGGGGCAGCCCAGTGGGAGCACCAAGCTCCACGCCGTGATACCCGTGACGGACAGGAGATGCCCGCTGCCCAATATTTTGGCAGAGGCATAAGATTTCCAAGAGGATGTTTATAAATTAGGAGCTTTTAAAAATTCATGCATTTCAATTAAACTCGCTCTATGATGTGAAATTGTTGCCGAAGTCTCTCTCGCTCCCTGTGTGCTAATTAGCAGTCACGATGCAGATGCGCTTTGCAGATTTCTCAAAGCCTGACAAAGAGGATCTTTGATTCTCTGGAAAACAAAATTAATAAGCGTGCGGGATTCTTTCTAATAATCACCGCTGCCTAATGAGGCCTGGCAGCTTGCCGAGGACCTAGGCGAGCGCTCAAGCCTGACTTCACCGCGCTTCTTAAAATGTTGTTATGTTTTCCAACACGAGAGACGAGGTTGAGTTGAAGGCAGGAGCCGCTGGATTGCTCCCTGGCCGTCTGTCTCCCTGCTGGGTGACTGGAGCGCCTGTGCTCTAACGAGATGACTCTAGGGGGATGTGGGTCACCAGGAGGACCACACTGCGATTAGAAGCTTGAAACTCCCCAAGGAGGAGAGGGGGTGGACATTGAGTGAATAACAGATCTTGTCTATGTGATGGGCCCCCAAACAAAGCCTGGCAGTGGACATTCAGTGGGCTCTGAGTTGGGGGCCACACCCATTGTGCCAGGAGGTGGGCGAGCCCCAGCTCCCCGGGAGCAGGAGCCCCAGTGCCCGGGCCCTCCAGACCTCACCCCCGGCACCCTTCACCTGGGTGCTTCCCCACAAAGCAGCAGGCTTGTCGCTCTGGGTTCTGACTTCCAACAAATTATTGAGCCCGAGGAGGGGTCAGGGCAGGGACCCCGATCTGTAGCCAGTTGGACAGCAGCATGGGTAACCGGGAGCCGGCTGTTTACGATTTGTATCTCAGGTGGGGGCCGCCTGTGGGCCTGAGCCCGTCCCCTGTGGGGTCTGCAGTAACTCCAGGTACTTGGCGTCACCCCTGAGCTGTAGAAAACCCAGCTGGCGTCTGGAGATTTGGAGAATCACTTAGTAAGGAAAGCCCAGACACGTGGTGTCTGCCACGTGGTGCGTGTGGCTGTGTGGAGGGAAAACGCCTTTTTCTTCTGTGCCCGCAGCACAATTATTCCACTGGGGGAAAAAAAAAACCGATCATTTGAGCGTACACTGTCCAGTTCTGTTCACTTTTTCTCACCTGCCCTAAGAATGTGTTTCATGTCTGTTTTTTAAGAATCTGAATCTGATTCAGGGTGCATACACGGTATTGGTTGGTATACCTGTCAATCTGTGAATTCTAGACTGGTCCCTCCCCTGCTTCATTTCCATACCATCACTTCTGCGTAGGATGCGGGCAAGTTGGCCTTTTGCACACGCACATCCTGCATGTGTCTCACTGCCCCCTGCTCTGAGCTGGCTTGAGGGCCAGGAGCTTCACCTGATTTCTTAGCCCATGGGGACTTCACAGATGAGGGTGGGGCCCTGGCACTGCAGGCACCAAGCTGCGTGGGGTTGCTGGGCGGTGAGAAGTCTCCGCGCTGGGGTCGCACAGAGGAGCTCGCCGGTTCCCTCTGCGTCCCAGAGCTGCTGGCATTCCGTCAGAAGAGCTTCCTCCTCCTTACTCCCCGGCCGCTGGGAACGTTCTCCCGCTCTCACAACTTCTTCTTCTTGGAGAAGTTCACCCTCAGCTCTCAGAAGTGTTGTGAGACTCAGGTTATGAACCACGAGGTTCTGTATTTGCCTGTGCAGACTAGGGAGTCTCTGTAGACACGAGCTGGCCAGGTAAGGAGCATCGGAAACCCAGCACTCGATGAGTGTTGTTCAAAGGATTGAATCGGCACCGGAAACGCAGGTACTGCAGCCCGGAGGCGGCCTGAGCGTGTCCTTCGGGGTCATTGTTGACGGCTTGGTCCCCAGTGTCACAATGTTGAGAGGTGCAAGTGGGGCCTAGAGGGAGATGGTGAGGTCACGGGGATCCTACCCTCAGAAGGCGGATCCCTGGGACCTGAGTTAGTGCCTGCAAAAGGGGTTATTACAGAGGAATGATCCTGGCCCCTTCCCGTGCCCTGGCTTCCTGTCTACCATGTGATCTTGCCCCTTGCTCCTGCCACGGTGCCATCACATGACGTGACGCAGCCAGCAGAACTGTGTGCTAACTAACCCTGGTTTCTCCGCTGAGTACCCGCACTCAATGTAGCCACAGAAAGTGGACGATTACATCCGGTGTCAGAGGGGGAAAGCAGGTGCACTTCAGAAAGATGTATTTGAGGCTGGCGCTGTGGCTCACTAGGCTAATCCTCCGCCTGCCGTGCTGGTACCCAGGTTCTAGTCCCGGTCGGGGCACCAGTTTCTGTCCGGGTTGCTTCCCTTCCAGTCCAGCTCTCTGCTGTGGCCCGGGAAGGCAGTGGAGGATGGCCCGAGTGCTTGGGCCCTGCATCCGCATGGGAGACCAGGAGGAAGCACCTGGCTCCTGGCTTGGGATCGGTGCAGCGCCGGCCGTAGCGGCCATTTAGGGGATGAACCAACAGAAGGAAGACCTTTCTCTTTGTCTCTCTCACTGTCTAACTCTGCCTGTCAATAAATAAATAAATAAATAAATAAAAAGAAAGATGTATTTGAGAGAGACACAAAGAGAGAGCGAGCTTCCCTCTGCTGGTTCACTCCCTGAATGGCTGCCATGGCCTGGACTGGGCTGTAACTGAAGCTGGGAGCCAGGAACCCAGTCTGACTCCCACCTGGGTGGCAAGAACCCAATTACTTGAGCCATCACTGCTGGATCTGCCGGTCCACATTGGCAGGAAACTCGACTGGAAGCTGGAGCAGGGAATTGAAACAATACGATTTTGAAAAGGACCAAGCTCTGGTACAACCAGATTTTTTTTTTTTTTTGCACATTTGAGAATTTAAAAAAACTTCTGAACATTCTATTTTTCAGCCTTTGCCCCTTGAGGCTGTGCTGGGCTCAGCTGCTGCACGAATGGTGAGATGCTGGACCCACCTCCTGCTTCTTCAGAAATCACCACCCGTGACTTTCCAAAGCGGGAAGACATTTGGTGGAGTCTGGAGACAGTTTTGGCTGTCACACTGTGGAGTATGGGTGCTACTGGTCCCTTGTGGGTACTGGCCAGGGACGCCGCTCAACACCCTCATAGGCACAGGCCGGGTCCCCACAGCAAGAAGTGCCTGTCCCCAGATGCCCACCGCGCCAGGCTGAGAAACCCTGGACTGGAGCCAGAGGCGTTCTCATTTAGAGGGGACGGATCCTAACGGCTATGCAGGGGAAGGGGGAAGGGGTGGGGAGACTGCCGGGCGTCAGCGGGGCGGGAGGGGGAGGAGGGCCGTCCAGCGTCACGCACCACCGGGCTTCAGCGGGGCGAGAGGGGGAGGAGGGCCGTCCAGCGTCACGCACCGCGGTTTGTGGGGGCCAGGAATGCGCTTTCCTCTCCAAGCCGGAAGCTGCTGGGGATTGCACACCTGGACTCTGAGGTGCCCATCTCCTGGGGTTCTGACAGCGTCTGAATGTGTCTGCCTTTCTGTGCGTCGCGCGGCTGACTTGAGTGCACGTGGCCGCCCCCCACACGCCCCGCAGGCCCCCGCAGACTCAGCACACAGGGCATTCCCGGTCAAGCCTTGGCGTCTGGAACCTGAGCTCGGGCTGTTTTCTAAGTGGTCTTTGCACACCGTCTCATGGGATCGGTGGGCTCCTGCTTGCCTCTGAAAGGAACACGCTGGAAGCTTTTGAAGCTGCCTCTGCCATCTGAGACGCGCTCCTTCGGCTGCTCTTTCTCCCTTTTCGTTAATGATGTTATCCGTTGTGGGGCAGTGCTTGCCATTAGCATTCTAGAAGATTCTTTCCCATAAAGACCTCTGTGGAAACAGAACTAGAGCTGTCAGGTGGGTCAAGTCTATCATGTTTAATGATTTTGAACTTGAGGTGTACTGAAAACAACTTCAATTACTTTAGATGACTGAAACCTCATGGAAATAGGTAAAGCTGGAATAGCTGCACATTTCTTTATCTGATGGGCTCCGTCTCTTATCTGTTCTCTCTAAAGAGAAACCTTTAGTGTTAAACATGAACTAAAATTGAGAAATTTACTCCATCCTCCGCTCAACTAAGAGTACATTTAGAAGTAGTCAGGTCATGCCAGGCTGAAGCCAGGAGCCAGGAGCTCCATTCTGGTCTCCCATGTGGGTGGCAGGGGCCCAAGCACTTGGACCATCCTCTGCTGCCTTCCCAGGTGCATTAGCTGGGAGCTGGATGGGGTTCAGGGAGCCAGGATTCAGACCGGCACTCTTGTGTGGACTGCTGGCATTACAAGTGGCGCCATGACACCAGCCGTAGAAGGAATGTTTAATGTTGTAAAGTAGTCAGTTATCCACTAAAATTTTGGAAAATACAGCAAAATTACAAGAAGATTTATGAATAGTTATTTTTACCAAAAGAAATAAACTAGTAACTCTTTTACTTCCATCTAACCTTTTGAGTATATATTTTGGACATAAGTGCAATTGTATTTTTAAAACATTTTTTGAGTCATGAGTTTTTAAAATATTAGATCATAGGAATTTTCCAAAGGTATTAGAAGCCATCTGTAAGATCATACTGTACTGTTCTTATTTTTTAAACTTAGTTTTCAATTCATATACCTCTGGTGATAAAATTCTCTTGGTTTTCCTTCATTGGAAATGTCTGGATTTCATTTTCATGCCTGCAGAGTATTTTTTTTTGCTGGAAACAGGAGTCCTGTCTTTGAGAACTGTAAAACCAACATCCAGCTGTCTTCTGTTCTCCATGGCTCCTGGTGAGAAGTCTGCCGTCAATCAACCTGCCCTTCCCCTGCTCGGGGAATCTGGGTCCTGCCCTGGACGTGAGCCGTGAGCGCCTGTTTCTGTGGTGGGAGCCATTGTCTTAGAGGAGATGTCGGGATAGGAGCCACTGAGACACGTAAACGAGCACTTGGGGGCTCTGTGCGTCCCCGTCTGGGTGCTCTGCCTTGGCGCCGCTGGAGATCACCGACTGCGTACCTGGACCACTCACTCTATTTCAGGTTCTTCATGCCTAGGTTGTTCTGTGAGCTGAGTATGAGGTCACCCCCTCCAGGGCAGGGCTCTGTGTTATCACTGCTGTGTGCCCGTGTCCAGCGCCGTGCCGGGCGGGTAGTAGATGCTCCATACGTGTTGGCTGAGTGGTTACGCAGCACGGCGCTTAAGCACGTGTGTTCTTAGGTGCAGGTTTGAGTCTTGGCTCAGACCCCAACCTCAGCAGCTCGGTGAAGGGTGTACATGAGAAGGCACAGAAGCTCGGCAGTCAGCACACGCTTGTACAGGCTAGCCTCACACTGCTGCTGCTGGAGAGTGGGGCTGGCACACTAAGAAATGCTTCTAGAACATTTGGTTGCTAGGTAGGCAGGTGTCGTGCAAACCAGAGACATTCTGCCTACTGTTATGCCCACAGAACAGCAAGCAAACTGCAGGCGGGGAGTGGAGGTCACCTCCAAGGAGGACAGCGTAGGGAAATCCAGGCTGTCTCCAGCTCCCTGCCACCTGCGCGACGCTCCATTTTGAAAGCAAGCTTTGGAAAAGCCCCCAGCCTGGGAGTAAGAAATGCCTGTGTGATTCACAGGCATTAATGATTAATGATTAATGATTAGTGATTAGTGATTAATTAATGATTAGTAATTAGTGATTAATGACATGAAAGGTGCGAGCCATGGGAACTCACTTCCTGTTCTGAGCACATCAAAGCCCTTGCTTAATTGGAGATGGAAGGAGCAGCCTTTCTCTGGGCTTCTCTGTAGGGAGGTTCCTGGAGACTCAGGACGGCGAAAGATCTGTCGCTGGGACAGCTCTGTGTTCAGCCGCTACCCTCTCCCTCTCCACTCGGGCTGTTGCCGGGGTCCGTGCCTCAGTTCTGGCAATACCGGGCCCAGCCTCGTCTCCCTCCTCCTCTTGCCTCCCTCGGCTCCTCCATCCTCCCATCTGTCTGTCTCGTTCCTGCCTTGCACCCTCCACCCAACAGCCAACACTGAGGATCAAGACTGGAATCCAAAGGCAGAAGGCAGCTTGAGCCAGATCAAACCAGCCAGCAAGTATTTGATGCTTGCTGTTTACCAGGCTCTGAGCTGAGAGAGACCTGACAGGATTCAGTTCCCCAAACTCATGCAGATGTTTAACCCCCAAGGTCCTGTGCTGATGGCCAATGGCTTGCGGGCAGACATTTGATCTAATGATGGCATCTGGGTGGTGGCCTAGTGCAGGGGCCAGTGTCTGTCCTCCCCCTCCCTGCCGCCCCAGGCTGTTAAAGTCCCACAGAATCGTTTGGTCAAGCCAGCTGCAGGTGGACCTGAAATTCAGCAAACCTAGAACAAGGTAATTTTTTAAAGATTTATTTATTTATTTGGAAGGCAAAGCTACAGAGAGGGAAAGAGGGAGAGAGGGAGAGAGGGAGAGAGGGAGAGAGAGAGAGAGAGAGATAGAGAGGTCTTCCATCTGCTGGTTCACTCTCCAGATGGTCACAATGGCTGGAGCTGGACTGATCCAAAGCCAAGAGCCAGGAGCTTCCTCCAGGTGCCTAACGAGGGTGCAGGGGCCCAAGCATTTGGGCATCTTCCACTGCTTTCCCAGGCCATAGCAGAGAGCTGGATCGGAAGTGGGGCAGCCAGGTCTCAAAATGACGCCCATAGAGGATGCCGGCACTGCAGGCGACAGCTTTACCTGTTACACCACAGCGCTGGCACGAGCAAGCTATTTTTAAGTTGATAATTTTGTATTGCCCACGGATGATATTATAAATACCCAAATGGCCCTTGGCAGAAAAAAGGTTCCCAACCCCACCCCTGCCTGGGCTGGTGGGTGGGCCCTCTGAAAGTTGTTCTCGCCAGAGGATGACTGGGTCACTGAGCGTGCTCTCGGGTCTCTGCTTCCTGGCCTGCCCCGCCATCACTCCTGCACCATCCCCGATGCCTGACCCAGTGGGGCTCCCTGATCTCAGACTGTAAACCTCCCTGCTTCCTGCAAAGCTCGTGTCGGGCAATCCGCTGCAGCCGTGAAAGCCGACTCACGCCTGCCCTCGCGGGACTTCTGCGTGGGTGAGGTCAGGCACACGCAGAAAGTTACAGCCCGAGGTCTCAGGCCCCACGCGGAGAGAGGCTTCCGGCACGCTGGGAAAAGCGCAGACTGCAGCTGCAGGCACCCCTGGGGGCCTCTGTGGGAGGGGGCAGCCCCCGAGGTGCCCGGCTGGGGTGCACAGGGTGGGGGGGGCTTGACCTCAGTGACTGGCTGTCTCTGGCTGTCTCTGGCTGTCTCTGGCTGTCTCAGTCTCCACAGACCAAGACACAGATGCCCACGACAATTCCGTGCCCTGTCTCTGAGTCTCATCTTGTGCTCGGCAATTATCCCTGAGTCTTGTCTTACGCATAGCTCCTCAGTGCACAGCAGCCTCCCTGGCCCGGGATCCCCCACCCTCTGGTCACACGAGTGATAGTGTTTCTTCCCTGTGCCCCTGGGGACCAACACAGTCTCCCAGGGCTGGGAATGTGGGCGGCTGGGATGGTTGTCATTTCTAGTAGCCATTGGGGCTTGCCCAAGTATATTTCTTTTCCCAAAGCAGAGTGCGATAGCATCAAACTCCAAGCCCGAGAAGAGAGCAAGCCCAAGTGCCCAGGACCCACATGGCCGGTTTCCCAGACAGCACGGAAGTGGGGCAGGAACAGGTGCTGGGTTCAAGAGCAGAGCGTCACCCAAGACTGGCAGGGTCCTTGTTGGAAGGCTTCCGGAGCGCTCGGGGGAGCTGCGGGGCTGGGGCATAGGCCAGCGTCCGGCGTGACCAGGACCTGGGACTGCACTGTGCCCGATGCTCTCTGTGTGGCTTTCGGACCGCTTCCGTGGGCAGCCTCTGAGGACGTCATGTGGGCCGGTGGACAGAGCGCTGTCCTCAGGCAGCTGCCGCGGACACTGCGCGAGGCAGCAAACTCGGCAGAAATCACCAGCTGTGCTGGGCTCGGGAGGAGACGGCAGGGGGCGGGGTCTCCTGCTCAGGTGTGCCGGTCCTGACAGCTCCCCTGGGATCCGTGTGGCACATCAGTGTCCCATACACGTCGCACAGGCACTCTCGATTTCTTGCCCAGGTGTCTTCTCCACCTCTTGGTACAAGCCCCATGCCAGTCAGGTAGGGACTGGACCTGCTCTGGTCCCTTCCCCACCTGAGGCCGTGGGGCGGCTGGAAGAGGAAAGTGGGCGGGGGGGGGGGAACAGAGTGAACGTCTGGGGCTTGGTGAAGGAAGAGGGGGCAGAGCAGGGCTGACCAGGGCAGTGTGGGCCCGAGGAGCTCTGACACCCTGCGATCGAAGACGGGGAGTGTCTGGGGAGGAAGCCGCTGGCCACGTGCCCAGCGTTTCTGTGAGATGGATTTAGAAGTGGATGATGACCTTGGCACGTGCTTTCTTGAGCTCCCAATTGACCACACTGGGCCCACGGGACAGGTCAGAGCCTCTCCGGGATTGCACACTCCATGCACCGGCCAAGCTGCAGGGAGGGAGCCCTGTTGGCCCAGCCTGACTTCAGGACTCACCTTTGTCCCTCAGGCATGGCCAGTGACATGGCCAGTGACAGGCCAGTGCACAGGCTGAGGACAGTTTCTGGAGCAAGGGAGGGACACCCCTGAGCTGGCCAGACACTTGGAAGGATGGCCACGGTGTCGGGGGCCGCACAGCCAGGCCACAGCATTTCCAGAGCCTGGTCCCCGCGACCTGGGGCTGCTGGTCACTATGGAAACCAGAGGGCTGTCACCATGGAAACCAGAGGGCTGTCACCACTTCTCTCCCCTCCTCCTTTCTTGCTTCCCTGTCCTCACGCCCACTCACTCCCTTCCCTCTTCTTCCTCTATTTTTATTCCTCACTTCCTAGCTCACTTGCCCTGATTTCCTGATCTGTTTGCAGCTTTGTTAGGCACCAACCGTTCCCTTGGGTACCTTGCGGGGGGGAACACAGGCAGGCCCTCATTCCACACAGCCTCAGCCCCTTGCACATATAAACACAAACAGTGCAATCGGCCGGGTCTCTGGGCCCAAGCCAGTGCCACTCCAGCAGATACAGAGAGAGTGAGGAGTGGGGGAAGGGCACTCTCGCTCTCCACGCACCAAGTGCTCCCTGGAATAGGAGGATTCGGCTTCCTGTTTATCCCGAGACGCTGCGCTTGGATATGGCAGCTCTTCTTGGGCATAGCTGTGTATAACTTAGAGCAGCCAGCGTCTGATTGTCCCTGTCTTAATAAACACAGCCATCAGTCATGTTCAGCTAAAAATACCCTCGGCGTGCCTTTTATTTTATGCAGACACAGAGCCAATCCGGAATCTTCCAAGAGTGCCGCTGCCAGCCCCCAGGCTCATTAATCAAGGCAGAGAGCACAGCGTGCCGGAGCGAGCGCTGCCCCAGTGTAGAGCCCTGCACCTCTGCTGGGGGACCCGTTTCCCACGACAGCCCGTCCAGGCCCGCAAAGGACTCCCAGAGGGGGCGGCTTTGCCAGGGGGTCTGGGAAGGCTGCGGCGGAGGTAAGCCCGCAAGCCTGGCCCGTCCCGGCTGCCTCCGCTCAGCAGGTGAAGACGCTGGAAGTAGTGAGCCCCACTCTTGCTGGGCTTCGGAGAGACAGCAGTGCCGCACAGGTGGTCGATGGATGGAGGTGCTTTTCCAAAATGAGTTGCTAGGTCGCGGGAGTGAAAATGACAAGGGAGCGAGGCCGGGGCCCCATCCTGAGTCCTTGACCACCCCTCAGAAGCCTGGCACCTTTGCAGCAGCTCGGGGTGGGTATGTCTGAGTTTGTGCTCCTGGGCCCACCTGCGAGTACCCAAGAGAGCGTCACAGACAGAAACCAGCCCTGGCCACAGGCATCACCTTGTGGCCACCAGTGCAGCCCCTGCGTTGCCCTGGGGCAGTGTTGTGGAGGTGTGTGACTGCGGTCTGGGTCAGGGCCAAGTTCCCACGTCCAGCCTCTGCTGCCCGCTACGATGTGGGGAGAGAAATGTGTGCGCCTCCGTGTGCTCAGCTGCGCAGGGGGCACGAGATCACCCCCTGAAGGGCTGTCCAGGGGGCGGCGGGAGACGGCACGGCACAGCCGCTCGCGCAGTGTCCTGGGGGTGGCACCTGCTATCAGGCCCCGGGGGTGCGGTGTGGCCCTTGCTTCTCTGGGGCCTGTGAGTGTTCTCCAGGGTCTCTTCGCCTCATCTCTCCCCCTCTCCCTGTTTCAACCTCACTGAAGTCCTCTGAGGTTGGGTCCCCTGGGTCCTTGGCACTTCCTGTCTCTGACACTGGTTGCTATGAGCTGCCTCACTGGTGTCCCAAGGTGGGACTGGACCCCCACCCCCCACCCCGTGTCCTCCTGCCCCCCTCCGCAGCAGCACCTGCCAGCTTAGCCCCTGGACCGAGCCCTTGAGGGATGGAGTCCCTGGCACCCAGCGAGGTGTGTGGCACACAGAAGGTGCTCACTATGTCTGGTTGGATGCATTGGTGAACACTAGTGGCTACATCGAGGGAAGCACAGGTCTGTTAGGGGTTGAACTGTGCCCATTCTCTCCCAGAAAGATACGGGGGAGACGTAGCCCTCAGTTTCTACGAATGTGACCTTATTTGGAAACAGTATTTGCAGATGAATCAAGTTAGATGAAGTCATCATCATGGCCTTAATCCAATAAGACTGCTGTCCTTTGGAGAGGGCTAGGCCCAGACATAAAGGTTACAGGCCGTGGAGACACAGAGCCCTGGCACCGAGGTGAGAGGGCCACGTGCAGACAGAGGTGGACTGGGCGGATGTGGCCACGAGCCAAGGAGCAGCCGGGCCACCAGAAGCTGGAAAGAGGCAAGGACACCTTCAGGGGAGGGCGGTCCTGACCCCTGGCTCTCAGACTCCCAGCCTCCAGGCCTGGGAGAGAACACATTCACGTTGCTCTAAGCCACCAGTTGGTCATGGTCTTGGTCGCTGATTTGAAGCTGAAACCCATGTCCGAGGCCATGATGCACAGACCTGATTCTCAGCCTCCAGAGAGACAAGGGTTAACACGGTGTGTCCAGGCGTCCCAGGCACCTGTCCGGCACAGGTGAGCAAACAAAGGGCTCAGCGTGAAGACGGTGCAAGTGTGCGGGGCCACCGTGTGTGCTGGCGGGGAGGGAGGTGTGTGGGGCCACAGCTGTCAGTGGCTCACCCAGGCCTGCCAGGGCCCTGCTCCCAGCCCTGGTCCCCGGTGCTCCCACCTGCCGAGCGGCTGAGGCTCCGCACCTGCTCCTTGCACTGCTGTGGGGGCTCTGAGCTGCTCGGGCTGCACCCCCCCAGTGTGGGGAGCTCACTGAGGGGCTCTAGTCTGGAGGCTGGAGACTTGGCTCTTGGCGGAATCGCTGTGTTCACGTGTGACGGACGGAGGACCTAAAGCTTAGTGTGCGAGATGGTGGTGTGGCACTCTCCTTGGCCCTGGTGGCGGGCCCTCTAGGGTGACCGTACGCCTACAGCTTCCTTGGACATTGGGGAAACCCCAGGCCATCCCCACCCGTGGTCTCTGCTTTAGGAGCACATGATGGGAACACGTGGCTGCTGCAGTCACTCAAGCCTTCCTGTTTCGGGCTCATTGCACGAGACCAGAACAGCTTGATGAAAGGTGCCCTTAGAGAGCACTTTCCGGCTTTTCCACCTGAGCCCGCTTTAGACGTCGATGGCCGACTATTAACCGCTGCAGCTGGGGCTGTGTCCACAAAGACCATTCCGGGTGATGGACACACAAATGATCTGGAGGCTTTGAATGGCCCAGCGATTCGGCAACATCAGACCCCAGGCCTCCACTATAACTGGCCTCCTGGGGAGGGCCCTCATTTGCACGTCTGTCTCCCCACCAGGTACAGTGGAGTCCCTAAGACTTGTTTCCCTAAGCAGGGTCTGGCAGGATGTGTGCTTGGCCAGGGTTTGCTGGTGGAGTGAGTGACCGAGGGAAGGCGGGAGCAGGTGGGCCTGCCCTGGGCCTCAGGGAGGGTCCCTGTCCGCAGCAGCTGCCCCAGCTGCGCCCTTGGCATTCCAGCCCGAGGCTTTCTCCGAGAAGTCTCCCTGAGCAAGCTCCCAGCCCACCTCCCCACCTTCCTGCCCCCCTACAGCCACCGCAGCCCGTCCTGCAGGGTCTAGCCCTGCGCGCTGGCTTGAGTCTCTCCTCTTTCTTTCTGCATGGTCTCTGTCCCCAACTGTCCGAGCCACCAGCATCTCTCTGCCCTGGACAGCAGAGTGGCCCCCAGCTGGATTCACCTGCCCTGCTTTCCCTCAAATCCCAGATGTCACCCTTGTTGCCTTCCCCGCCCCATTCTGAGCCTTCTCCCTCCCTTCCCATCTCCTCCCCCTTTCCTGTCCTCACTCCCCTCCTCCAGCCCTCCCTGTCTCTTCTCTTACGGGTCTGTCAGACGCTGGCTGTGTTGGTTGGTTGATCAGTGTAATTAGCACCCCTCCTGCCCCACACTGGCATCTAAGCCCCACGAGGCCTTGGGTGCACGTTGGTGGGAGTCCCTTGCAGGGCCAGGTGCTCCCCACCCAGTGGGTGCACCACTGGGCGCACAGAGGGCGGCTGTGACTGCAGCGGGGGCAGTGGAGGGCGCGGCGTCCAGGCGCCCTGCAGACGGGGCACTGCTCACGGGGCCCAGGACGGCCCCACCTCTCCTGGGGCCACCCAGCAGGCTCAGGGTGGGCTTGCTGCACAGATGGGGGTCGGTGGTGGGGACATGGCCTCTCCCTCTGCGGGTGGGGGCAGGCAAGGACACTGCTTGCTCGGGGCGTCGTCGTTCCGGGTCAATGGCAGAAAGCACCTGCCGTGAATGGCCGTCTCTCTCTCATTACAGAAAGCTGCGTGCTTTGGAAGGAAAAGCGCATTCCATTAAGAGAGCAGCTCCTGGGATCAGAGCCGCCCTCTCACCGGAGCCTCCTTTCACAAACACAAACTCGGGCGTGCACCTGGCCAGGTGCTCTCTCCTGGTGCCTGCCAGCGTGACGTCCATTCCACCTGCTCTCCGGGCACAGAAGCCCCTCAGTCAGCAGGGATGGCTCCAGTTGGGCAGCCGGGGAGCCCAGGCAGTGCTGGGGACGCTGCTGGCAGCTGTCACAAGCACGTTCCGTAAAGGAGGCACCCACGTGGAGCAGCAGTGTCCGCTCTGAGGGCGGTGGTTAGCCCCGTGGGTGGGGCCCACGTCACAATCGGAGGGCCCGTGTTCCAAACCCAGCTCTGGCTCCCGGCCCCAGCTGCCTGCTGATGTGCACCCGGGAGGCACGAGTGACGGCGCGAACACCTGGGCCCCTGCCACCGACGTGGGAGACCCGGATGGAATTCCTGGCTCCTGGCTCCAGTCTGTCCCAGTCCCAGCTGTTTCAGGCATTTGGGGAGTGGACCAGGGACTGGGAGATCTCTCCCTGCCTCTCAAATATATAAAATAAATAAATGAAAGGGAAAGGGAGACACCCTCCCTAATCTATGCCCTGGCACCATCTGGGGGTCTTTCCATCCTCCTGGTCTTCGATGACTTGGGACAATGATTCATGCACTGCTCCTGGGAAAATGCATGGGAACTGCTGGAATCCCAAGGAAAGGAGATTGGCTCTGGCACAGATTCCCCCTCATCTCTGCAGGGCCGGATCTCTCGGGGCCAGGACTGGGCGTGTTCCGCTGTAGCGTAGTATTCGTTTAAAATTACTCTTTGAGTCTGCCATCCACGGTGGGGAATTCACAGTTTTTTTTGATTTCTGTGAAGTGTCACGGCTCTGGGTTTAATTTAGATGTCACTCTGATATCACAGACCCACACCCGGGCTCAGAGGCGGCTGAGTGGGGTTGCCATGACTCCCAGCAGGTGTTCAGCGACTCATCAAGAACCTGTCGCTGTGAGGAAGAAGAGGGGACCACATCCACTGGACCAGAGGCCACAGCGCGCGCGTGGGGGACTGGGTAGCCTTGCTTCGTCTGGGCCTGAGCTCTGCTAGTGTTTCCAGCTGGGGAAGCAACTTTGTTCCCTCTTTCTTTGGAGCTAGGGAGACGTAAGTGGCCCATTTTATGGATCAGGTAACTGAGGCTAAGGATAAATAAGGAGGTTGGCACAGTGCCTGCCATGTTGCCCCTATGTCATGCTTCTGAGGGGGCATGGGGACGCCGGAGGAGCAGCAGCAGGAGGGGCTTCCCGGAGTTGGTGAGGCCCCTGGCAGTGGGCTGTGTGCCCTCATGGGTGGGGCTGTGGCGGTGCTTCCTGGACAGGCTGACCCCCAGTTTCACAAGGAGGGGGTTTAGTGCAGGAGCAGTAGGGTGGGACGAGGAGCAGGCGGGGCCAGGGGACTAGAGGTAGGGCTGGGCCCCCATGTGCTGGGCTGGGCCCTTGCTCTGTCCTTGGCATTCCTTGCGCCAGACCAAGGGCCTCAGGGGCACAGCCACTGTGCCTCTGAGAGTCAGGGGCTGGGAGGAGGAGGCCAGGGTCCCCTGCCTGACCGCCCAGTTTGCAGATGGGGCCGCTCAGGCACCGAGTGGCTCCCGCGCAGGGCTGGGTCCTGGTACTGCTCCGTCTGGAGCTGTGGCCTGCCCAGAAGCTCGTGCCCTCGCAGCCCGGGGCTCCCGAGTCGCTCCCGAAGGGTCATTAAGTCAGGAAATGGCCCAGCCGCCAGGGCATGTTGCTGGCTCATCCTGTTCTCGCTTCCCTTCACCCCTGGTGGAAGGGCCCACAGGGAAACAGCTGTGCGGGGGTGCGCCATCCAGCGGGGCTGCAAAGCCTGCTCTGTCCCGTCGCCCCGCATCTCCCTGCCACCTGCCTGGCCCAGGGTATGTCTGTGGAGGGGATCCTCGGTGACTCCAGCCTCACCATGCACAGGCGCCCAGGCCTCAGGAAGGTGCAGGCACAGTGCTTGAGGCTAAGGTAGGTGCGGCTGGGCGGTGGTGGGCGCTGGACAGCCCCAATCGGGAGGGAGGAGAGGGAGACGCTTGGCGTGCCCTGGGAAGGGGGTGCGCGTAAGAGCAGTGGGGAGGGGGCTTCTGGGACACAGCTAAAGACTGGCGTCTGGGGGAACCCCGTGCCAGGGCTGTGCTGGGGGCAGTGCGACCTTAGCAGGTAAGACAGACAGACGAGACGCTCATCTCTGAACCCCTCACCCACCCCCCGGCCACAGTCGGCTGAGTGCAGGGGGGAGGGGGGCACTGAGGTGGGGGCGGGCGCCCTGGAGAGAAGGAACAGGACACAGGGCCAGGAACTGAGGGGCCAGGCCTACGTGAGGCAGAATTTTCTGGAAGGGGCTGTCTGCGGAGGTCACGTTTACGCTAAGGCCTGAAAGAGGAGAAACGGGCTCATGGGACAAAGGGAATGTCGTTGACTGATGTTGGTCAGCGATTCCCTCGCCTTTCTGAAGGCACCTGTTCCTTCTCCGACGCCCTTCCGCCGGCGTTCGCTGAGCGAGGGGAGTTCACAGAGGGCTCTGCGGAGACAGGTGAGGCCGGCCCGCCGCGCAGCCCGGACGGCGGGTGTTCTGCTCCTCTGTCCAGCTGCAGCCCCGCCTGGCAGACCACGGGGTTCGATTTGGATCTTGCCGCCGGTGAGCAGACGGATTGGTTTGGCCCCAGCGTTTCCGGCTCTGAACGAGACGAGACTACGCTGTCACTTCCAGGGAGGCCCCTGGCTTCCCAAATCTCCTCAGCCTCCCGGCCTCCCGAGGAAGGTGACGTGGGTGGGGTCCCGTGGGGACAGCAGGGCCTTCCCCAACCCCCGGGGTCTCTTCACCTGGGGTCTGGGGGAGGGCCTGGGGAGGGATGAGAGAGGCAGGCACCCCAGGTCTCAGCCGAGCCACGGACGGGGAGAGCACACTGGGAGGAAGTGCAGTGCAGGCCTTGTGCACCTGAGAGGCAGTTTCTTTCTTTCCTTCCTTCCTTCCTTCCTTCCTTCCTTCCTTCCTTCATTCCTTCCTTCCTTCCCTCCTTCCCTCCTTCCCTCCTTCCCTCCTTCCCTCCTTCCCTCCTTCCCTCCCTCCTTTCTTTCTCTCTCTTTCTTTCTTTCTTTCTTGATTTATTTATTTATTTGAAAGTCAGAGTTGCACAGAGAGAGGAGAGGCAGAGAGAGAGAAGTCTTTCATCCGCTGGCTCACTCCCCAGATGACCACAACGGCCAGAGCTGTGCCGATCTGAAGCCAGGAGCCAGGAGCTTCTTCTGGGTCTCCCACGTGGGTGCAGGGCCCCAAGGACTTGGGCCATCCTCTACTGCTTTCCAGGCCACAGCTGAGAGCTGGATCAGAAGAGGAACAGCCGGGACTTGAACCAGAGCCCATGTGGGATGCCGGCACTGCAGGCGGTGGCCCCCGAGAGGCAATTTCAATGCGTGACTTCGGTGAGCACCAGCTGTGTGCCAGGCCCTGATTGGGCCCCAGTGGGGAGGCAGGAGGGACTCAGACTCGGCACCCTGCTCTCCAGAGCTTCTCATCCAGCCTGCACTTATTGAGCACCTTCTGCATGCAGTAGAGGTGGCCAGTCCCCTGCAGGAGGGTATTAGCTAGGAGGGCAGGAATTGCTCCACGTCTTAGCCCATGCACAAGGTGGTGGGAGCCCAGGAGGACCCCACCCACTGCAGTCACGGAGGGCTGCCTTGGGGAGGAGGCGTTGGAGTTGGTCCTCGTGCAGCTGGGAGCACTGAGAGGAGGGTGGAGAGCACCAGCACTCCAGGTGTGACAGCTGAGTGTGCAGAGGCAGGGGCTGACCAGCACAGACGGTAAGGGCCCCTCTCGCTGACGGCTCCAGAGGGAGCAACAACACAGATTGGCAATAGCCGTGACCCTCGCCGTGACCCTTACTGTGACCTTACCATGCCCCTGCCATGTGCTGTGCTCTGAATTCACCTGTAGGGTTGGGAGCGTGTCTGGGGCATGATTAGCTCACTGAGGAGGGGTCCTTGGGAGTGGGATTCGTGTCCTTTTAAAGAGGCCCAAGGGCGTCCATCTGTCCCCTGTGCAGCGAGGGGAAACCAGTCCTCACCAGACGCCACTCTGCCTGTGCCTGTGTGTCCCGGCCTCTGGAGCTGTGGGAATTACATTTCTGCTGTTCAGTAGCCACCCGGTGGCAGCCCAAGAGACCAAGACTCCTTGTGCCCAGATGTCCATTTAGCTGTGAACACAATGCTTTTATTAAATTATTAAATTATCCATACTTTTTTTTTTTTATTTTTTGGCTGGGGGCCAGTGTTGTGGCACAGTAGGTTAAGCCAATGCTATGGCACTGACATTCTATACTGAAGTGCCGGTCTGAGTCCCGGCTGCTCTGCTTCCAGTCCAGCTCTCTGCTAGCGCACCTGGGAAGGCAGTGGGAGGCGGCCCAAGTCCTTGAGCCCCTGCACCCACATGGGAGACCTGCATGGAGTTCCTGGCTCCTGGCTCCAGCCTGGCCCAGCCCTGGGTGTTTTAGTCATTTGGGGGAGTGAACCAGAGGATAGAGATCTCTGTCTCCTTCTCTGTCGCTTTGCCTTTCAAAAAGTGTTTTTCACCAGGTCAGAATAGGATTGCCTTGCTTCGCAGATGTGTAAACTGAGGCTGGGGTCTGCAGTCACCCTGCTCTGGGCGGCACAGCCAGTGAGGGTGGGGTCAGGATGGGTGAGTCAGGCCCACACTGGGCTGACTGCCTGGTCCCCCTGCCCACTGCACCTCCTCTGCTGGGCTTCCCTGGTTGGGAGAGCCCCGGGGTGGGGCGGGGTGGGGGTGTCAGGCTGCTTGGGCACTAAAGGCTAAGCTTTGACTCTTCCAGGAAGGAGAACCAAACTGCTTTCTCTTTTTTCCACTGCAGTTTGGAAGCTCAGGCTTGACAAAGATTAATTTTTTTAAGATTTATTTATTTATTTGAAAGACAGAGTTACATAGAGAGAGAAAGAGAGAGAGAGATAGCTTCCATCTGGTTCACTCCCCCAAATGGCTTCAATGTCCAGGGCTGGCCAGGCTGAAGCCAGGAGCTTCTTCCGGGTCTCCCACGCAGGTGCAGGGGCCAAGGACTTGGGCCATCTTCTACTGCTTTCCAGGCCATAGCAGAGAGCTGGATTGGAAAGGAGTAGCCAGGACTAGAACCAGTGCCTGTATGGGATGCCGTCGCTTTAGGCCAGGGCTTTAACCTGCTGTGTCACAGCGCCGGCCCCTACAAATGCTTTTAATGTGCTGCATTTGTTTGTTTGTTCTGTATTTCTCTCACTCTGTAAAAGCATCGGAAAGCTATGGAAGAATAGACTGTTAATCTGCATTACCAGAGCGCTAATTTGGGCTGACTCTAGAAAGCAGTGCCCTAAAACTGGGCTGGTTTATTAGGTTTAGCAGAAAAGAAGGAAAATCAGGTCAGCTGACCGAGGCATTTTGAAAGGCAGCGTGGAGGAATGGTTGTAGTGGCTTGTGTCCTGGGTCAGCGCAGTATTCTCTATTGGCACAATTTTAACAGGAAACCGACTTAGATCAAGTTTTCTTTTGCTTTGAATGGATGATGTTTAATGTTGTATATGAATACAATCATCCCCTGGTAACCACTGGGGAGTCCAGGAACCCCTGTGGAAAACACAATCCACATAGGTCACATCCCTTGAATAAAATGGCATAGTATTTGCCTATGCACACATCCTCCAGTATACTTTAAAGCATCCCTGTATTACTTACAATGCCTGTTACAATGTTAACGCTATGCCAGTAGTTGTTACACTATATTGTTTAGGATATAATTACAAGAAGGAAGGGTTTCTCCAATATTTTCCATGTTCCCTGGGTTGAATCCACAACTGTGGAGCCCGTGGGAGGTGAGGTTCAGCTGCAGAGAGTGCAGGCACGGCGGGGGGGGGGGGCTTTCAGGAGCACAAGTCCTTGCTCGTGGGCGGTGCAGGGGGTTCCTGTACGCCCACTTTGTCACCTGCTCTTGGCACCATGCGACATTCTGATTTTTGCCCTGCTAATAGTTGTCAGCTGATGCCTCTTCCTGCAAACATGCATTTCACTGATTATTAAGGAGCCGCAGCATTGCTCATATTTTCTGTAAATAGCCTATTCCTACCCTTTGCTCATTTTTCTTTTGGGATTCTTCTTTTGCTTCCTGTTGTATTCTGGGTATTAATTTGTTGGATTTTGACATTGTGCCATCACCTCCTGGCATGTTCTCTGCCTGCTCTCCTTTCGTCCCTTGTGCCCTCTGTATAAATCCTTCATCTCCATATAGTCAGCTCCGAGACAGGAATGGAACTCAGGAAATCAAGCCCCTCCCTGCCTGACAGGTGTCTTTCTAGCTCTAAACAAATCAAGGAGCGTCCAGACTCCAGCAGCAAAAGACCTGCTGTACTGCTCCATTAGGGACTTCTCAACCTGCACCCAACCCAGCATAGCCCAGAACAGCTGACAGCTGGCCTTCTGGGGACGTGAGAGTGAGCTCAGAGTCTGCACTGGCAGGAAGTTGGAGTGAGGAGCCTGACCCAGGCCCTGTGAAATCGTGTTAGCATCTTACCCAGTCTTAACCACACTGGGCTAAACGCTAGCCCCTGAAATGCTGCTCTGATTCAGAAATATGCACCGATTTGGAAAATCATACACTTTTTGCCTTCAGTGTGTTAAATTACATGGATGGACTTTCTGCTATTGAACTATCCTTGTACTCCTATAAGGAGGCCTGTTTGGTTATACCACATTAAAAAGATAGTTGTTGGATTTGGTTAGCTAATGTTTGATTTAAGATGTTTTAAGATGTTCGTAATGTTTGAATATTCTTGTATTTTCATTCTCTGGTTTTAGACTTAAGATTATTTTAACTTCAAACAGTGACCTAAGCAGCTTTTACCTTTTCTAGTTTTGTGGGAGAAAAAAAAGTCCGTGAGAGAGGAGTTTCAGCTTTTCTAAAGGGTTGGTGAGTTTACCCCGAAAACCCACCTGGGACTTTTTCATACAGGCGGTCTGCTCCCGTTTCGGCTCCTTTAATGTTACCGACTGTGTGGTTTCCGTTGTCCTGTGTCTGCTCTAGGAATTGATTGGATGTCCCTGCTAGTTGGGTTCATCCTACCCCGTGGGCTTGATCTCTATCCTGTGGCGTTCTCTGCCTATCCAGACATAGGGAGGGGGAAGAGGTTCTGTTCAGAGACCTCAGTGGGACTCTGGGCTGTGGTTCTGTGGCCTGACAGTGGCCTTGGACGTGGACCATGTTTCCTAGCCCTGGGCCTCACCAAGTGTGTGGCACCTGGCGTTGTGGCTTCAGAGGCCTGGTGCCCTGGCGGAGGGGACAGCAAGGAGTATGCAAGCTTCAGGCCTCGGGGGTCCTTTCTGCTGGTTCTGGCCCAGGCTCCACTCCTGTGGCTGTGGGAGGCTGGGGTCACAGCAGCGTCTTCCTGGGTCTGCCTCTTGGCTTCTCAAACTGAGTTTCCCTTCGTGCAGAGATTCTGGTCTCAGACTTTGTGCACAAGGTGACCACAGCAGCAGCCCTGAGTCTCTGATTGAGGGACTTAGCGCCCAAGCACTCTTGTTGGAAGGAGGAGCAGGGATTTACAGGGGCCAAAGGCTCCCTCCCACTCCCCCGGCCACATCCCCTGCGTGGGTGCTCACGCGGCACCTCCTCTGCCACTCTGCCTGAATGGCCATACAATGGGCCAGAATTTCTCTGTCCTGAGATTGATGGAGCCAGAAGTTTTGGATCCAAACCTTTGGACTGAGTCAAGTGCTTGTGAATTGGTAAACCTTCAGCAGGGGACGTAACCACTTCCAGTGTCCTGCAGTGGGGAGGGGACACTTCCTCTGCCCCCACAAGGCTCTCCAGGTGGGTTTTATCAGCCAGGGACCCAGCAGGAAGCAGAGGCTCATGTGGGTGACACAGGAAGATTAACCAAAGTGCAGAAGTGTGGGCAGAGAGGAGGGAAAAAACAGGGGATATTGAGGCACAAGAGGAAAGTGATGTCATTGTCACCCCAGGCCTGCAGAGCAGGAGCCAAAGCAGCGCCCCAAGGCAGCAGAGGGGTGCAGCCATGTCAGGACCCTTGGGGCCAAAATGGGGCTGGGATGCCAGACAGCTGGCCGGGAGAAGAGTAGCCAGACCTCTCTCTCTCCTCACCTGTGTTTCCTGCTAATACCTCCCAACGTCCAGCCCCAGACAGAAACCAGAGGACAAGGACACTGTGACCCTAAGGGACAGCCCCCAGGGTACAGAGGTGGCTGGAGGTGGGGAGTGGAGGTCCCAGAGGGAGCCCAAGGAGAAAAGCCAGCACATAGGAGACGCATCATTGCTTCCAAAAATCGCCCTGCACGTAGTAAGTGTCCAGGAAATGCTGGTGTCTGAGGACCCTCTGCAGGCATAGCTGTTCCAAGTTCAGTGTCTCCCTAAGCGTCTGTGGGTGTGGCGTCCTGACTGCTTTCACAACAGCATCTTGTTGTTTGCAATTGGAAACATCTCACGCCAAAGCAAGTTTCCCCAGAGGTCACGTTGAAAATGGAATCACAGCGCAGAGGCAACAGCGAGGAGCGGCCCTGAGTTGCAGGAACTGGGGTGGGGCAGGTGCTTGAATGGAGAGTCAGACGCACCCGAGACACAGAACCGACAGGGGTCAGCAGCAATATGGGATGTGAAGAGGTAATTATGTGGCAGTGAGATTGAGGACATTAGGAAGGACACTGCTGTTTGAACCACCGCCTCTCAACAAGGCAGTGAGGAGGGAAAACCCTCTGGCTTTGTCATTAGGGTCGTAGTTGCCATAACAACTTAGTATCTCTCTCCCGGAGCATCTACCTCGAGACTGTATTTTTAGCAATCGCTGTGCCGAGTGTGTATTTTTCTTTATATAGCAGCTAATTTTTCAAATTGCTTATTCCCCCCGCCTCCCCCTAGATTTCCATTTTCATTCTCTCTGCAGGTGTGAGAGTCGCAGGGATAATTAGGGAAATGAGCAGGTGTGAGAGCCCATAATGAAAAATGTGTCGACGCTGTGACAGTATTTGCTTCAACAGGATGTGCTCTGGACCTGGGCACTCTATTGCCCTTGTCAAACGGTACATAAATCTCTGCGGGGCTCATAAATATTTGAAAAACCGTTGGCTGTGTTGGGTGTTTGGGGACGGTTTGACCAGGACGCATTCGTGTTGTGTAACACAAGTTGGCTCAGCAGACCCTGAATCCGGGGGTGAGTGGATGGACAAACAGCAGCTCACTTTGCCCAACAGAAACCCGCTTAGCAGGTTCTCGAGGGAAGTAAGCGATGGGTTCCCTTTAAAGAGCATCCTTGGACAGACTCAGACATCAGGAGGGCCCCGGCTGTCCTTTTGCTTCCCAGTGTGGCCACCTGCAGCTCCCAGCTTGGGGTTGGTTTTATGGCACAGCTAAGGCTCTGGGAGAGGCAGCACTTGACCAAGCTCTGCTTGTGCTGTGGGGAGAAGCCCACAGCCCTTCGTGAAGGTCCCAGGTGGAAGCCAACAGAAAAATGCTTAGGTTCAGAACAGAAGGGTCTTGGAAGGAAGCACATCTTTGGCTGATGTTATGAGAAACGTTGTTGTCACACAACGAGTTACCAAGAATTGTCTGTCTTCCTTGTACCCTGTTGATTTCTGGGGAGGATGTAAAATTAACTGATGATAATGACCATGTTTATAAAGAGCATCTAGTGGTGTGCAAGGGGCCACGAGGAGCAGGCCTTGCCATTGCTGCCCTCTGGGGAGTGAAGAGAAAATTCTGGGTGAGAAGCTGAGCCTTGGCTCTCCCCAAGAAGGGCTGGGGGCTGGGTGAGCAAGAGGCTGACCTTGAACAGGGTGTTTGAAGGTGACTCGCTGGAGCCTTGAGTGCAGAGGGGACTCCAAGTCAGGCCGGATGCAGGGGCACCTGCTGGGCAAGTACCCACAGGCCTGACGCCACAGAGACCAGCAGCGGGGACACAGGAAGAGGTGAGCTGCAGAGCAGGGACCAGGAGAAGCCGCAGGACTCACGGATGCACTAAGAGTCATCGGGAGGGAGTGGAGAAGGCTTCACCTGGGAAGCTGAGGGATCTGGGTGCCCTCCTAGGTGGGCAGGCGGAAGCCCAGACCAAGAGGAAGAGCTTGGCATTGCCACCTGGTCTCCCTACGCTCCATGAACTCCGACTGTGCCCAGCAAGCCTCCAGGGCAGCAGCCCCCGAGAGGGAGTCGGAGGCAGACAAAGGGCACGGCAGGAACCAGCGTGGGCCGCTGTGCTGGGAGAGCTGGCATCAGTGCAATCAATTCTTGTTCTGTTTGCTCTGCTTGCTTAAGTTCTTTGCTTCTCCAGAGAAAACAAACAAGCAAGCAGTAAGGGGGAGAGGAGGGATGCGTGGCACCCGTCTCCCGACCGACTCCATGTCTGGGTGGTGCGTTCTCTGGCTGCCTCCCAGAGCTGCAGGGCGGGTGTCTGATAGGTTGTTTACTAAGAGGGGCCGAGAAAGCTGTCCAGGGTTTGGGGTCCCTGACTCCTACCTGTGGGTAAGGTGGAAGGGCAGGGTTTAGCCCTGACCATCACTAGTTCCCTGCATGTCCTGGCGTGAGGTGGGCCTCAGTTCTCCCTGTTAAATGGGAGAGAGGAAATCAGTCTTAAGTCTTGCTGCTTCCAAAATCACTTCCCAGCCGTCTGCCTGTGTGAGCCCAGCCCTCAGAGGCCCTGTAGGTCTGGGCAGGCCTGGGGTCTGTCTGCGTGCTCAGCTGGCTCTCATGGCTCTGAGGGAGGTGGTGCCTGGCACAGCCCAGGGCCTGGGCAGGCGCTGTAGCCCCTGTGGCCAGGATGCCAGGTGGGTTTTTTGTTAGGCTTTGCCCAGCCAGCTGGGGTCTCGGGTGTTCCGCTCGCTGCTGGGCCTTTCCAGTTTGCCGCTGAAACCTGCGCTGATCTGTTTGTTGCCTGGAGCTTCTGCGCTCAGATCAAATGTGCCCGTGAGCGAGCCCTTGGGATCCATCCTGGAGGAGGTGGACGCATTTGCAGGGCCCACGCCTTCTTGGAGTATGATGGGAGGTGGAGGGGCCCTCCCGGCCTCTCCCTCTGGGGGCCTCTGCTGGCTCTGGTTCTGGAATGTCCTGGGGCTTTGACAGCTCCGAGGCTTCTTGGGGCCCTGGGAGCCTTCAGTCTCCACTCACTCTGGCCATTCTGCTGTGGCTTTCAACCCAGGAGACCCTGGAGACTGGCCTCAAAGGACGGCGAGGAAAAACCAGGTGGCAAATGGGGGAGGCCAGGGCAGAGCATGGCCGCTGTCCTGGCCCAAGCTCTGCTCCCTGCAGGGCCGGGCTCTCAGAAATGTCTCTCTCTCTCTTTTTTTTTGGATGGAGTTAGTGAGAGAGAGAGACAGAGAGAAAGGTCTTCCCATTGGTTCACCCCTCAAATGGCCGCTACGGCTGGAGCTACACCGGTCTGAAGCCAGGAGCCAGGTGCTTCCTCCTGGTCTCCCATGCGGGTGCAGGGCCCAAGCACTTGGGCCATCCTCCACTGCCCTCTTGGGCCACAGCAGAGAGCTAGACTGGAAGAGGAGCAACCGGGACTAGAACCCAGCACCCATATGGGATGCCGGTGCTGCAGGTGGAGGATTAACCAAGTGAGCCACGGCGCCGGCCCTAAGAAATGTGTCTTTCCACACTGGAACATCCAGGTTTGGACCAGTGGCATTATGGGGTCGTATCACAGACGGGACTGGGAAGGTGAGGGTCTTACCAAGGTCTTGTGGCTCAGTCTGTCCCTGGGGTAGGCATCATGGACCCTCCCCCCAACTCCCACCCTGAACCTCTGGAACCTTCCAGTAAATTAGGCTGCGTGGTTGGTCATATGGACTTCCAGACTGATTAAGAGTGAGTATCCTGGAGTACCTGGGTGGCTTCCTCTCACCACGAGAGCCCTGGGAAGTTGAGGACTTTCTCTAGCTGGGAGGAGGAAACGTGGTACAGGGAAGACGATTTAAAGATGGGGAGGACTCACCTGCCAGTGCTCCGAGAGGTAGGGCCCACGTGCCGGGGAGGGCCAGGCCCCAGAAGCAGCATAGGCAGCGCACAGGACCCAGACTGGCCCCAGCTGACGGGCAGCACACATACTGCACCTGGCTCTGTGCCCGCCAGGGACTGAGTTGAGCCCCTGCCCCCCACGCCTGGGAGAGGCTCCCTCCCCAGAGACTCCCCTGAGGCCCCAGTCCTGCTGGCACCTCGACTTGAGCCCGGTGTCCCCTGCCTCAGACGCCTAACTGCAGAGTTGTGGGGGACACGTAGGTGCCAGTTTAAACCACTGCCTGTGCCATTTGTCCCAGCACCAACAGAAAACCAGCACTGTCCCTGGCTCCCCAACTCCCAGCCGGGAGGGCAGGTGCTGCAGGGCTGTGCTGGGGCTCCAGTGAGAAGGCACAGGCAGGCAGGGAGTGAGCCCAGAGCCTCCGGGCCGGGGCTGCTCCCTGTGTGGGCATCCTGGGAGGCCAGGATGGCAGCCCTTGGGGTAACTCCGCCCTCTCTCCTGCGGTCCCACCAGATCACAGCCTCAGATGGGCTGGAGCCAGGTCCTGCCGGGCCATGGAGCCCCACCTCCGTGGAACTTTACTCCCCGGAACCCTGGGGACTCCAGGAATTCCTCATCCATGGTTCCTGAAACAGGATCTTGGCAGGTGGAGCGATGCTGTCTGATGCTGGGCCAGGGTGGTGGGCGATGCAGTGTGGACGGTGGGGGCGGGGGGAGGAGGGAAGGGCGGGCTTCGGCTTTGTTTGCTTTAGGACCTTGGGGAGTCTCTGCTTGGTCAGGTTCTCTACCTGCAAAATGAATGATGCAACAGATGGGCCCCCAGGTTTCCTCTCAAGACTGGAGCTCCTAGTCTCAGGGGAAGCAGGCGCCCAGCAGGGCCACACACTGGCCAGCCCTGGGGGGAGCCCAGAAGGGGAGGTAGGACACTGCCCATGGGTGGAAGGAGCTCCAACACCTGCCTCCCAGAGCCAGTAACCACAGGGTCTGCAGAGGGAAAGGGAGGGAGAGAGGAAGGGCGGGGCCGGGGCCCCTGTGCCCGCCCTGCGCCTGGGCGCGCCCCTGCCCGCCCTGGCCCAGCCCTCCCAGTCCCAGCCCAGCCTGGCGGGCCGGTCCCAAGCGCGCCGCACTGCCCTGCCTGGAGCCCCAGCCCGCGCAGCCTCTGCGCCCGCCGCCCGTCCTGTCCGGCGCTCCCGGTGACCTGCCCAGGGCGCGGGCCACAGTGGGCATGACCCGCCGTGGGGCCGCCGCGCCGGCGCCGGCCCTGGCGCTCCTGGCGGTGGCCCTGGCCTGGGTGGGAGCCCAGGGCGCAGCCCTCGAGGAGCCCGGCTACTACGCACAGGATGTCTTGACACGGGATCCCTACTACGCGCGGCCGGAGCCGGAGCTCCAGCCCTCCTCGCCGCCGCTGCCCGCAGGGGCCAGGGAGGAGGAGCGCGAGCCGCATCCGCCCGAACCCAGGCCGCCCAAGAGGGCGACCAAGCCCAAGAAAACTCCCAAGAGGGAGAAGCCGGCGCTGGAGACGCCGTCACCAGGCAAGTAGCTTTCGGCGCTGGGCAGGCGGAGGGGGCGCGGCTTCTCTGTCCCTGTGTCTGGGATGAGCGTGAGCCTGAGCGAGCCTCCCGGTTGTAGTCCCGAAGTCCCATAGTCGGGGCGCCCCCTTCCCTGGAGACCACGGCTGCACTTCCCCAGTGCATCTGCATCTCGGGGCGCTCCTGGAGCCACAGGCAGCCCCTTGGCGAGCTGGGCGGCCGGTGCCCTGGGCAAAGGCTCTTTCTACAGGACACCTCTCCCTTTGCTGCCTGCCTCTTCAGCCTTCACGCTTGGCGTCTCCTGGGCAGTGCATTTCCGATTTGGCCAGGGGATCGGGCTGGCCTGTTTTGGCAGGTGGCTCTGGGGGAAACTCTGCCAGCCAGCGGTGGCCCAGCCAGATCCCCTCCCGCCTGCTCTCAGTAGGTCGTTTGAATCTTTTGCCTGCTGGAAGATCGCTGCCCTGGGCGTGCCCACGTGGACTTGGCTGCAGGCGGCTTGGAAAGCCCAGTGGGGTTGCTCTCGGTCGCACACCCTTCGCACACCCTTGTTCTGTTTCTGCCAGCCTTGCCCTGGGGAAGTGGCTTCTGCTTGGTTTATTACACACCTTGTAAGTGAGGCTTTCTTTTAATGGTGCTTTGCCCGGATTGCAGGGGGCTGGGACCCCGGTTTTTCCAGGGAGGGGAGTGAGCAGGGTTGTGGCCGAATTCCCCAGCTGGGCAGTGGCCCTCCCTGAAACAAGGCCTGTGTGTGGCACTGTCACGGAGCTCCCAGCAAGGAAACAGTCTGTGGTCAAACAGCCAGTGCAGTGTGGCAGGAGGGGTGGAGGAGGGACGCGGGGCTCCTGAGAGGGGTCCCCCTCTGCACACACACAGCTCTGCTCTGTTGCAGTTTGTGGACATCTTGAACCAGCAGTTCAGTTGGTGGTGTGACCTGAGCAGCACCTTGTAGATGCTCCTCTGTTCCTGGGAGTTATGGAGAGTAAGAGGTAGCCCGGCCACCGCGGGTTGACAGCGGGAGCGTGGAGACGCTGTGTCGGTAGGCGGCACCGTGGCTGTGCCGGCAGCTCCGTGTGCCGTGGGCTCCTTTCCTTCTGTCCGTGGCTCTGGGTGCTGGGTGGTGTTTACGCTGAGGAAGAACCGAGGCTGAGACGATTCTACTTGCTCAAGGACTTGGGAGATTCGAAAGCCCCTCTCCTCTTGAACTTCTTGGTTTGGTCGCTTGAATCAAATCCACATGCAGTTTTGTTTTCCGTTTCTGCTCTGTGTTTAGCCTGGCATGGGGATGGTAGGGTGGGGTGGGTGGGGGACATGTGTGTTAGGTTCTGCAAGTCACTGGGGTGGCAGCAGGGGGCCCGGAGTGGGATTCTGAGCACAAGGTCCAGGGCCTGGGATTTGGCTCCTGATCGCAACTTCTTCCTCTGCAAACAGGGGACCAACGCCTGCCTCCTCCCTTTACCTTGTCAATATCTGCAAAAGCATCCTGCACCCTGGCGTCCTGGACTGTGCTATGCTCCGGCGAGCCCGTCCTTTATCCCGCGGGTCTCTACCAGGAAGCTGCAGCAGGGTGCCAGGTGCTGGGTGCGGGCGAGGGGCAGAGCAAGACAGCCTGGCCCCTGCCTCGTGAAGCCCCCGGAAGGGGGCCTTGGAGAAGGTCATGACAGGTGTGTTGAGGGTTGTGCAGAAGCGTGGGGTGTTCAGGACATGAGTGGGCGGCTTGGCAGTGCTTCCCAGACAATGGCAGGTGAGTTGGCTTCATTATTCTGGGGGACTCTCACTAGCAGCCAGCCGTTCTTCCCAAGAAAGCTTGCTTTCCCTGCAGCAAACAGCGCAGAAAGTCACAGTCAGGTCTCCGCAGTGCCCACAGGCTGACGTGTCTGCGGATCCAGGGCTGCGATGGGGAGGTGACTCTCCTTGGTCTCCCTGGAGCACCAGCACGTGCCGGCCTCGGGATGAGGCCTCTGAAGGAGACAGAGGGGGCCTCCTGAGTTGCCAAGAAGGGCTGATGGCTTTTGGCAGAGCATCTTCTAGGCACAGATGTGCCGTGGAGTCAGGGGGCTGTGTGTTCCTGGTGAACAGGCTCTGCTCCTGCGGGAAACCGAAACTGCGAGGCTCAGAACCTGCACGGTTAGGGGTTTGGGGTAGAAGGGCATCGCTTCCCCGCCTGCTGCTGTCTTGGCCTCATTCCTAATGAATTGTGTGGGGCTTTGTAGACCTTCCCTCACCCCAGGATGATAAACCAGCTGTGATGTTTGTGGCACACTTTTCATTCCTGTTTGATTTTAAATTTTAATTGATAGAGTCATAAAGAGAAAGAGAGAGAGAGATCTCTCATTGGTGGCTCACTCCTCAAATGTCTGCAAAAGCTAGAGTGGGCCAGGCCAAAGCCAGGAGCCAGAACGTAATCAAGATCTCCCACGTAGGTGCTACGGACCCAAACACTTTTCTTTAAAAAAAATTTATTTATTTATTTGAAAGGCAGATATAGAATGAGCTCGATCCATCTTCCATCTGCTGGTTCATTCCCCAAATAGCCGCAGCAGCTGGGGCTGGGCTGATGTGAAGCCAGGAGCCAGGAGCTTTCTCTGGGTCTCCCACGTGGGTGCAGGGGCCCAAGGACTTGGGCCATCCTCTGCTGCTTTCCCAGGCAGTAGCAGAGAGCTGGATGGGAAGTGGAGCAGCTGGGACACGAACTCGTGCATATGTGGGATGCTGGCACCACAGGTGGAAGCTTAGCCTTCTGTGCCACAGCACTGGCCCCAAGGGACCCAAGTACTTGAGCCATCACCAGCTGCCCCCGGGGTACTCTCACTAGGAATCTGGTTCAGGGGAAGAGAAGCCAGGGCTTGATCCAGGCTCTCTGAGACGGGATGTGGGCCTCCCAAGGGGCTCTCAGTCACGGCCACATGCACCTTTCTCTTGGTGTTTGCTCAGCAGACCCTCCCTCTCTGGACCCCGAGCAGGAGAGGCTGGTATGTGAATGAGCTTCCTTAGGGAGTCACAGCCATTCTGTACAGTAGAGTGCAGGTTACTGTAGAGTGCAAGTTACTTTTCCCACTTCAAGTGGTGGCTTGACGTGGATGGTGACACGTGCAGTGAATGGTCATCTCTGCCTTGGGCTCTTTTGGACACAGGTGTCAGAGCGTGTTGGGAAGGTGCTTGCAGAGGGAGGCACCCTGGGGCTACAACCTGGGGTGTTGAATGTGAACTTCTGGACTCTGCTGCCGCCTTCAGCACTGGTATCCCACATGGGCACAGGTTTGAGTCTGGGCAACTCCACTTTGATCCAGCTCCCTGCTAATGCACCTGGGAAAGCAGTGGAAGATGACCCAAGTGTTTGGGCCCCTGCTCTCACATGGGAGACCCAGAAGAAGCTCCTGGCTCCTGGCTTTGTCCTGACCCAGCCCTGGCTGTTGCAGCTATTTGGGGAGTGAACTAGAGGATGAAAGAGCTCGGTCTCTCTGCCTTTCGAAAAATAAACATAAATCTTAAAAAAAAAAAAAGGGCCAGCGCTGTGGCTCACTAGGCTAATCCTCCGCCTGCAGCGCCGACACCCTGGGTTCTAGTCCTGGTCGGGGCACAGATTCTGTCCTGGTTGCTCCTCTTCCAGTCCAGCTCTCTGCTGTGGCCCGGGAAGGCAGTGGAGGATGGCCCGAGTGCTTGGGCCCTGCACCCCATGGGAGACCAGGAGGAAGCACCTGGCTCCTGGCTTCGGATCGGTGCAGCACTGGCCGAGGCGGCCATTTGGGGGGTGAACCAATGGAAGGAAGACTTTTCTCTGTCTCTCTCTCTCTCACTGTCTAACTCTGCCTGTCAAAAAAAAAAAAAAAAAAAAAAGGCGTTGGGGACTAAACTGAGTTTAGGGGGTGGCAGTCTTCCTCCCACAGCGTTGCTGTAGGGTGCTGAGCAGCACCCTGGGGCTTGACACACTGAAAGCCAGTAGCACCCATTCCCTCGGCCCCAGGGGGCTGGCCGTCTGCTGTGTACAGAATCAGAATCAGGAAAGTGCCACTGGGACGATGCTGTGACCGTTCCTGACGCTGCCCACACATTTCACTGGTTTACACTTGCACTGGGCTGTGTGTTCCTGGCAGCTT
Organism: Oryctolagus cuniculus; assembly: GCF_964237555.1. Taxonomy (NCBI): domain Eukaryota; kingdom Metazoa; phylum Chordata; class Mammalia; order Lagomorpha; family Leporidae; genus Oryctolagus; species Oryctolagus cuniculus. The sequence continues at coordinate 7,374,646 of NC_091446.1, forward strand.
CCCCGCCACCTGTGCGGATTCCTGGAAGCACCAGCCGCTCGTGTCTGGGCGCAGAACCCGGAAACCTCCTCTGAGGCTCCAGAGAGATTTTAGCACCACGAAGGGCTCCCGTCCCCGCAAGGCTGCCTGTTCAGTGGATGGCCGGAATACTCTTCCTCACGTGGACCTGAGAGCTACTTCTCTGTAATTCCGTTTATTCAGCTGTTTCTCTTTGTTTTCAACAGTTTCCAGATCCCCACAATTGGAAGGTTTTGGGGTGCAGGGACTGAATCCCAGGTCCCGTTTTCACTCTCCCAGAGTGAAGAATAAGACAAAGGGGCCATGTTTTGGGTATGCAGTGACTTTGGGGTGTACCGACTTTGCTGCCACCTCCCAGTGGATGACTTGGTTTGTGGCCATGGAGAAGTAAACCAGTGCCAATGACTCACCTGCCTTTCCCCTTCCACTTGGCTGTGGTTCTTCCTGGAAAGAAACCAAATAATCATCGGGACTCGAGTGAGTGATCGAAGGTTCCGTCTTCCTCCCCTTGCATTCCCGCGTGGCATCTGGCGGGCTCGGAGACGCAGTGGGTGCATCTGGGCTCCTGCGTGTTCCTTTGTTTGTTGCTTTCTTCACGCCCGGGGAGAGAAGGCGCCTCATGCCCAGAGTCCCCGGGCCTGGAATCTGCGGAGTGGGCAGCGAGCCACGTGTGTTTGGACATCTGTGCCCAGAATCCCCGAGTCTGTGTTTTGTGCTGGTTTGTGCCCTGGGATGGGGGAAGCAGGCAGAGAGCTGTTGTTTGTGCATACTGGGTTGCAGACAAAGCCCTTCTGTTGGGCACACAGTAGCATTTGCAGCTGGCGGGAAGGGCTCTGCGCCGTCTCTCTTTGGGCGCTCGGCAGCGTCTGGAGTTGGGTGGAGGGTCTTCTCCCGTGCCGTGCTGCACGGCTGCTGGGGAGACCGTGCTGGTCCCCATCCCCACGTGTCTTGAAAAACCACCACGGTGCGATGAGCGCAGCTCCGCAGTGAGCGACAATCCTTAGCATCAGGCGTGCGCTGCCTTCCGGTGAAAGCCGGGCGTGTGGTGCAGGTAAACACCACCCAGGCACGGGCGTCGTGCAGAAACTCCGCTGCGCTCTGAGGCCACACCTTCCTTTCCAGAATACTGTCCAACGTCAGCAGCTAATGCTGGCGCCTTCCCCCTTTCCCCGTGCCCAGGGTTCCAGAAACCAGGGCTTGTGCATGGAGTATAAAGGTAGGGGATACTCCCAGGTCTGGGAAGCCGGCTTGGGATGCTGCAGTTTTTAAAATTAGCTGTCGTGCTTCCCTGTGTGCCCCATGTGCCTGTGACTGCCCGATTTTGGGGCGGGGTGGGGGAGTGATGCCTTCAATGCAGAGACAAAGGCAGCTTGGCGCCTGAGTGTAGAATTTTGAGTGGAGCCCAAGCTGTCGGGTGTGGCTGTGCCCTCTGTGGCCCTCTCCGGTCCCTGCCACCTCAGCTGCTGCTGTGGGACCACGAAGCCCACAGAATTCGCGTTTCTTTGAATGGCTGCAGGGATGAGCTCATGACTATAACTGCTCGGCAGCCAACCAACTACTCATCGGGCATTGCGCGGTGGATGCCAGGGCACGGAACACCTTCACGTGTTAATTTCCGTCTCTGATGTCACAGATTTGTAGGGAGCACCTGGTTCTGTTTGTTCAGGATTCAGGGAGCTGAAGCCAGAGCCTGGCCCTGCTGCTCGTGGGCTTGTGTGACTGCTGGAAGCCTGGTGTGGGGCGGGGGCTGGGTGGAGCACTCGTCCCCGGACTGTGGCTTACTCGTCATATATTTTGTAAAATGGCTTTCTGCCAAGGGAGACTCAGCATCGTCCAAAGTTATGCTGGCCAAGGCCTTTGCGGCCCCCACTCAGGCATCATGGGTGGTTACAGCTGGGACATTTCTACATTTTTGCCCACAGAAATGAGACAGATGCGGGGCCATGGAGACAGACACAGAGGCAGCTGTGGACGTGTCTGGGTCTCTGGGTCAGTCTTACTCCCCCAGCCTTTATGAACATTTTGGTTTATTGGCGACTTTAATTTTGTGATTTGTTTTATGGGGGGAGGTTGACTGGGGAATCAGCTGAAATGACTTTGCTTATTGACTCCATCCATTGCCTGCTTTGGTTTTCCAACTTTAAAAAAACTTTTGACAGGCAGAGAATGAGAGAGAGTCAGACAGACAACTCCCATCCACCGGTTCACTCCCCAGCTGCCCACAGTGGCTGAAGATGGGAACACAGTTCACATCTCCCACACGGGCGGCAGGGACTGCGTTCCTGGAGCCATCCCTACTGCCTCCAGGGTCCAGGCAGCGGAACCAGGAGCAGGGCTGGGGCTTGAACCCAGCTACCCTGATACGGGAGGGGGGCTTCCCCACGGGGAAGGACTAGGCCAAGCACCTGCCCCTCAACTGATTTTCTCAAGTCCAAACTCAGTGACTTTCTGCACAGACCTGCTCTGCCTCCTGTTGGTGCGTTCCGTCACTCTCTGGCGCCTTCTCCTGTGCATCCATTCATTCGCCGATCACACACTGTTGTGCACCAGGCTCTCAGATGGCTGTGAGCAGAGCCAGATGCAGTCACATCACAGTGACGGTGTAATACGATCCAGGTGTGCAGCGCTGGGGTGGAGGCGGCGGAGGCCTCGTCCCGGGCTTCCCCTGCAGGTACGCCTGTGCCCCCTGCTGCAGGGGTCTTGGCAGCTCCTCTGGACAAAGGAGGCGGAGGTGGAGACGCTGCTGTGCGGGAGCAGCGGTTGGTTCTTTCTGGAGCACCTGTGACGTCTGTGGCAGTAAAGCCGTCTTTCTCGCTCTAGGTAAAAATGGCAACAAAAAGGGCTCGAGGACCAGGAGCTCTGAGAAGGCCGCCAGCGACGATCATGGTGTCCCCGTGGGCCGTGATGACGTCAGAGAGAGTAAGTGGGACCCTCGAGAACCACCCCTCCCCAGTTCCAGCCCCTGTCCAGAGAGGGCTGGGGGTGCAGGCCCCTGGTGCAGCCTAGTGCAGATAGATGTGCTGGGCAGGTGTGGGGCTGCGAGCGACTGCCACCTCTCGGCCATCCTGGGGGAAAACACTCACGGTGGCTCACGCTCCTACAGAGCCCAACTCACAGCGCACCGTCCTGGCTGGTTCTGCTCCACGCGTTCCTGCGTTTCCTGGAGCTCTGGACAGCCTTCTGCTCCCTCCCTGAAGACACGGGCGCCTGCTTCTTCTGGGGTCTCTTAGCTGCTATGCCACAGCTCAGGCCCCAGGTGTGCAGTTCCTATCTCCCAACCTGCCCCAGGGGTCTCTGGGGTCAGAGACCAAGTCTTCTGTTTCCAAAATATGCGATGTTAGCCCTGGAGTCTTGCAGTCCTGTGAAAATATCGTTCCTTTAATTACTTATTTTAGAATGTTGAAAACCATTGGTTCTAGACTCATCCATAACTCTGGCCCATTAACCACAGTTGTCATTATTATTAGCTATTACCATTAGTGTCGTGTCTTCATTATTCCACGGATCTCATTCCTGCTAATATTAGCAGGAGTCATTTATTAGCGCTTAGGTGGTTGCTAGGCACTTGGCCTTATATTTGTCGTCTCCCAGTGCCCCTCTGGGTTTCATATCATCATCATCATTATTACCACCCACGTCACAGATGAAGGGAACGAGGCGTGGTAATATGGGTAATTTGCCTATGGTCCTGCGGCTTGTAAGGAGCGAAACACAGATCCAAGGCACCATTTTCTATCCCAGCCCTTTTGCTTAGGAGCCCAATGCCCCGTTTGCCCCAATGCCCTGTTTGCAGCCACAGAGGCAGCCGTGAGTGCCGTAAACCGTGTCCCAGGGTTGACTGCTGCAAAGGGAATCGCAGTCCTCTCTGGCACAGGTAACGACGTGGGGTTGTGTTTTTAACCGCGACCTCGCCATCGGGGACATCACAGACTTGGTCGAGTGAGCATCTGAAACAAAACTGGCGCTGAGATCTGCAGCCTCTCCGCTACCAGCTGGGAGGGTCGTCCATCTCCCAGGGTGGGGGTGGGGGGGCGTGGCCCGCTCCCCTGCCTGCTGGGGGCCAGGGGCTCAGTGTATTATTAGGAGGGTCTCTCGAGTCCGTGGTTCATGCCAGAGCTGAGCTTCTGCTGGTCGCGCTGACTCTGTGGACCTCTGGGGTCTCCGCTAACTGGGTGGTGACAGGAGCCCCACCTGACGCAGGTCCTGGACATGGGCCCTTTGTCCCTTGCTCACGTGGGCTGCTAAGCCCCAGCTGATTCTTGAAGGACAAATGCCACAGGGCTGCCCAGCTGGCAGTGCCGGCCTCACCCGCCATCGAGTCTGGGCCTGCAGGTCACTTCATTCTGAAATGTATGTTAGAAGTGTACTTTTCATTGCCAGAATTGTCTTTAAATTTTAGGAGATGTTTACAGAAAGATTTTTGAAGGTGCATTTCTTTATACACATATAGACCACGCATACATACACACACTACACATATACACACCACACATACGCACACATACACACACCACACATACACACACACCACACATACACACACCGTGCATATACACACATATCACACATACACACACCACACACCACACATGCACACCACACACACATATACCATACACACCACACACACACTGTACACACCACACATACACATACCACACATATACATACACACCGCACACACACCACACACACACACACACACACACCATGCATACATACACACCACACATGTGTGTGTTGATGCTGAACTTTCTGCCATGGATGCCCCTACTTCTTCCTGACTCTCGGACGTCCCCCGACCTGGCCTCACAGCTCCGCCGGGCTGCAGCCGTCAAGGCTCTGACCCACTGGATGCCTTTGATATGATTTCAGCCACTAAAAGTTCTTGTCTTAAAAGAAATAGAAGAGGGCAGGGGAGACAGTACTGTGGCACAGCGGGTTAAAGCCCCGGCCTGCAATGCCAGCATCCCATATGGGCACAGGTTCGAGTCCCAGCTGCTCCACTTCCAATCCAGCTCCCTGCTAATGCACCTGGGAAAGAAGCAGAGGATGGCCCCAGTCCTTGGGCCCCCGCACACACATGAGAGACCTGGAAGAAGCTCCTGGCTCCTGGCTTCCGATCAGCTCAGCTCCAGCTCAGCCATCTGGGGAGTGAACTAGTGGATGGAAGACCTCTCTCTCTCTCTGTCTCTGTCTCTACCTCTCTCTGTAACTCTGTTTTTCAAATGCATAAAATAAATCTTTTTAAAATATGACATAGAAGGGCAGAGGACAGATATGGGAGGTTTGGGACAGTGATGGCCATGGAGGGTACACCTGGGGCCTGCAGAAATGAGGAGCCTGGAGTAGGCGTGGTGCTGAGCACAGGAGGCGGCAGGTGCATGGTGGGAAATTCTCGGGACCTGGAGTCCATCTTCTCTCAGCCTGGACGCTCCCAGAACGGAGGGTAGCAGAGAGGTCAGCTCCATCTGTCAGGGTGCAGATGTCAGCCCCTTGTGGTCAGAGTCGTGGGCAATACAGATGCCAGCCACACGGAGGCATGGGAGTGGGTGGCCTTGAAGGCTCATCTTGGGTGTGGACCTCCCCCTGGGGGATGTCCTCTCTGAGGAGTGGATGCCCAGCTGTCGCTGTGATGAGGGGGCAGTTGCATCCCGACTTCTGGGGATTGTTCTACAGTGGGCCGTGGTTGTGGGCCAGTGCTTCATCTCTCCCATGGCCACACCCTTGGCCATGTAGCTTTTCAGTTCCCTTCTTGAAAGATGAGAGTCACTGGACTTTGGCTGGACCGCTCCTGTGCCTTGTTTAGGCAAACAGAAGAGTGAGACGTGACCATGTGCCAGAAGAGTGAGAAGTGGCCACATGCCAGTGCTGAGCCAAGGGCTCCGGGGCCTCTGCTTGTTCCCAGTGGCATCTGGGCCGCGGGTCCAAGTGATGGGTGGCCCAACCCGCAGCCTAGGGCCGCCCCGCTGAGTCCCGCGGATCTCCAGACACCCAGGGGAGAAGAGCTTCGTGTGAGCCGTGCTGTCTGTGCTGGTTTGTGGCACAGCGATAGAGATGAATAAATACTAGGGCACATCGAAACGTCCAAAGTTCATGGGCGGATTGGCTACGTTCATTTTGGTTCAAAGATTTTTTCATCCCCTGCATTTTCATGATGCTCGCTTGCGGCGACCTCTGCGAAGCGCCCTTGTGTCCTCCCTTTTTAAAAGCTTGCGCTGTGTCCTGTCCATCAGATGAGCCGCTGTTTGTTTGGCGCCCAGAAGATGGGCTCTCAGCTGGTTTCAATCTTTCGCAGCCAGGAGCAGTGTGGGGTGAAGTTCCCGAGTGCCCGCGTCACTGGGTGTCGGTCACAGAGCGATTCCACACCTGGAGCTTCCTACCAGGATCCAGTCTGTTGCTGGCTTCTGCTGCCCTCTTTTCCAGTTGGATGGGAACTGGTTTTCCATACGCGTCCCCTGCTGTAAGTCTCCCAAGGGGACTGCGCGAGCATCTGAACTGAGACTTGCTGACAAGCCACCAGCTCCTGCTCTGGACTGGCTACCATACCCACTGCAAAGTGGGGAGTGCGTCCCCTTCGTGGTGCACCGTGAGACAGCACGGTGTCTGCAGAGCGGGGCGCACAGCACATGGCTATCTGCACACCACCGCTGTGGTTTTGATTCTCTGTCTCAGGATTTTATGTCTTAGGATAAGGATTGGAAAACTTTTAAAGGATCAGGTCGTAAATATTTTATGCTTTATTGGCCAAGAGGCAAGATCGAGGCTGTTATGTAAGGACTTATATAACCATTTAAAACATAACCCTGAAGACGACAAACAAAACCCACTCTTAGGGGCCATGCAAACGCAGGGCCTGGGTTGGCTTTGGCCCTCGTTCAGGCCAGGCCCTGCCCGGCAGCTTCCGTGTTCTGCAAGTGCTACTTCCAGGAAGCCTTCCCTGGTCACTGCCGTCACTTTCCTGGGCCTCTCTGCTCGTAGGCCCCGCACTCTGCAGTGGTCTCTGTGCCTGGCCTGGTTCTGATGGGCTGTCAATACCCAGGAGCTGGGCCCTGCGCGAGCCCCGTGTCAGCAGCAGGTTTGCTAAGAGTGGTGTTTCCCAAGCACTTGCTCTGTGCCAGGGCTAGTATTCTGGTGTCACAACAGGTGTTCCCAGTAGGTCCAGGAGGGAGTCAGTCCAGTGTGTGTGGGGGGGTCTGAAGGGGGCTGCCTTGGACAAGAGAGACTGGATGAGGCTGAGGTTGGCTCGGAGGCTTCCCGGAACCCTGGGAGAGGCTGGTATCTGCCTGAAGCCAGCGCGTCTGAGACACGCGGGGCCCCTGCCAGTGCCCCTCAGTGCACAGGGGCTGCCTCGCCCACCTCATTGGTCAGATGGGAGTTCAGAAAGGTCAAGGAGGGGGCAATAGGTTTTATGCTTGTGCCAGCATCCCATATGTGTGCCGGTTCAACTCCCGGCTGCTCCACTTCCAACCCAGCTCTCTGCTATGGCCTGGGAAAGCAGTAGAAGATGGCCCAAGTCCTTGGGCCTCTGCACCTGCATAAGAGACCTGGAGGAAGCTCCTGGCTCCTGGCTTCGGATTGGCTAGCTGGTGGGTTTACAGGCAACAATGTGAGCGAAGGCTGAGGGAGACTGAGTCTGTCCCTGGCAGTGCCCTCAGGGTCCTGGAGAGTCCCGGCTCCATTTCCAGCAGGTGACCACAGCCAGCCACAAGGCCCTGAGGGGTGAACTCATTGGCATTAGCCAGATTGCTCCCGGGTCACCGCCCTTTTACAGTGGTCTTCGGGACTTGACTCTGCTAACAAGGGAGGGGGCTGTCCTTGCGCCTCCTGGGATGGCTTAGGGAAGTCAGGGCTGGGGGTTGGTACTGGCCCCTGAGCCAGAGTCCACCTTCTATGCTAGGTTCTCAGCATGCCTGAACTCCCAGGTCTCAAAGACCCCCGGTGTCAAGGCGGGGGCACTTGGAGTGGTCCAGGAGCTGATGTGCACGCGAGGCACTTGATGGTGGTGATAATGATGATGGGGAGCAGTCGACACACACCAGGGAGCCTCTGTCCATCTGTGCGGTGCAGGGTGTGCTAGCAAGGGACGGGTCTGATGGTGAGCATGCGTGTGTGTGCATGCGTGTGTGTGTGTGCATGTGTGTGTGCATGCGTGTGTGTGCATGCGTGTGTGCATCTGTTGGGATAGAACAACACAGGGACCCATCAGCACCCCCTGGGGAGTGGAGCACCTGGGAGACAGTGCCCTGCTTGCCCGGTCTTCCCAGAGTGACCGTCACTCTCCTCTCCTGCCCATTGTGACACAGCTCAGACCCTAATTAATCTTTCCTCAAGGCTGCTTTTTACTCCTCTCCCTGTGTCCGGCTCGCCCTGCGCCTCTCAGGACGAGAGCCCTTTTCTTTCCAGAAGCAGTGGAAACTTGGCTGGCTGGGGAAGCTGTGTGCTGGTGGGAGGGCACACAGCCGGTGTCATGGCTGCTGGCTGCGATTTCGGCAGGACGTGGCGAGGGGCAGAGAGCTCTGAGCAGGTGACTAAGCCTGCTTCAAGCCTGGCCATTATCTCCTCATTGACATTCCAACACAAATGCCGTGAGTCCAACCACGATTTCTTCAACTTTCTGATGAGGAATACTTAAATTCAGCTTTGAAACATTGTTTCCTTCCCCTCCATTGCAATGGTCATCGGTGTAGCAACACCCATCTTCCTTGGCCGTGTCTTCTGCAGGGTGGACAGAATGCTCAGTGGTTGGGAGGTAGTCTGGTGATTGACAGGTCCCTGGACGGGGATCAGAGACTTCTTTGAGAGTTTGAAACCGAAGGTGTTCTAACTCCTTGTTCTGACATTGTGTTGCTTTCGAAGTTCTCGGGTGCCTGTATGTCTGTGCGCTTTTGGTGGTCAGCCAGCAGCTGTCACCCAGGGTCCACGGTTATGGTGGGAGGGAGGGACACCATTTGCAGCGCGTGCTTGTCTGAACATGCTCTTAATTACCTTGACATCCGTAACAGTTTAGCTGGTGATGGGTTCCAGATTTCAGTTCCTGTTCCCTGGCTCCCTGGACGTGTGAGCAGCCAGTGAGACGTCTCCTGCTCATCTGTGTGTTCTCTTGTGGGAGCTGCAGCCGCAGGCAAGCCAGGACCTGGCGCTGGGGCAGTGTACTTTGTCTCCATCTCTGCCTTGCTGCCCTGCTGGGTTTCAGGTTGTGAAGACGTGGAGGGTCCCGGAAGCCTGTCCATCTGTGCTGGGGGTTGGGGGGCTGTTTGGCTGCTGTGGCCCCAGAAAAGCTGCCTTTGGGGTCCTATACAGCCCGGGGACTGAAGTTCTTGGGGACAGGGGCTGGTGCTTTGCTGATGCTCTTCTTCTCTGGCCTTTGCCAGTGCAGGTGTGGCCGGAACAGGGATGGCCCTGGGCCCCTTTGAAAGCCTCTGCAGCCCTGGGGACCTCAGGTGGCGGAGGGTGCTTTGGTGACACAGACCCCTGGCTCGCCCATTCGCCAGTGAGGCTTCCAGACTGCGCTGAGTGTTGAGTTTCTTGTCTGCAGAGTGGCGGAGCAGGCTTAGCCGTCCTGGGCCATTCTCTTCAGTGCAGAGTTTTCTCCCCTTGACTGTGAGCCCAAGGGGAGGAGCTTCCCATTTTGCTCACTTGGGCCGTTCCAGGGACTTGCTGTGGATCCTTTGCTTGATGTTCTCAGGGTAGAAAGAGGAGGGAAATGAGCCCGGATGACAAACGCTGAAGTTTATCAGCTGAACGTTTGATGCAGAGAATATTTCAGTACTCTGCAGTTTGAATTAATTTAGAATCTTTGATGCAAAAGATAATTTTCCTGGCCCTCAGTCTAGGAAGATCCTTTTTGGAAACATGGACATTGCTTTGTCAAACCTTCAGTCGAAGTATGAATGTGGGCCTGGAGCTTCTGCCTGCTCATTTTTGCATCAAGGGCTAGAGTTTGCATTCCAGCTACTTTATGCCTGTGCATTATACAATGTCTTAAAATGTGATCTGGGGAAGGCGAGCACCTCCCAGCTGGTTCAGCAGGTAATACTGTCTGAGCCCTGCTAGGTCCTGAACTGTAGAACCTGGGGCCCCAGGTGAGGACTGCGAGCACTTTTGCAAAATGTGTGGATGGTGTTGGGAGCAGGGTGAGGCAGTGGGAAGCAGGTGCGTGGGGGAGGAAGCTGAGGGGGCTCCGGGGGGGGGGGGAGAGGGTGTTCAGTGGTTAAGATGCCCACATCCTAATCAGAGTCCTTGGTTAATTCCCCTTCTGATAAATGCAGACCCTGGGGGTAGCAGGGATGGCTCAAGTGACTGGGTTGCTGCCACCCATGTGGGGAGACCTGGGCTGGGTTCCTGTCTCCTGGCTTCAGCCCCAGCCCAGCCCCAGCCATTGTGGGCATTTGGGGAGTGAATCAGTGGGAGGGAACTGGGCTCCCCACCCCAGCCATGATGCAGCTTCCGGGAGCCAGTGAGGCTTCCTGGGCCTGCTTGGCATCAGTGGGTTAATGTCCAAGTGAGCTTGCAAGTGGTGTCTTGTGTTTAGGCTTGGTGCAGGTGTGGCAGGTATGTGGTGGGTGTGTGGTGGGTGTGTGGTGGGTGTGTGGTGGGGGTATGGTAGGTGTGTGGTGGTGTGTGGTGGAGGTGTGGTGGGTGTGGGGATGTGGGGGTGTGGTGTGGGTGTGACAGGTGTGCCTGGACGGTGCCTGTGACGTCTTGGGTGACACTCGGTCTGGAGCATTACAGGGGCAGGCAGGGGCTCTCCGGGGAGTGAGGGCTGGGACAGTCCTGTGTTGCAGGGGAGCCAGCTGTCCTGGGCAGAGGGGTGACAGGAAGGACCAGTCACAATGCACTGCCGGTGTGAGGGTGCAGGGACAGCTCTGTGCTACTGAGGATTCGAGGGGAGAAGCCACCGGGAGCAAACGGCAGGGCCCGGAGCAGAAGAGGTCGAGGTGTGGCGCTGGCCGTGGAGTGACGAGGGCCGCTGGGAGCAGAGGCAGGAGCCAGACGACAGAGGGCAGAAATCAGGAAAGGATGCCAAGCGTGCGGAGGAAGTGATGGAGGCAGAGTGGGCCTTCCAGGGCTTGGCGGGGGGAGGGGAAGCTGGGAGAAGCCCCAGTGCCCACAGGTAGCTCCACCAGCCAGCCGCCATCTCCTCCCCTCGCTCTGCCAGCGGCACCCTGGGGCCCGGTGGGCGGGTGGGGGCAGGGCGAGGCAGGTGCATTTGAGCCCACATGAGACCTTTGAGAGGGGCATGTGGGGTTGGGAAACTCCACGGGAACAAGTCCATTGCAGCACACAGCGCAGTGCTGACGGCCTCTCAGGACACGCGGGCTCTCCGGGCCCTGTCCCGCACCTGTCTGTCTTGCGCCTGTGCTGCACCTGCCTCGTACCTGTCCCGCAGAGAGCTTCCTGCTGTCCCTGCAGGCGTCCCCACCTACTTACCTCAGCCACTGCTGCACTTTTCATTTTCTTAAGATTTATTTATTTATTTGAAAGGTGGAGCTATAGAGTGAGAGAGAGAGAGAGGGAAAGAGAGAGAGAGAGAGAGAGGTCATCCAGCCACTGGGTCACTTCCCAATGGCTGCAATGGCCAGAGGTGGGCAGATCTGAAGCCAGGAGCCTGGAGCTTCTTCTGGGTTTCCCATGCAGAGCTGGCAATGTGGAGATGACAAGAGGCTATGCCCAAAACATGAGTGATCCCCAAACAGAACCCACTGCCAAGCCAGTGTGGTGTCAGGTGCCGGGGCCAGCAGGTGGCATCTCCCAGGATAGGCTGGGTGGCCCTGAGGACACTGGCACTGACGCCAGGCGGGCTGGGTGGGGCCTGGTGACAAGAAGAGCCACGGTCAGGAGAAATGGGGGCGGCGGTGAGAGCAAGGCGTGGGGGTGCTGCTCGGGGGCTGCTCGGAGGCTGGAGAACCGGAGCTGAGACCCGAGGGGCTGGAGAACCGGAGTCGGAGCTGAGACCAAGGGCCAGGTTGAAGGATACCCTGAGTCTGGCCTCCCCGGCCGGCAGTGCCCTGGCCCTCAGACCGTGCCCAAGTCCTGACCAGGGCCCCCAGGAGCACCACTGCCCACAGGGACTGAGGACCTGGAGTGGTGCGCAGCACCCAAGGGAGGGTGCGGTGGCCTGAAGTCAGGGTGGGGGGCTCAGGGGCCAGGCTCCCACTCCTCTTGGCTGGCGGGCTGGGGGCTCATCGCTGGGCTCGGGGCCATTGGACCCTGAGAACTCAGGGCGGGCTGCTGCTGTAACAGCGTTACCAGGCCCTGGGACGGGCGTGCTGGCTGGGTTGGCAGTGGGGTTTGTGAGTTGGTGATGTAGGAAGTGCCCTTGCTGGGTTGTCAGACTGTGGAAGCAGCTTTGATAGGAAGGAGGGGTCAGAGCCATGAGTCGGCCAACCTGGGAGCCCTGAGGGTGAACCCTGGCGAGGGAAGGGGATGGCAAGATGACTCCCCTCTGCAGTCAGCCCCCCCCCAGTTCTGAGTGCTCAGTGCACGGCCCCTCCCATTGCTGCAGGGGCCCCGATTGCCGCGTGCCAGGCTCCCTGTCTCAGGGGCCATGTGGGACATTGCTACTCTCAGTGTCACCGGAGCTACCCTGTCCTGCAGTGTCCAGTGGGCAGCAGCAGTGCCCAGCTCAGCCCTTCCACGCGCTCAGCATCGGCAGCTCCCACCACGCCCCATCCCGGAAGCCTCCCTGCAGATGTTGGGAAGGCCTCGTGGCTGTGCAGCCCCCTGTGCTGGCCTGGAGTGCCACCTCCGCTGTTCCCTGTGCCGTGGCCAGGCACGCCTTGGGCATCTCACGTAAGGTCTGGGACCTCGGTTTCCTCTATTTCTTTTTGTAATTTGCTTTTTTATTTAATTGAAAGGCAGAGCTACAGAGCAAGAGAGAAAGGGAGATCTTCCACCTGCCAGTTCACTCCCCTAAACGGCCCCAGCAGCCAGGGCTGTGCCAGGCTGAAGCTGGGAACTTCTTCCGGGTCTCCCACACGGGTGCAGGGCCCAAGGACCTGGGCCATCCTTCCACTGCTTTCTCAGGCCATTAGCAGGGAGCTGGATCGGAAGTGGAGGAGCTGGGACTCAAACCAGCGCCTGCACAGGCACAGCATCACAGGCAGTGGCTTAACCCACTGCGCCACAATGGCGGCCCCTCCGTTTCCTCTTTTGAGAACTCAGATCAAGGAAGTGCGGCCTTGAGTTCTTCCGTCCGCAGCTCCTGGACCGACTTTCTTCCCGGCTGCCTGCCGAGCACCTGGTGGTTGCTCCGTCTGCTCCTCTGAGCTCCTGAGGTGCCCCGGGGCCTCTGGGACACTTCGTCTCTGCAGCGCCCCATGAGACTGTCTAACTTTGCCTCTTTCTAGGGCCGGCACGGTGGCGCAGTCGGTTAAGCCTCTGCCTGTGCTGCTGGCATCCCGTATCAGAGGTGGTTTGAGTCCCAGCCGCTCCCTTCCGCACCAGCTCCCTGCTAATGTGCCTGGCAAGGCAGCGGAGGGTGGCCCAAGTACCTGGATCCCTGCACCCACGTGGGAGACCCGGATGGAGCTCCTGGCTCCTGGCTTTGTCCTGGCTTGGTGCTGATTGTCACGGCCATTTGGGGAGTGAACCAGCAGGTGAAAAGATCTCTCTCTGTCTCTCCCTCTTTCTGTCACTCTGCCTTTCAAATGAACAAATAAATCTTTATTTAGAAAAAGATCTTTGTCCCATTATGTTGGGGCTTTTCTGTGACTCCCGGGAGGCACAGGGTCTTCTGTGTCTTCTGTGGGGCTGTGTCTCACCCAGTCGGAATTGTGGAGGCGGCTGCCTCCTGTTGAGACGGCCCAGCCCCACAGCAGGGGCAGCCGGGGAGAAGGGCAGCCCAGGAGCAGGCGGCCTGGGTCCAGCCCCGGCTGCCTTGGTGCTCTATCCGCGGGACTGGCCGCTCGCCGAGGGCTGGCCCACACGCTGGCGTCTGATTCCCAGGACACACTGTTCAGCTCTTCTCGCAGTGATCAGCGTTGCCAGGAGTGGAAGGCGAAGCGGCTTTTCCACTCACGTTGCTGTGCCCGTTAGCGCACGCAGTGCGACAGCCGGAGTTCTGGTGCGTTTGCAGCGTTCCGCCGTGGCCTTGCTGTGAAATCGCTCGCCGGGGCTGCTCCCTGACTGAGACGCGCCGTGCTCGGCTCCTTAATTGGAAACTGACTCAGACGGTAGCACGGGCAGCTCGGAGGAGGAATGTCCAGGCCAAAGTGCCCAGAAAGCAGGAGCTGACAGCAGGAGCTTGGCGTGGTGTCGAGTTAGATTGCCCCGTCTGTCCGGAAATACCAGGCGGGCAGGTGGGGCGGGGCGGGGGGGGGTGTACACTGGTGGCTGGGGGCGCACGAGAACTGGTTCCGAAAATCAGGAGCCCCTCTCAGCCCCTGTCTTTTTTTTTTTTTTTTTTTAACGGGCATTGTTCTTTCCAGGTTGCCCACCTCTCGGTTTGGAAACCTTAAAAATCACGGACTTCCAGCTGCACGCGTCCACGGTGAAGCGCTATGGCCTGGGAGCCCACCGCGGGAGGCTCAACATCCAGGTACCTGCCCCGCCTGTGGACCGCGATGGGGGTCAGGATGGCCGAGGCAACGGCTCGCTGAGCCTGGGGCAGGCACCGTGTGTGGCATTTCCGAGGTCTTGGCCCCAGTTTCCACAGCCACGAAAGCATCGCTGAGTCACCCCTGCTGGGCAGAGGGCACAGAGGAGTTGCGCCTTCTGCAGGCACTGCCCTTGTGAGGGTGGTGCTGCCAGGGCCTGGCCCCAGGTGGCTGCACCTCTGCCTGGGGCCCTTCCCCTCTGCAGGCCTGGAGAGGGCGGGAGGAGAGCACAGACACGGGGCGGGGCTGAGAGCCTGGTGGGGATGGGGGACACGGAGGTGGTCCCCACTCACCTGCCAGCCCCTTGCTTTGCGTCTCTGCCACACACACCTCTTCCAGGCTCCCTCTGCTGTGTCCCCCAGGACGCACCCATCCCGTCTGCCCTCGGGGCCCTTGCTTCTCCCAAGTCTCCCTCTCCATCATCCGAAGTCCAGGTCTTGCTCCAGGAGGGGGAGCTCCTCCCACGCCCTCTGCACACCAGCCGGGTCCTTTCTGATGCAGGTGCAGCTGCCTGGGACTCCTCTCTCCCCTCTGTGCCCAGGCGTCGTGAACCCTGGCTGCCGAGCCATGGCCTGAGTCCCTGTTGCTGCTGTAACAACTGAGCATCACTTGGCCCCTACGCAGCACACACTTATGCTTACGACGTGGGGAAAGATGTCTCAGGTCCACGTGGAGGTGTGGCCGGGCCACGTCCCTGCCTGGAGGCTCTACGGGTCGCCCACTCCCTGCCCATGGCTCTTTCCTTCTTGGCCGCCACAGCGGGTTGAGGTCTCATGGCACTATCTCTTTCGATGGCATCTTCAGGACCTGTGATGACTTGGGGCAGAGCTGGAAAGCCCAGGCCCCCGCCCCCCAAGGCAGCTTTCATTCTTCTGGGCCACATGGCCTCGTGCTGCACAGGTCCCAGGACTGGGGTGCGGACCCCTTCAGCGGGGCTGTGATCCTGCAGCCCCAGCTCCGTCCGATGCCTTTCCCTCCCACGCCGGCGTCTGCCCGTTCGGTCCTCCTCCGCTCAGCATTCCGTGCGTCCTGTGCTAGCTGCTCTTCCAGTAGTGCTGTGTTTCTCTGGTCTTTCCCCAGCTGCTCCGGCCCTCGTGGCTTCCCCACCCTTTCCACACGTGTGGTGTCTCTAGCGAGCATGCTAGCAGGGCTGTACTCAAGGGGCGAGCATGCTAGCAGGGCTGTGCTCAAGGGGAATGGCTCATTTTTTATTGATTTATTTAAGAGGCAGGGTGACAGGGGGAGAGACAGAGAGAGAGTGCTTCTGTCTGCTGGTTCACTCCCCAAATGCTGCAACAGCCAGGGCTGGACTAGGGCAAAGCCAGGAGCCTGGAAAGTCACCTGGGTCTCCCAAAGGAGTGACAGGGAGCCAAGTGCTTGAGTCGTTGTCTGCTGCCCTCCCAGACGCCTTAGCAGGAAGTGGAGGAGCTGGAGCCTTTGCTATGAAATGGGATGTGGGCTTGGTCTGCCGTGCCACAACCCAGCCGAACGGGAGCAGCTTCCGAGTGGCAGGGTGGACCCCTCACTCCCCCCAGGGGTCACTGTAACGCACCAGGGGCAGCTGCTGTGCCGAGAACTGGGCAAGAGCGGCTGAGGTTGCTGCCCGGGGTGTACATGGGTTGGGGGCCCCTGGCTGAGCCCTGACTCTGAGCTCCTGCTCCTCGGCCCCCTCCCTGCTTGACCGCGTCAGGAGGACCTCAGACCACCCAGGCCGCGCCCCCTGCTCTTTCAGAGGCGCTCAGGCCGCGCACTGCCAGAACCAACTTCGGTGAAAGCGCTGGCGGTTTAGAAATAGTGTTTTTCTTTTTAAAAATAAAAGCTGTTAAGGAAGTGTGCAAGTAGAACCTGCAAAAAACAACTGCCCATGATGCTTAAAAAAGATTGATTTATTTGAGAGGCAGAGAGAGATCAAGAGAGAGAGAGATATCAAGAGAGATCTTCATCTTCCATCCACTGGTTTACTCCCCAAATGTCTGTAATGGCCAGGGCTGGGCCAGGCCGAAGCTGGGAGCCAGGAGCCTCATCCAGGTCTCCCACACAGGTGCAGGGGTTCAAACACTTGGACCATCATCTTCTGCTTTCCCAGGCACATTAGCAGGGAGCAGGATTGGAAGTGGAGCAGCCAGAACTTGAACTGGTACCCATATGGGATGCCAGTACTGCAGGTGGTGGCTTAACCCACTGTGCCATAGCACCGGCCCTGATTGCCCACCATTTTTAAAAATACTTATTATTTTTTATTTATTTGAAAGGCAGGGTTACTGAGAGAGAGAGGGAGAGACAGAAATCTTCCATCTACTGATTACTCCCCAGATGGCTACAACGGCTGGGGCTGTCTCAGGCCTAAGCCAGCAGCTTCATCTGAGTCTCCCATGTGGGTGCAGGGGCCCAAGCACTTGGGCCATCTTCCACTGCTTTCCCAGGTGCATTAGTGGGGAACTGGACCAGAAGTGAAGCAGCTGGGTCTCGAACCAGTGCCCATATGGGATGCTGGCATTGGGGGTGGTGGCTTAGCCCACTGTACCACAGCGCCGGCCCTGATTGCCCAGTTCTTCGGCACATCTTGTCCTGGCCTCACACCCAGCAACGTCACTGCCCTCCACCCCTCTTATGATTGAGCAAGATGTGGTCTCCAAACTCATACGCACAGAAACCCCACTGTCTTCTGTTAACAGTTGATTCGTGCTAATGCTTGATGCATTAGGGTGGAGATCTCCTCTCATTATGGAGCCTTGGAGGCGGGCCCAGTGGGAGGTCTTTGGGTCACTGGGGGCTTGCCCTTGGAAGGTCGTCCTCAAGACAGAGTTGGTCATGTTAGCTGAGTTTGCCCTGGCTTCTCTTGCTCCTGCCTGGCCCACGACTGTTCCTTTGCACCTGCTCTGCCATGGCCAGCGGCCACCAGATGCCGGGATAATGAGGCTGCCTGATCCTGAATTGTGAACCTCTGAACTATAAGCCAAAATAAACCTTTTCCTCCCCAAATGGGCTGATACGATTCCCTTCCCTTGGCTATCATCACTGCTTTCTTTCTTTTCTTTTCTTTTTTGGTAAGGTCAAACCCTGTAATTACCACGGTGTTTAACATTTTCAGACTCAGCTTTTCCTGGAGAGGATTTGGCAGGTTATAGCAGAAACACCTGCCTCTCTTTACCTCACTGTTGGCAGAGGACTTTGAAAGAACCCTTGTAACTCAACTTACAGGTTGTTTTTTCCCCCAAGATGTTTTCTGTGTTAGCTTAATAAGACAAGCTCGGAGAAGCAGCCAGCACTCTGCTCCACAGCACCCCGGGACAAGGTGGATCTCCCCGAACTCAAGGAAGAGCCCAGCGCAGCAGAATGGCCAAGGGTGGTCTCTCACCTGCGATCCTCCTTCCGTGTGCCTGGAGTCCTTCTACCCTCACTCTGGTCCCTCCAGCTCTGAGACAGGGGCAGACAGGCTGGAAGTTAGTGTTGTGAGTCTCAGAGAGAACGTGTTGGCTGTGGCCACTAGACTCAAACTCGGGTCCTCTGCCTGTGGTTAGTCTCAGGGGGTAACCTGTGCCCAGGTGGGCCATCTGACACCACCCCGAGGGCCCCGAGAGGGGAGGGAGGTTCAGGGATGGCGCTCTTGCCTCAGGGACCTGTCCCTGCTGTCACAATGCTGACGTTGCCTTAGCTGGAACGCCTGTGGCAGGTCATAGCAGCACTTGCCATTTCAGAGAGGGGGTTCAGCTTTATTTTGAGGCTTGGAAGTTATGGTAGGGGTGGGTGCTTGGCTAGCAGTTAAGACACCATTCGGGAAGTCTGCATCCCATGCTGGAGTGCTTGGGTTCACGTTCCAGCTCCATTCCGATTTTAGTATCCTGCTAACGCACACCCTGGGAAGCAAGGGTGACGGCTCAAGAAGTGGTCGGGTCCCTGCCCCCCACATGGAAGACCTAGGTTGAATTCCTGGCTTCTGGATTCTGCCTGGCCCAGCCTTTGCTGTGTGGGCATTTGGGGAGTGAACCAGCAGACCGAGTGCTCTGTCTCTCTGTCTCTTACTCTCTCGTTCTGTCTCTCAAATCAATGAAAACTTAAATAAATAAAGCTATGATAAGGAAGGGCCCACCATCTGGGCAGAAGAAATGAAATGCCCACAGCATGTGGCTGAGACTCAGGGTATCACCCGGACTCCTGTCTGTGATCAAGAAGGTAAGAAAGGGGGCCGATGCTGTGGCACAGTGGGTTAACGCCCTGGCCTGAAGCGCCAGAACCCCTTATGGGTGCTGGTTCAAGACCCAGCTGCTCCACTTCTGATCCAGCTCTCTGCTATGGCCTGGGAGGGCAGTAGAAGATGACTCAAGTCTTTGGGCCCCTGTACCCATGTGGGAGACCCGGAGGAAGCTCCTGGCTCCTGGCTTCAGATTGGTGCAGCTCCAGCCATTGCGGCCAATTGGGGAGTGAACCAGAGGATGGAAGACCTCTCTCTCTCTCTCTCTCTGCCTCTCCTCTCTCTGTGTAACTCTGACTTTCAAATAAATTAATTAATTAATAAATATTTTTTTAAAAGAATGTAAGCACGTTGGCACTCGGGTCAGAGCTTAGAGAAGGAGCTGATGTTTTGAGGCCACCAGAAAAAGGGCAGGGCTCTGTCACACGCTCTGTGTCTGTGCAACGGCCCAGTCACGGGGCTTGACTTTGGGTCCCTGGCTTGTCTCAGGTGTGTCGGGAATGGCTCCGGGTTTGGCCTTTAGCAACGCACGTCTTGCGTCGGGCAATGCCCGGGGATCGTAACAGCACCTGTCCGGGCGCTTCCCCAGCACGGCCGCAGTGAGCCTCTCTCCTTTTTTTCAGTCGTTCCTGTCAAGGAGGTCCAAGGAGCGGCGCTGGGTGCTGATCTGTGGGACCTGGTTGGCTCCTTCAATGGGATCCCCCTTTTGCCCGAAGCGAGGTGTAGGCCAGGCACTGCCTGTGACTTCCTCTCTCTCTTGCATGTCAGGGGGAGCTTGGGTGTGGAACAGTGAAGCCACTGAACTTTGCCCTGGAGGCACAGCTTGCGTCCCTGGGCACACCCCACGGGCTGGTCTCCCTGCACTGGTGACCCCGGGACACCCACTGCCCACCACCGCCCACAAGCCGAGGCCACGCCTCCCCCACCAGGAAGCATCTGGGGCACCCGGGCAGCCCCTTCTGAGGCTTCGCCACGTGTGTCCCATGCATGCCTGTGGCCAGGCCCTGCACCTGGGCCCTGGCCCTCCCGCCCGTCTGTTTCTTCCCCGCTCTCTGGGTGCCCGGCTTCCAGTCTGTCTCTGGCCTGCGTGAACCTTGCTGGGACTCCACCAGTCCTTCCAGGACACTGCCCACGTGCCAAGTGCTGCGGAGGAAATCGCGATCAGGCTGCGGACCGCTCCCAAAGCCAGGAACGCGGTGCCTGTTCCGATAGAGGGATTTGCGCTCTGCCTCTGGCCTCGAGCTGCAGTCTGCGAGGCAGTGTTTGGATGCCAGGGCACTGGAATCCGGGCTATTTGGAATTTTTTAATGGGTCTAGCAGAACCAAATACTTTAAATTACGACTCTCTTGGAAAACGCAGCGTGTCGTTACCGTAACGATGATGACGTGCTGTTCTTGCTCAGGACACTCGCGTCATAAACGCGGGAACAGTCAGAGGAACACGCAACCAAAGCGAGGTGTCAGCGAGGGGGAGGGGCACGGCAACCCGAGGGCGCCTGGCCGTGGAGCCCGGATTCCTGAGTCGCCCAGGATCAGCGGGGCCAGGGGGGAGCCTGTCCCACGTGCTCTGTGGCTTCCGTATTTCAGTTGATCTGGAACACACTCAGGAATAGCCCTGTGGAGAGATCAGGACACTGAAGGCAGGCCGAGGCTGCGTGCCCTGGCCCGGTTCCCGGCTGCAGGTGCGCTCCATGTCTGCCATTTCTCCTGCCCACGAGGCAGCTGCACCTGCTCACCTGCTCCTGGCTTCCTCTGCCCCCTCCTGGGCCTTATCTCCCTGACTTATCTCCCAGGCTTGGGCTGCCCTGAGGACCTCCCTGGCCCATGTCCTGGAGGAGCCTAAGAAGTATGATGGTGGTCGGTGGCCCCTGGCATGGAGCGGGGGTGTCTCTCAGCTGTCCTAACTGCCTGTGCCCTCTGGAACGGAGCCTCCTGGTGTATGTGGAGGTGGAGGGGCCCCTCTGGGTGACCTCGCCCTCACAGGCAAGCTGGCTGTCTCTGCACATGCACATTGGACTCAGGTGCCAAGGTCGTTGTGTGTCGGGGCTTCAAGGGCACGACTGACAGTGTGCAAGCAGAGCAATCCAGGGCGGGGAGCAGAAGGAAGAGAGGGAGACGGAGCCGAGGACGGGAGGAGGGAGACGGAGCCGAGGACGGGAGGAAGGAGACAGAGCGTGTTCTTTTATGTGTTAATTTCTTTAGGAAAACCCCGCAGGCCTGGGAACACCGTAGGTGCCAGGCACTGTCGTAGGGCCTGGGGAAGCCATGCTGAGCACACGGGACTCATCCCTGGTCATTTAGCACATCCTCTTTGGGGACCTGGTAGGTGCTGGGCCCTGGTCTGGGTGCTTGACCTGCCTTGGTGACCCAGACAAGTCCTCCCCGTCTGAATCGGGGCAGGGAATGTGGGGCGCTGCAGGGTGCCAGGTGCTGGGGGAGAAGGGGCTCGGAGCAGTGGACTGGCAGCGGGCTCGGCCTTGTTTGGGAGCAGCCGAGTGAGCACCCCCCAGGGAGAGGGAGAGCCAGGCGCTGGGGTCCCAGGAGGCCTGGCGGCCATGGGAGGACCCCGGCTTTCTCCCGTGTGTCAGGGGAGCTGCGGGGAGTCTCTGAGCACAGGGAGGACTTGCTCTGACGTCGACGTGAGCAGCATCAGCCGGCTTGCTCCGTCCACTTCAGGGAGCAGCTCAGAGCAGGGAGGCCTCTCGGGATGGCGCTGGCTCAGGCCGAGGCCGGGGGATGCAGTTGGTGAGGGAGGACTGGATTTGGGGTGTTTTGAAAGTAGGACCTCCTGACGAGGCCGGGTGGGTGAGGGGGAGGAGGTCAAGAGGGAGGCGGAGAGGGTGGGCTGCGGCGCCTGTTCGACCCGCAGCCACAGGAACGTGGTCACGCAGCAGGGAGCGGAGGTGTCTCGCGGTCTCGTGGTGAGTGCCAGGGCTGACCAGGGCACCACACTTCACCAGGGAGGACCTCGTGCCTGAGTTTTCCTGGGGACTCAGAAAAGCACCCCAGGGGAGGGGTCCTCTCGCCCCTCCCAGCTTCCGGTGGCCCCGGGGTGTTCGCTGGGGCTCCAGGGCTTGCGGATGCATCACTCTCGCCCCGGCCTCCCCGTCGCCTGGCTTCTGCCCTCAGCCTCCGCGCCACCTTCCCTCTGTCGTACCAGATTAAGCACCCACTGGATCCCCTCTGTCCTCGTCTGAGCTAACTACCTTGGAAGCAGCCCTGTTTCTAACAGGGTCACGTCCTGAGGCTCCAGGGGTTGGGACTTGAACATCTTTTGGGGACCACAAATCAAC
The DNA here is from genome assembly GCF_964237555.1 of Oryctolagus cuniculus. NCBI lineage: Eukaryota > Metazoa > Chordata > Mammalia > Lagomorpha > Leporidae > Oryctolagus > Oryctolagus cuniculus. Next base: position 7,396,749 of record NC_091446.1, read on the forward strand.
GCCATAGCTCTGTCTGCTCCCTGCACCTGCCGTACCCTGGAGCTTGGCAGACTCTCCTGGCGGGGGGCCCTGGGCTAGGAGCTGAAGCAGGAGCACAAGCTAAGAGTTTCTCAGACAAAGGGTTGGCGAAGGCAGGGAAGAGAATTCCAGGTGGAGGGGAACGATGTGAGCAAAGGCCGTGTGGTGCTGAGAGGTGCGGCTGGAGGGATGCTGTGGTGCTGGGAGGATGTCACGGCCGATGGATGTTAGGAATCGGCGCTCTGCATCCTTGGTCAAGTATGTGCAGATTAAACCCACAGCGAGACAGGACATGCAGCTGTCAGAATGACTTTTTACAAAGATATTTATTTATTTTGAAAGAGTTGCAGAGAGAGAGGGAGAGACAGAGCAGTCTCCAATCCGCTGGTTTACTCCCCAGATGGCCACAGTGGTCAGCACTGGGCCAGGCCAAGGCCAGAGGCCAGGAGCTTCATCCAGGTCTCCCACTTGGGTGACAGGAGCCCAGACACGTGAGCTATTTTCTGCTGCTTTCCCCAGGCCATTAGCAAGGAGATGGATCACAGGCAGAGCAGCCAGGACTCAAACCAGCACCTGTATCGGATGCCAGCATTGTAGGTGGTGGCTTTACCCATTACGCCACAGAGCCAGTCCCCAGAATGGTTTCTTTAAAAAGGCAGTATTGGGCTGGCACTGTGTTGCTGTGGGTTAAGCCGCCCATGTAGGCGCTGGTTTGTGTCCTGGCTGCTCCGCTTCCAATCCAGCTCCCTGCTAATGTACCTGGGAAAACAGCGGAGGATGGCCCAAGTGCTTGGGCCCCTGCACCCACTTGGGAAACCTGGAAGAAGCTCCTGGCTTTGGCTTGGCCCAGCCTTAGCCATTGCAGCCATTTGGGGAGTGAACTAGTAGATGAAAGATCTCTGTCTCACCTTCTCTCTCTGTAACTCTGTCTTTCAAATAAATAATTTGTTTTTAAAAAGGCAGTATATCAAGCATTAGAAAACATGTGGTGCCTCATGAACTTTTTTTAAAAAAACATTTTATTTATTTGAGAGGTAGAGTTACAGACAGAGAGGGAGAGGCAGAGAGAAAGGTCTTCTTTCTACTGGTTCACTCTCCAAATGGCCTCAGCGGCTGGAGCTGGGCTAATCTGAAGCCAGGAACTTCTCCTGGGTCTCCCACACGGGTACAGGGGCCCAAGTAGTTGGGCCATCTTGTACTGCTTTCCCAGGCCATAGCAGAGAGCTGGATTGGAAGTGGAGCAGCCAGGACTAGAACTGGTACCCATATGGGATGCCGGCGCTTCAGGCCAGGGCATTAACCTGCTGCGCCACAGCGCCGGCCCCTGGTTTAGGGTTTTGGAAGTGAACACTAAGAATAATGAGATAACTGAAATTAGATGGTGAAGGAGAGAAATAATGATATCACTGTACATAGTCGGCATTTAATAGGTACTTCCTATCCGGCGCTGCGGCTCACTTGGCTAATCCTCCACCTGCGGCGCTGGCACCCCGGGGTCTAGTCCCGGTTGGGGTGCCAGATTCTGTCCCGGTTGCTCCTTTTCCAGTCCAGCTCTCTGCTGTGGCCCAGGAGTGCAGTGGAGGATGGCCCAAGTCCTTGGGCCCTGCACACACATGGGAGACCAGGAGGAAGCACCTGGCTCCTGGCTTCGGATTGGCACAGCGCACCGGCCGTAGCGGCCACTTAGGGGGTGATCCAATGGAAGGAAGACCTTTCTCTCTGTCTCTCTCTCTCACTGTCTATAACTCTACCTGTCAAAAAAAATAGGTACTTCCTAAAATATAGAATGAAGTATGTTACATAAAAAGATACAGTTACAAAATCAACCATCAGGACAAAGATACAGTCCTTTAAAATGTTCAGAGGAAACATTTCCTTAAACAGGTCAAGAGTTAAAGAAAGCAAAGAAGAAGCAGTGAAAATAGACTCTCTGAGAACAGCTGATGACTGACTCAGAGCACATCTGTCCAGGGCTGCGTGGACCGAGCTCACCAGTTAGCAGATTGGGGCATCACATTAATTCAGTCACAGAGCACAGCAGGTGCGTCCCTCAGACAACGTGAGTCTGCTTGTGCCCCCCGTGGCTGCCGTTTGCTGAGTGTGAGCTCCGTACCGGGCACCCACCGCATGCTCTGTGGTGGCTGCCGTGAGTGTCTGCCTGTCCCACCTCGCAGTCAGCTTCCGTCTCTGTTTCACAGGCCGCTGAGCTAACCACAGGCGTGCAGACAATGAGCGGCAAAGCTAGCACTTGAACTTTGTGTGGAGCGCCCAAGGCTGCTCCGTGCCGTGCTGCCTTGCCGGGGTGTGGGAGCACACCCCCACGCTCGTGTGGACCGCTGGCCTGTGAGACAGCGATGGCTGCCTTTGAGAATCACGTGTTCTCAGTGGATGAGCGCTGTGCTGGGCGAGCGTCCCAGCTCTCGGCCGAACAGAACTAGGATGCTGCTTGGAAAGCGCTCCCATTCCTTCCTTCCTTCCTTCCTTCCTTCCTTCCTTCCTTCCTTCCTTCCTTCCTTCCTTCCTTCCTTCCTTCCTTCCTTCCTTTCTTTCTTTCTTTCTTTCTTTCTTTCTTTCTTCTTGACAGGCAGAGTGGACAGTGAGAGAGAGACAGAGAGAAAGGTCTTCCTTTTGCCGTTGGTTCACCCTCCAATGGCCGCTGTGGCTGGCGTACCGCGCTGATCTGATGGCAGGAGCCAGGTACTTATCCTGGTCTCCCATGGGGTGCAGGGCCCAAGCACTTGGGCCATCCTCCACTGTACTCCCTGGCCACAGCAGAGAGCTGGCCTGGAAGAGGGGCAACCGGGACAGAATCCGGCGCCCGACCGGGACTAGAACCCGGTGTGCCAGCGCCGCTAGGCGGAGGATTAGCCTAGTGAGCCGCGGCGCCAGCCCCCATTTGCTTTTAAATCATGTGTATCTTTCCTCTTAAGACAAGCTGTGGCTTATGGATCAGTGCATAGACTTGACTTTACTTTTAAATATTTCCAGCTTCAAACTCTAAATATTTAGCCTGTGGCTGATGCAAGGAAATAATGAACAGATTGGTTACGGTTTTAAAATGGCTTTAAAACAACGAGTGTTTCCTTGTAACTGACTTGATTGGGGCTGGCAGAGGGACAGGTGCTCTGTCACTGGCATCAGGATCACTGCTTTGCATCTGGGCATTTTTATGCGCGAACCCCAGGCTTATCAAATGATGTCATCACAACACATACTAGGATTTGATAGGGACTTTCTAACAAAATACAGAATTAAGTATGCCATTTAAGATATACAGTCACAAAACTCTCTTTTATTAAAAAAAGATTTATTTATTTATTTGAAAATCAGAGTTACACAGAGAGAGACGGAGCGGCAGAGAGAGGTCTTCTATCCGCTGGTTCACTCCCCAGATGGCCAGAATGGCCGGAGCTGCGCCGATCCGAAGCCAGGAGCCAGGAGCTTCCTCTGAGCTTCCCATACGGATGCAGGGGCCCAAGGACTGGGGCCATCTTCTACTGCTTTCCCAGGGCATAGCAGAGAGCTGGATAGGAAGTGGAGCAGCCGGGTTTTGAACTGGCGCCCACATGAGATGTACCCACATGGGGCACTGCAGTCCCCAAATCAACTCTTATTATAGCCATTTTATGGCAGATTCGTTACCTAACTATATTCATTGGGTGTCACATTTAACAGTTTTGGGTAACACCCATCACCCTCACAAAGGTAACCCATAAAGTTTGAGCCATTGCCTCTAAGACTTTTCCTTTTTTTTTTTTCCTCAAAACTATTTTAAAATAACTATGGCTTTATTCTGCCTCTGTCTAAACAGCCCCGGGCTGTGTCTGCAGAGTGGCAGCTTAAGTCAATCATTGTAGAATCACTAAATAGTCACAGTCCCTCGGCTATGACTTTTTAATTTGCTCCAGCTGTTTCTGCGTAGTGGCAGTGCAAGAACGTGAACTATGCGCGGTGCGGGTCGGGACTGCTACAGCACTGTCATGCTGAGATGCACTGTGTTCTGTTCCTACCGTAGGCTCCAGTGCTTTCCACAATGCCTGGCACGTAGTAGGTATTCTGTAGACACCTGGAAAGCAAAAGAAAAAAACGCCAGGTTTATGCCAGTCACCTCCATATCTGTACATCGCCTTCCCATTGTTTTTTATTTCTTTACTTTTTTAAAAAAAGATTTATTTATTCATTTGAAAGGCAGAGTTAGAGAGACAAGGAGAGACAGAGAGCCAGATCTTCCGTCTGCTGGTTCACTTCCCAGATGGCCACAAGCTGGGGCTGTGCCAGGCCAAAGCCAGGAGCCCGGAGCTTCTTCCAGGCCTCGCAGATGGGTTCAGGGGCCCAAGGGCTTGGGTAGCCTCTGCTGCTTTCCCAGGCACGTTGGTAGGGAGCCGGATCAGAATCAGAGCAGCCAGAACTTGAACTGGCACACACGTGGGTTGCTGGCCCTGCAGACAGAGGCTTACACCACTGTCCCATGCGCCGGAACCCCTTTGCTTTTTAAAACTAAAATTTATTCTAACTTGTTTGAAGCCAGTTGTTACAGAAACCAAAATAGCAAAAGGATGACAACAGAAAGCGTGGGTCTGGGAATCCATCCTACCTTCCGCTCCACCCGTGCCTGCTGGCGCGCACTGTGGATGGAGCAACTACGCTAAGCGCTTTCCATTGTTTCTGTGGGACTTTCTGTCGCTCCCCCACTCGCGGAGGAATGACACCGGACGGACGGGACGCTGTTCTCTTTCCCCGGTCCTTCCCGGGTTTGCTGCCGTTCCCCCGCCTCCACGGAGGAGCGGCACCGGCGAGCTCTCAGACCGACTCTCTCAGGGGGGCGCGGCCGCGCATGTTGTCTCTCTCCCCCTTTTAAGGGGTTGGGTCAGGAATCAGGAATCAGCTAATTAACGAAGCAGCTGTGTAAGATTTGCTTACTCTCTCTCAGCGCCATATGATGGGAGATCAGATGCATAGAGTTAGTCTTAATAGTCTCAGTGGTCTAGTCTAGTCTCGGTAGTCTCAGTACTTATTTTGCCATGTTGCGGGAGACAGGCCCTGCTCCCCACACTTTCAGTCCTTGTCTCTAAAGAATACGCACGTAGCGACCTGTACTGATTACGCATTCTCCTGTTTTGGGAACTCTTGTTACAGAAGATGAGGATTCTCAGCTTATGTTTGTCCCTCCTTGATGCCTCTACTACTTCTAAAAAAAGTTCCTCAGTATTTGGGTACATCTATATTCAAGGTTTTTATTATTATGACTGTGTAAATATGTCCTGAGCCAAGAAATATAATTTAGAGCCAAAAATGTTAATTTTCTATCATTTCCTGACAGCTTTCTGTTTTCCTAGAATTACTTAGATTTTTAGAAACATCTCCTGGCCACTCCGTGCAGCAGGTCTGGATCTTTTTTTTTTTTTTTTTTTTTTAAGATTTTCTTTATGGCCGGCGCCGTGGCTCACTAGGCTAATCCTCCACCTAGCGGCGCCGGCATCCCGGGGTCTAGTCCTGGTCGGGGCGCCGGATTCTGTCCCGGTTGCCCCTCTTCCAGGCCAGCTCTCTGCTGTGGCCAGGGAGTGCAGTGGAGGATGGCCCAAGTGCTTGGGCCCTGCACCCCATTGGAGACCAGGAGAAGCACCTGGCTCCTGCCATCGGATCAGCGCGGTGCGCCGGCTGCATCCTGCCGGCCACGGCGGCCATAGGAGGGTGAACTAACGGCAAAAGGAAGACCTTTCTCTTTGTCTCTCTCTCTCACTGTCCACTCTGCCTGTCAAAAAAAAAAAAAAAAAGAAAAAAGATTTTCTTTATTTATTTGAGAGGCAGAGTTGCAGAGAGAGAGAGAGGTCTTCCAACTGCTGATGCACTCCCCAAATGGGCGCAACAGCCAGAGCTGGGCCAGTCTGAAGCCAGGAGCTTCTTCTGGGTCTTCCACGCAGACTCAGTAGTCCAAGCGCTGGTTCACTCCCCAAATGGCCCCAACAGCCAGAGCTGGGCTGATCTGAAGTCAGGCACCAGGAGCTTCATCCAGGTCTTCCACATGGGTACAGGGGCCCGAGCACTTGAGCCATCCTCTGCTGCCTTCCCAGGCACATTACCAGGGAGCTGAATTGGAAGTGGAGCAGCTGGGATTTGAACTGGCGGCCATACAGGATGCCAGTGCTGCAGATTGGGGCTGTAACCCGCTGCACCACAGCGCTGGCCCCTGTCCTAGATTCTTGATGTTTTGGAGATTTAATCCTTTCAGGTCTAGAAAATAATCTTATAGCTTCTATTTGCTGGTTTTCCCCCTACTTCTTTTGGGTTTTTCTCTGATTTTCCTGTTTTTCTCCTATTGTATATTTTTGTGTCCTGTTTCTTTTGGTGAGATTTCTTGAACTTGATCTCTCTAGCCTTTCGGTTGACTTTCTTAAAAGTTCAGCTTTTGCATTCTTAATCCCCAGGAGCTCGTGCTTGTCCAGTGTCTTTTCCCTTTTTAGTGTATCCTGCTCTTGTTTCCCGCAGGCACACTCTTCCTTCTAGGGTGTTAATTAAAGTTTTTTTTTTTAAGTTGTATTCTGTTATCTTTTTTAAAAATTTATTTGACAGGTAGAGTTATAGACAGTGAGAGAGAGACAGACAGAAAGGTCTCCCTGGGGCCGGTGCTGTGGCTCACTTGGTTGATCCTCTGCCTGCGGCGCCGGCATCCCATATGGGCGCCGGGTTCTAGTCCCGGTTGCCCCTCTCCCAGTCCAGCTCTCTGCTGTGGCCTGGGAGTGCAGTGGAGGATGGCCCAGGTGCTTGGGCCCTGCACCCCATGGGAGACCAGGAGAAGCACCTGGCTCCTGGCTTCGGATCGGCACAGCTCTGGCTGAAGACCTTTCTGTCTCTTTCACTGTCTAATTCTATCTGTCAAATAAAAAAAAATTTACTTCACGTGATGTTTAAAAAAAAAAAGGTCTTCCTTCCATTGGTTCACTCCCCAAATGGCCGCTACAGCCGACGCGCTGTGCCAATCCAAAGCCAGGAGCCAGGTGCTTCCTCCTGGTCTCCCATGGGGTGCAGGGCCCAAGCACTCGGGCCATCCTCCACTGCCTTCCCGGGCCACAGCAGAGAGCTGGACTGGAAGAGGAGCAGCCGGGACTAGAACCCGGGGTGCTGGCGCCGCAGGTGGAGGATCAACCAAGTGAGCCACAGCGCTGGCCCCCTGTTCTCTGTTTTATTTGCATTTCTTTTCTTGTTGTAAGCTTGGCTACCTTGTTCTCTGGCTGGGCAGGGGAGGGCGGCTAGGTGGTCACTTCCCTGTGGTTGCTGTCACTGCACACCTCCCCCACTCCCTGTCCCAGATCCAGAGCAGCTGTGGGTGCCTTTCCTTTAGAGAAAAGTGCCAGGTCCTCTGTGACGCGAGGGTGGGCTGTGGGGACCCGGTTGTCGTCTTGTACGGATTTGGAGCAGCCCCGTGTCTCGGTCCCCGCTCCAGGACACCTGGAGTCCAGGCTCTGGGCTTTGCTCAGGGACTGCGTGGCTTCTGCCTCTGCCGTCGGAGCCTTGAACTTCCTGCTTCTGCTGAGTCACCCAGGGCTCCTCCATCTCATTCCAGCCTCCATCTGTTGTTATTTAGGGATTATAAAAGGCTCCGAGTTTTATCAGAGACCAAGGCTGTGTTTCTCGTCTCTTGCTTTTTGTTTGTTTATGTAACTCTTTGAGACAAGAACACAGAAAAGCTTGCACATTTACTCCAGCATCTTGAAACAGAAAAATCCCATTTGATAAACAAATAGTACCAGGATTTCACTTCGTTATGGACTAATAATTTCCACATTTATCTCATGCAAAATCGAGTCTGGTAGGTTTGCTGGTATTTTTATTTCCTTAAGGTAAAGAAATGATGCATGTAATGTAACTGGCTTGAAAAAGTTCTATTAATTCTCCGTGTATTTGCTGCCGTCTTGGAAAGAGTCATTCCGTGTTAGTGACAATTTCAAGTCCAGTTTACCCTTTATGGAGTCGGATCTTTTATTTCAATAACTTTAATTGAAATCTCGTCAACATTTGTTAAGTATCCCCTACTGTATTTGGCAGAAGGGGATGCAGGATACTTGGTTTCTCAGAGGCACCATCTCCGTGTCGCTGACTGCAGGGCCGGTAACTTGGTGACATCTCTGGGGCGGTCCCTCCCTCCCTCTGGTCCTCCCCAGCGTGTGTCTGTGGGCTCCCCCTTGCTCCTGCTGAGGTGGCTGTCACTTCCTGGTGACTCATCTTGGGAAGGGCTCGCCACTGCCCTGACACTTTCCTGCACTTAATTGACTGTCTAGTGCGCTCAGAGAGCCGAGATTGGCAGCAGAGACACAATGTCCAGTCTTGTGAAGCAGGAAGCTTAAATTGTGTTCCACATCCTGACCGGCGGCTTAGGAGGGTAGCGTGAGGCTGGCTCCCTGCAGCTCCCGCGAGTCCGCATCTCGGCGGGCGGCGGCTCTAGCTGTGGACCGGGGATTCTCAGCCTTGGCTCTGCTGACATCTGGGTCAGGCAGTTCTCAGGGGTGGGGTCTCCTGTGCATCGTGAGCTGTTTAGCAGCATCCCTGGCCTCTCCCTGCTGGAAGCCAGCAGCACGCCCTCCCCTAGTGGGGCAACCCCAAGCGAGTCCCGACATTGCTCGGGTGGGGCGGCTGGGACGCGTCAGGGGACGATGGGTCTCCTTTGTGACTCTGCTCGAGATACTTGGAGTTGTAGGAGAGGTGACCCCGACTAACTAGAATACTGTCACAGCCCCAGAGTTCTGTAAAACCTGGAATCACTCACCCGGCACCTGTGTCTGCGGATGTTGCCATTGTTATTTGTTTCAAGCGTCCTGATGAGGTGCATCTATGAAGCCCTCAGTGCTGGAGCCCACAGCAGCTGTGTTCCAGCGCAGTCAGCACTCAGGGAGAAATGACTATCACCCCCGCTTTGACAGATGGGAAAACCGAGGCACGGCGCATTTGGGCAGATTGCCTGGGGGCCATGCTGCCTGGGACGCTCCGGGGGCCCTGAGAGCTCAGAGCGCAGCCCTCACCTGCACACTGGGGCGGCTGACTGCACGATGCCCCGCAGCCGCCGGCCCTTCCTGAGCCCGGGGACGACGGGCTGCACGTTTTCCACAGGTAGATCTTGTTCATGCGGCCACGGTAGGGGCTCCTTGTTCTTCCTGGGTGGAGCCCTGCCACGCACCAGTCTCTGGAGGTGATTCTGAGGCAAGAGGATCCTCAACCAAAAACAAGTGCATGTGACGGCCCTGCAAAGAAGACGAGTCGCGACATTGTCGGTTCTTAATGAGTTGCACATCACTTGTCACTGGGGTGGGGGGGACCTGCCCGTGGGGACAGGAGGAGTGATTGCATCATCACAGCCTCCAGGCGGGGACTGAGACGCCCTGTTGCACAGGGAGGCACCGTCCCTGAAGCACCAACGACACAATTGCAGCTGTCTTCGATGGTCTGGAAGACGGGCAGTGTAGCACCTCCAGGTCCGTGTGACAGGCACAGGGTAGTGCAGAGGTGGGGCTCTGAGGGACATTGGCTGTAGCGCTTTGTCCCCACCGTCATGTGAGCCGGAAGTACTTTCAGAAGGTGGCTGTGCCGGCTTTCAGGCATTCGCCCTCCAAGTGCCTTCAGGGTTGTTCAGGAGAGGACTGGGAATGGGTCCAGGAGGGGTCTTCAGATCGTCTGCAGAAAATGTGTATCATGAAAAAGCTGCGCGGATTTCAAGTGCTTTTTGCACCAGAATGAATGTATCTGAATTCTGCCTTCCATGAACTTCTCACAGCGCCCCCATCCTGTCGTTTTGTCCTCAAACAAAGCTTGCACCAGCTCCTGCAGTGACCACAGAGTTCTGCCCGTGGAACCCTCGGCCAGGCTGCTCCCGTGCAACAGCCGGACTCTCAGTTCCACGCTTCCGTTTCCCATGGAAACAAAGGCAACCCCCAGAAAGTGAGCTGAGCAGTGCGCAGAGCTGGGGGGAGGGACTGGCCTCTTACTCTTCTCACTCAGGCCGTTTCTTGTCTGGTCTCATCCTGGTGAAATAACCGTGGAAGAATGGGATTGGTGCAGAGAAGGGCTTTGGAAACCCGAGTTCTGCCTTGGAGCCAATGGCCTTTGTATTTTATTTTTGTATGTCATGAAATTAGCCCTCCAGGTGGTGGTGAGAGAGGGAAAACTCCAGATTTTTACCCACTTGCCTTGGAAATTCAAGTCAAAAGAGTTTTGGTAGCAAGAGTCACGGCGATGACTTTAACGTTAGCAAATACTCACCAGATAAACTTGCCCTTCAATACCCAGCTCACCTATCACCCTTGCCTTGGAACCTTCTAGGCCTGGTCTCCCCAGTCTCAGGTAGATATGGCATCCTTGAAAGCTCCTGTGGCATTGGCCCATATTCCTGAAAGAGCACACGCCACGCTGTGTTCTGGTTCATCTTAGTGCCTGCCTTCCTGCCTGGGTGGTAAGGTTCTGGGAGGGAGTGATTCACCTCTGCACCCCAGCACCTGGCAAGTGTGCATGGGGATGCAGGAGGCCGTGTGTGGTCAGGGGGATGAGTACTAGGGGCACTCATTAAATTTCAGCTCTCGTGGGACCCACGTGGTGGAGAAGGGGAGACATCAGCATCCTGTACCTGAGTGCTGATTTCTCCACTTCTGATCCAGCTCTCTGCTGTGGCCTGGGAAGGCAGCAGAAGATGGCCCAAGTGCTTGGGGCCCTGCACCCACGTGGAGACCGGATGGAGTTCCAGGTTCTTGGCTTCAGCCTGGCTGTTTGCAGCCATTTGGAGAGTGAACCAGCAGATCAAAGAGCTTTCTTTTTCTCTGTCTCTCCCTATCTCTCTGTCGCTCTGCTTTTCAAATAAATAAAAGTTTTTAAACAGCTTGTGTCTCACATTGGGCAAGAACCCCCAGGGGGTGTTTCCAAGCTGCGCCTGCAGGGCAGCCCCCTTCGTGTGTCAGAATGAGGTGGTCAGGGCACCATGACCTTTTCTCTCCCCCTTCTCAATTTCCTCTCCACCCCCTCGCCTCTGCACCCTCCAGAAAGGATCTGTGTGCATGCTCCTCCCTGCAGGGGTTCTGAAGAGCACCCGTGTCTCCCTCTGCAGGCCGGGATCAATGAGAATGATTTCTACGACGGGGCATGGTGCGCCGGCCGCAGTGACCTGCACCAGTGGCTGGAGGTGGACGCCCGGCGCCTGACCAAATTCACGGGCGTCATCACTCAAGGAAGGAGCTCGCTCTGGCTGTAAGTGGGCCTGACCTGAGCTCTCGTACTCCGTGACTTGGTGTGTGTGTGTGAGGGTTTGGTTGGGCACAGGTGAGTTGCAGGCAGGTGCCTATTCAGCAGGAGATGGTCAAGGGAAGAAAACGGGATGGGGAGAGGAGGCTGAGCTCAGAGCGGACCCGAGTGTGGCTGGGGAGGTGTGTCTCTCACAACACCACCCTCCGCTGGGCAGCAACAGTGGGCAGGGCCCACCTGGCAGGTTAGCTGGAACCGGCCGATGGCGGCACCACAGTGCTGCCGTCTTGGATTAATGGCAGGTTGTTGGCAGCCTGAACACGGGCCATGGTGGGAACTCTGGACAAGCAGCAAGGGCAGTCCTGGGGTGGAGATGTGGACGCCCGGATGTGGGGAAGAGGCTGGGAAGCCTGCGCAGGTTCCCAAATGGAGGGCCACTGGGGAAGCCGGGCAAGTGCAGGCCGACCCAGCCCGAGGCCCGGGGATGTGGCAGAGCCCACGTCTCAGAACTGGGCTTGGGCTCCAGGCAGGGTCAGTGGCAAGAATGTCCCTGATGGTCATTCCAGAGAGGGGGCTGCAGCCCTGAGGCGCCCCAGCTCGTGGTTTGTGCGTCCAGTGGAGTGTTCTTCAGCCCTACAGGGGAAGGTCAGTCTCCCTACAGGGGGAGGTCTACACCTGGGTGACCCTTGGGGACATGGTGGCAAGTGCAATGAGCCAGACACAAAAGGACAAAGGGACACATAGGGCATGATTCCACATACAGGAGGACCTGGAGTAGTCAGTGCTGGAGACAGGGAGGAGATGGGCGGTTGCCAGGGGCTGGGGCAGGGGGGTCAGGAGCTAGAGTGGTGGGGGCAGAGTTCCAGTTGGGAAGATGGGACGTTCTGGAGACAAAGGTGGCGTTGGCTGCAGATGGGTGTGAAGGTGCTCGGAGCCCACAGCTGTGCGCCTGCCGTGGTTGCAATGATACTTTTCTGTTACATATATTGTGTGACAATGAGCAGATGTAGATGCACAGAGGAATCTTGTTACGGACTGCACCCATCTTACATACCCAGTTGTGTTCCTCTTTTCCTGGAAGGCGCAGGTCGTGTTGTTCATAGTGGTGCTCAGGGCTGGCCCTCCTCCCGGTCCCAGTTCCCTGCTGCCACGTGTTGTGTGGCAGGAAGCATTTTCATCCGTTTTGTCCTCACTGCAAGTAGAATTTCCTGAGCTGAGATGAACTGTGCATTTTGGCAACGCTGGGTTATGTATTCGTGCCACTTTGTGTATCCCATTTCGTATGTGTTCGTCTATGCCGGTTTTTGCTCTGTGTAATACATTTTGCTCTAATTAGCCGCTTATTACCATGACGAATGTTTTCACTGTTTGGGTTCTGAGAAGCAAGAATTTTGGCAGGAGGGAGTTGAGTTGCTCAAGGAAAAGAGAGACTTGGCAAGAAAGACTGGTCTGGGGTGATCCACGGGAAGGCAGGGTTTTGCCTGAGTGCCTGGGATTAGCCTGAGTGGCCACGGTGATTAGCGATCAGGAGTCTGGCTGTTATTGGATTAGAAGATCAGAGGAAAGCAGACGCAGGACATTCCACGTCGACAAGAAGCACAAGAGGGCTTGGGGCACGCGAGGACCCCAGAACAGCGTCTGTCCTTGGCTTTGCTGGGACGGGAACTTCGATGAGGCAAGAAACGGAATTACTTTCTAGAGTCGGAGTGTTTCTTTAATGCCTGGCCTTGTTGCAAGTCAGATGACTCAACAGGGACAAAGACAAGACTGTCGTGTGTTAGGGTCGTCCCCGCCTCCTGGGACTCTGCTGTCTCCACTCGGGACCGAGGAGGAAATGCAGCGAGGGTGCGACTGGGGTCTGCGCCTTCCTCCCCTGGAGCACGCGTGGTGCAAGAGGCATCCGACTCTGATCCAGCGGGACCGGAAGTGGATGCTGTGCCGTCCTCACAGCCACTCCCCCTTTCTCTCAGCTGCAGCCCTGCCGCCTCACTTCCCAGCCAGCACAACCTGCAGGGTCGCACATTTGGTCTCCGCTTGACCGAGAGGCTGTGTCCCTGGGATCCAGTAGATGCCCTGTGAGTGGCTCCTCACTGCGTGGGTGTCATCATGCAGTGACTCATTGACAGGCCCCCTCATGCTGCACGGTATTGAGTTAATGACCGTGTGACAGTGTATGCTGTGAGTATGGTGGCGGGGAGGGGGGCTCATGGAGACGTCAGAGAAGGGCGCTAGCAGAACAGGCTTTGGAGTCATGACAGGGCTCTTGGCTCTTGCAGGTTATGAGGCCTCCCTCCTCTGAACCTTGGTTTTCCATTCCCTAAAATGGAGTAACAGTTCCATGTCACAGAATGGTGTAGCGGGGCTTGGCTGAGATTCTGTCATCAGTCTGGACGTCACAAGCAGGTGGTAATTAGTGCTCAGGAGATGGGGGTCCCTCCCCTCCACCCTCCTTGGGTGTGTCTAGTCAGCTTTATTTTAGCTACAGATCCGTCTCTTGGACACAGTATCTCTTGGAAACATTGAGACAACACGGACAGGTGAGGCTGCTCTGTGCAAATCTGGGGGTAGGAGGGGCGTGGCCTGCCCGGCCCCACCTCCCTCTCACAGGACCGCCCCCGACAACAAGTCCAGGGAAGTGTGGGTGGGCAGAAGTGGACCGGGCAGCTACCCCCCACCCCCGACTCCCCTGAAAGCCAATCACTGCTTCCCACGTCCTGCAGGGCCACGAGCCGGTGCGGAATTCAACACAAGCAACGGCAGAGGTGGAAAATTAGGATTTGCTTTTTCCTGTTAGGTGTGCAAAAGGGTCCTAATCTCAGAGAGTGTTGCCTGTTGTTAGTGATTTTTTTTTAAAGATTTATTTACTTATTTGAGAGGCAGAGTCACACACAGAGAGAGACAGAGAGAGAGAAGGAGAAATCTTCCATATGCTGGTTCACTTCCCAAATGGCCACAACAGCCAGGGCTGGGCCAGGCGGAAACCAGGCACTAGAAGCTTCTTCCAGGTCTCCCACACGGTGCAGGGCCCCAAGGACTTGGGCCGCCCTCTGCTGCTTCCTTAGGTGCATTAGCAGGGGGCTGGATTGGAAGTGGAGCAGCTGGGTCTCGAACTGTTGCCAAATGGTTTACCGGCACTGCAGGCCACAGCTTTAACCTGCTGTGCCACAGTGCTGGCCCCATTAGTGATGTTTCAGAAGTGGGGAGGAAAGGGGTCCCTGGCCTCTCAGAGTTTCCTAGCCAAGTTGATGCTAAATCCACAATTCCAGGCTTAACAGTTCTTCAGAGAATTCACACTACTTGAAAATAATAAAATACAATTGTTTTTACAACATTGACTCATGTATATTTTCCACCAATATAAGTTACCTCGCTCACGCCACTGCAGTTTAGTGGCAAGTTAGCATCCCAGTAAAAACCAATCTTTAATTTCCCTAGTGACAGAGTATATTAGATACGAGCGTTACAAGTACCACCGTGTGATGATTGAAAAGTTAATTATTGTGCTTGAGGTGATGGCCTGGCAGAGATACAGGCGCCGTCAAGTGGCCGGCGTCCGTATTCTGGCTGTCAGAGACGGCGCAGCTCTCCTGGAGGCCCTGCAGATTGGTCCTGCGTGTGCGGCGGCAGCTGGAGCGGTGGGTTCGGCAGGTGAAGGCTGCCCGTGGGCTGACCTTGGGAAAGGAGTCGGGCTAAGCAAGGGGGGAGGGAGCGCTCCTGCCACAGCTGGGCCTGGTGCCCCACTCACAGGGTGGGGCACTCAGCTGAGCACCCAGAAGCCCTGTGTGGGTGGAGTCTCGCAGTGTGGGTGGGGTCTCCCAGTGTGGGTGGGGTCTCGCAGTGTGGGTGGGGTCTCGCAGTGTGGGTGGAGTCTCACAGTGTGGCTCCTCCTCTGAGCATCTGGCCGGGAAGCAACGGAGCAGGTGAGGTCCCGGAGGCAGGACAATGAGGTCCATCTTTTCCATGCTGCTCAGAGCCGGGAGGGGAGGATCCAGGGAGAGGGGCTGGCTGAGGGTGCAGGGTGACACCAGTGGAGGCCCCCCCGCTCCCTGCAGTGGTGCAGGTGGGCAGGTGCTGGGTGGGTTTGGAGCCTCCCCCCGGGTGCATGATCTTGGTCTGGGAGGGGAGGTTCTGAGCAGAGTGTGGTGGGCTTGGGGCTTGGGAAGTTAGAGGACGTGAGATCGTGTTGATGGAAAGCACAGGAGGGTCTCCGTCCAGTTGCACAGGACGGTAGGAGCTGGGCGCGGTGTCCCATTGAGCGCCCAGGCAGTGTGTCCACTGGAGAGCGGGGAGTAGGTGGGGTTGCGGCTGGAGGGCATCGAGGGACCAGGCCGCTGGGGGTGCTGTGAAACACGGATTGCGTTAGGAGCCGAGGGTTGCAGGGCTGGGGTCTGGGGCTGGTGGGTGCGAATTGCAGAGGGCAGTTTGGGAGCCCCTGGGGGAGGCCTGGCCATGGAGGACAGAGGAACAGCACAAGCGGTTCCAGGGGTGGTGACAGTGGGATCCGGGTGCAAGAGGCCACAGGTCAGGGAGGAGCAGGTGCCCTGCATCAGGTCCTTTGCTGATCTGTGGCTCCAACACCCTTGGATTCCTAGGCGGGCCTGGGCTGAGGAGGCAGCTGGAGAGATGGCAGGGTCTGCGGCAGAAGGAAAACGGAGATGAGGCTGAGACTGAGGCTGGTCCAGGCCCAGGGACCGACTGCGACCGCCCACCGCCCTCCTTCACCCAGGGTCTTTCTCCACAGCAGGAAGGATTCCAGCCAGGTCTGGCTTTCTGCTCCCTGAGGACCCATCCTGGCCTCTTCCACGCCCACGGCCTCCCTGGCACTGTGCCTGTTGCCAAGATGGGAAGGGCAGGGGCACGGGGCTGTGCCAGGAGTGCGGGAGGGTGCCCGGGTCCCCTGGAGCAGGGCAGAGAGGGAGGCCTGCAGGCGCCCCATGGCCTCTCCGTCCCCGGCGAGAGAGGGCGGTGTGTTTCCAGAATGTGTCCCGCTGTCTCCCCGCTCAGAGGTGCAGAGCAATGCTTGACACCTGCAGGGGCGGGAGAGACAGTTCCTAACCGCTTTGAATTATGCCAGTTCCTGGTGGTTTCCTGGTGTCAGGCGATAGGAGGGTTTCAGTGAGGAGGTCTCCAAGTTCAAGTCTAAGGCCGGGCATGGAGCCGCTTCTTTGATGTTAATTTTCGAGCTCACGGGGGTGGCGTTTTGGAATTAAACAGCATCTCGCAAAGGGCTGTCAGGCTCGCCCTTGTGTTTCTGGGGCCTATGAGTAAGTATGGAGACCTCTGACTGTTAACGTGGCTAATGTGGAAAACGCTCAGAGCTGTTCTCGGTAGGAAGCACCAGCCTCCTGTTCCCGGCACCTTCTCTGTGAAGACGCCCGGTCCCCTTGTGGACAGAGTGAAGGCTGTGGAAGACCGGAGGTTGCCACCTGGGCCTTGCAATGCACCGTCCTCCCGGGGGGGCTCTGTGTGTGCCTGGTGTCAGCCCAAGGGATGGAGAGGGCGGCAGAGGCGTTGGCCACCAAGCAGATGGCTCCTTGAGGAAGACTGCGCTGTGGCTGACCTGGAGGAAGGGCCATGAGCGCCACCCAGGGTGACCTCTGGAAGCCGGAAGAGGTCAGGGAATGGATCCTGCTCTGGGGCCGTCAGAGGGACCCAGCCTGGCCGATGCCTTGATTTTAGGCCTTCTGACCTCCAGAGCTGGGGACGATACAGTGGTTTTATTTTTTGTTTTATTTTTTTTTTTTTATTTTTTGACAGTGGACATTGAGAGAGAGAGAGACAGAGACAAAGGTCTTCCTTTGCCGTTGGTTCACCCTCCAATGGCCGCCGCGGCCGGCGCACTGCAGCCGGCGCACCGCGCTGATCCGATGGCGGGAGCCAGGTACTTATCCTGGTCTCCCTTGGGGTGCAGGGCCCAAGCGCTTGGGCCATCCTCCACTGCACTCCCTGGCCACAGCAGATAGCTAGCTTGGAAGAGGAGCAACCGGGACAGAATCAGGAGCCCCGACCAGGACTAGAACCCGGTGTGCCGGAGCCGCAAGGAGGAGGATTAGCCTAGTGAGCCGTGGCGCCGGCAATACAGTGGTTTTAAATCAGCCAGTTTGCAGCAGCCATGGAAAACCAACTGTGCTCGCAAGTGCACAGTGTCCAGGACCCACGAAAGCCCTGACGTGGCCTGGTCAGCCCGGCCCCAGGCCAGCCCCATGTGCCGCGTGGTCAGCCACGTTGGCGCCTCCAGCCGTAGGCAGCGTCTGCCAGGCCTGGAACGGGAGCGGGGCCAGCTCTCCACTCCATTCTCTCAGAGTTTAGAGGCTTTTCCCTCTTGGTGCTTCTGTCCTCCGTCCCTCGAGTGGCTGCTGCAGATCTGCAGGCTCTCAATGCTTCCTCTTGCTGGGAGCTCTTGGCTGGGAGCTGCTTTGCCCCGCACCAGCTTTATCGCCACTTGGCTCCCGAAGTGGCATTTCCGCCCCCTCTTTCCCTGGTGGATGTTTCTGCTGGAGGTAGCGGAAAATAGACAATATTTCTGAGTTTATGACTTTCCCTCCTAGGGCCTGCGCTCTGGGAAAGCCATGGTAACTGGTTCAAAGTGCAAAAATCCGATAAATCGATGGGCTGATGTTTCACACAGCGCCCAGCACTTGGCTGTGTGGTGACAGTCCCAGCAGGGAGCAGGGGGCCAGCGAGAGAGGGAGAGTGAGGACGAAACTCACTCGTGTTCTTGAGTGTGGTGTGTGCCTGTGCTTGCTGTAGACAAGAGATAAAATCACTTTGCTCTCCACACGTTGTTTCCTGAAGCCGCTCACAGCAAGTCTAGACCTCTTGGGATCAGCAGTCCTGTCTCAAGTCAGAGCTCAGCCCCAGGCAAGCTTTGAGCCTGCCAGGTTCTTGGATGGCAGCCCTGTCAGGTGGTGACGGACGGGCAGGGGAAGCTGCCAGCCTCCTCACCGCTCCCACGGAGAACTGGCCTCAGGAGGAGGAAGATGTCTTGGGCTCTTCCGTCTCTAATTGCAAAGAGATATGCTGGCTTCCCCTCGTGGGGGTGGGCGAGGGCAGCCCCTCGTGGTGCTCACGAGTGGGGGGTGGGAGTGATCGGCGGCTCTTTCACAGGCTGGAGAACCCACATCCCAGGTGCTTGGGGCCAGAAGAGTTCCAGGTTGTTTATTTTTTGGAGAAGATTTGCACTTACGAGAGCAAACCGAGCCATGCTGGAGATGGACCCAGGTCTAAACATGACTGTGACTCATGGAGGTTTCTGCAGGAGCCTGCGGGGGATTTCACGCAGTGTTTCCAGTGCACCTGCGTCTGACTGTGACCCATCCCACGGGGCAAGTGTGGGATTCTCCACCTGTGCTGTCACGCTGACATTCAAAGATGCAGGGTCTGGAGCATTTTTGATTTTGAATTTTCCCTGCTCAGTGTGTATGTGCTGGGCTTTGCTCGTCTCCCACCTCTCGTGGTGTTTGTTGGAGCCCACGGCGGTTGCTTGTGGGAATCTGGGGAGATTCTGCTGTGCGGACTCAGCCAGCGAGGCCAGGTGCTGTGAAGCTCGGAGCACAGTGCCCCTCGGTGCCCCACGGTGCCCCACGGTGCCCCACGGTGCCCACGTCTTGCCTGGGGCTCGGTCGGCTTTCTGTTGCTATAACAAAATGCTCGCAGTGGGAAAGAGGTTCACTCAGGCTCACTGTCCTTGAGGCTGGGGAGTCGAAGAGGAGGCAGGTGCGTCTGGCCAGGGCCTCGTTCTGCTTCAACTCTTGGCCCAAAGTGGAAGAACGGTGGCTCCTGGGAAGAGGTGGCACATGAGGGGTGGCCTTGCTTTGTAAGCAGTCCAGTCCCAAGAGCGCCAGGACCCACACGTCAGTCTGTTCATGACCCCGACACCCCCGTGGGAACAGACGGTGGCACCTGTGTCTGTCCAGTTAGTTCTCTGGGCCTGGAGATCCTCAGATTTCCCCCAGTTGTCCGCTTTCTCAGCGCTTTGCTTAGGGTCGCTTTGCCTGTGCAAAAGCTTTGAAAGTCCACACAATTGGCATCATCAGTCTTAAGGTTTATGTCCTACTTATGAAGGCCTCACTCCTCCTAAACGTACGAATAATATCCCTTTCTTTCTTCTAGCACTTTCATGATTCCCGTTTCAGCACTGAGGTGTTTTAGCCATCTGGAATGTATTCGGGTATGGAGTGTAAGTAATAGATCAACTTTTTTTTTCTCAACTGGGCATCAGGATGTCTCAGAACTATTTATTATCATCTGATTTTCTCCAGCCAAAGTGCTGCCTCCGTGATACCCCGAACTCCTGGACACTGTGGTGTTTACATCTGGATTTTTTTATTCTGTTCCGTTGCTCTGTCTTTATGTGCCAGTATCATGCCTGCTGTAATTATTATAATGAGAACGTGTTCATTATCTTGTAAACTTGGTTCTTCCTTCTTAGTTCCCTGGCTTTGTTTTTTTAAAGAAGTTTTATTGATTGATTGAGTGATTGATTTGAAAGGCAGGAGAGAAAGGAGAGAGGGAGGTCGAGATCAAGATCTTCCATCACTGGTTCACTCCCCAAATGCTGAGTCAGGCCAAAGCCAGGAGCGTGGAACTCAATCCAGGTCTTCCTGGAGGGTGGCAGGGACCTACGCACCCTGTTGTCTCCCAGGACGCGCACTAGCAAGAGGCTGGATCAGAAGCACAGTGGTGACTGGCACCCAGGCACTCTGGTATGAGATGTGGGGGTCTTAGCAGCAGCACCAAAACTCGCCCCTCGGGCTATTCTTGCTGTAAGTTTTGTGTATGAACTCTCCTGTGAGGTCCAGATTATCCTGGGAAGAGCTTCTGTTGCTGTGTTAGGAAACCGGATTAACTTGGGGAAGGGGCAGAAAGGGCATCCCGGAGATCCCGGAGATCGGAGAGTCCTGCTCTGTGAGGACATGGGGTTGGCGTTTGTTTTCCTTTGTTCAACTTCTCCTTCACGTTGTTTTGAGTTTCCAAAAACTGATTTTTTCCCATGTGGATCTCATGCATTTCTGTGTTAGCTGCATGTTTAGTTTTGTAAGAGATTGCCAGATGTGTCCCCGAGTGGCTGTGCCTCTCGTAGCAGCCCAGTTACTGTGCGTCCTCACCAGCCTTCGGTTCTGTCACTGGTTTTTATTCTAACTGTTCTGATAGGTGTGCAGGGATGGCTCACCACAGTCTTAATTTGCATTTCTTTAATAGTTGGTGGTGTTGAGCATTTTTTTTTTCCCTTTTTTAAAGCTCCAGCTGTTGTGGCCATTTGGGGAGTGAACCAACGGAGGGAAGACCTTGCTCTCTATCTCTCTCTCTCACTGTCTGTAAACTCTACCTGTCAAATAATAAAAAAAATCCATTAAAAATCAATAAACCTTAAAGAAAAAGGGAGGAGCATGCTTAGAAAAAAAATAAAAGAACTTTGCACGCTCTGTGTGACCCAGAGTACGCGATTTGCGTTCGTGTGCTCCGATGTCCTCATCTGTGCAATGGGAACAATCCCGTGCTTATCCCTTCACGCTGATTGGGTGGGATGAAGCCAGTGCGGTAGTGGGAGCTGTGTGTGCAGGCGTCGGCCCCTCGCCGCCGGCCACAGTCGCACTCCGATGGCCCTGATACCCAGCTGTGCAGGGAATGTGGTCACCAGGTCGCTGCTCCCACGGGATGCTGCCGAGCCCTGTCCCCCAGCAGGGCCGCTTCTGCAGTCTGACGCCCTCCGGTCCTGCAGAGTTGCGCACTGGAGGTGAGGAAGCTGGTTCAAGCAGGCTTCACAAAACCCAAGCCTCTGGGCCAGTACACCCCTGAAACTGACAATAACGCTCATCAAGGCGTGTGCAGAGCTCAGCACGGGCCCGTCCTGAGTTCAGGAACCCAGAGCACCCTGCTTTGTGCCACAGGTGCAGGGGCTTGGAAGGGTGTGGCTGCTGTGTCGTGCTTGGGGATACCGGGGTAGATGGACCCCGTCGCCTGAAGGCGGGGCAGCGTGAGCACCTGCCAGCCTTGGGGAAACGGGATGCCACACAGGACGGCTTGCTGGGCTGCTCTAGTTGTTCTTTTGCACAAAGATGGTACACAGCTGGGCAGTCAGCACTTCCGAGGCTGAGCACGTGGCTCAGGTGAGTGGAGAGGGAAGAGAGGGGGAGAAGAAGCGGAGAGGGAGGAGGGGGACAACAGGCACTGTGCACCGCGCTGTCTTCTCCCGTGGCCTCTGCATTCAGCTGAGGCAACATTCTCCCTCTGGCTGCCGGCACTCGGTGGCGCAAACACCATCAAGCCAGGCAAGCCTCCAGCAGGAGCCAGGATGCCTTTGGCCTTATGCTGGCACTATTGCTCTCCTTCCCGGCCTGCCTCCCCCCCTCCAGTGAGCACACACACGCCCCCTGTGTACGTGGGTGGGGCACGCGGTGTGAGAAGCCCACGTGGTACGTAGCGAGTGTATTCTGCACGTTACGTGGTCAGTTCTGAATGATGCTGCAGGCAGAATTAGGTCCAGTAGATCCTAGGTCCTGGTCAGTGTCCAGCCACATGAGTGGAAATTTCCAAACCACATCTGGACATTCTGATTTGGGAGGAAGAAACTCGAGTAGGAAAAACACAGTTCCCCGAAGCGCAGGCTCGGCCTGCCTCTTTCCCTGGTACTGGCGAAAGGACAGTTGGATTCCTGAGCGCCTGCTGCCGCGTGTCACTCAGACGGGAAGATGGCAGTGTCGCTGTGAAGGACCACTATGCAGATGCTGCGGTGCCGCGTCACCCCGGGCAGTTAGGGCTTAGCGCACCCCCCCCCCCCCCCGTCACCGAGAACCGCTGCCCCCAGAGGCGGCGCTGCTCCTGGGGGGTCTCTGAGCCGCGTTCTGCCTGCACAATGCTGCCGTGGCTGGCTGCTCTGCGCAGGCCCCTCGACCGCTCTCCCCGGGTGCGTTTGGCTCCCTGGGTGCCTGGTAGGAAGCTCCCCATTTTCTATCAAGATCTCTGTCTCCCGGGGGAGAGTTGCGGTCCCATAATAGCTTCAATCCCGGTTGAAGGAAGGGGCGAGCCCATGAGTTTTCCACACGTTGTTGAAAATGAAAAATCTTTGCCAAGCATCACAGAAGTTGCTAATTTCTTTTCTTTTTAAATATTCTTTTCATCTCCAGTTTGTCTTTCAAGTCTGTCTGAAAAATAACGCGAGGGCAGCCACAGAGTAGCCAGTTGGCAGCCGGTTCAGAGCGCCGGCAGGGCAGCCGGCCGGAGGCTCCCCAGCTGTTGCCATGCAGTCCCCTGGTGCCTCCAGGGCCCTGGTGGGGCTCTTCCCTCTCCACAGAGGAAGAGGAAGGAGGAATTCTGCCCTCAGTCCTGCTCTGGTGACGGAAATCGGCCTGGATTCTCGCGCGCACTGGGAGAAAGGACCCTGCAGTGAGCAGAAACACTGACAAGGCCCCAGAGCCCTGCGGGGGAAGTGGGGGGCAGAGACGAGAGACGTGTGTCTGTGACGTAATTACTCAATTCTTTGCTGGTTTGGAAAGCCCTATAGCAGTGCCTAGGATTAACAGTAGGAGCGCCTGTCTCAGCCCTTCTGCTGTTTGCTCTGTACCGTTTTTCCTAAACTCTTTGCCTCTGCATACAATGAGTTCACTGCTTTCGGTTCTTTTAAATCCGCTGTTACCGCCCCATGTTTGCTAAGACAGGCGGGAACCGGGACTTCTCACTCACCTGCCTCCTGCACACGTTCCCGTCCCTTGCCTCGCTCCCTCGCCCTCTCCATCATTCGCTCTCTCCTCCCTCCTCCTCCTCAAGGGTTGGGTTAAGGGCTTCCCTTACATCGGCACTCAGGGTTGCATGGTCCTCACGGCTGCATCACCGATGCACCGCCATCGCGCTTCCTCGCCTGGGCGCCGAGTGCTTTTCCTGGGGTGATGAGCTCCCCTCCTCAGCGCCTTCCTATGGACCTCTCCCCCTGCCTTCCCCCACAGCCCCATAGGCGAGAAACTCCCCCTGAATGACACGGGAGGGGTCTGGGTGTGCGCACAGTGCCCAGTGCAGGGCAGGGTGTGGGTGTGTGCACAGTGCCCAGTGCAGGGAGGGGTGTGGGTGTGTGCACAGTGCCCAGTGCAGGGGAGGGGTGTGGGTGTGTGCACAGTGCCCAGTGCAGGGCAGGGGTGTGGGTCTGTGCACAGTGACCCAATGTAGGCAGGGGTGTGGGTGTGTGCACAGTGCCCAGTGCAGGGGGGTGTGTGGGTGTGTGCACAGTGCCCAGTGCAGGGGAGGGGTGTGGGTGTGTGCACAGTGCCCAGTGCAGGGCAGGGGTGTGGGTCTGTGCACAGTGACCCAATGTAGGCAGGGGTGTGGGTGTGTGCACAGTGCCCAGTGCAGGGGAGGGGTGTGAGTGTGCACAGTGCCCAGTGCAGGGCAGGGTGTGGGTGTATGCACAGTGGCCCAGTCCAGGGGAGGGGTCTGGGTGTGTGCACAGTGGCCCAGTGCAGGGCAGGGGTCTGGGTGTGTGCACAGTGTCCAGTGCAGGGAAGGGGTCTGGGTGTGTGCATAGTGCCCAGTGCAGGGAAGGGGTCTGGGTGTGCGCACAGTACCCAGTACAGGGGAGGAGTCTGGGTGTGTGCACAGTGGCCCAGTGCAGGGGAGGGGTGTGGGTGTGTGCACAGTGCCCAGTGCAGGGAGGGGTGTGGGTGTGTGCACAGTGCCCAGTGCAGGGCAGGGGTCTGGGTGTGCGCACAGTACCCTGTACGGGGGAGGAGTCTGGGTGTGTGCACAGTGCCCAGTGCAGGGGAGGGGTGTGGGTGTGTGCACAGTGCCCAGTGCAGGGAGGGGTGTGGGTGTGCACAGTGCTCACTGCAGAGCAGGGGTCTGGGTGTGCACACAGTGGCTCAGCGCACACACCAGCCACTCGCCCTTCCGTTTTTTTCGTGAGAGCGTCTGGCCTGAGCTCTTGGTCGCAGGCTGACTGTGTAGCTCTTGCCCTTCACCCCTCCCCTTCCAGCCCTCCTCCCCCTCCCCGAGCTGTGACCTTTTCTTAGCCCCTGTGTCTGTTTTCCTGTTCACTGTGGCGCACAGCACTTCTGGTCGTGGGTTTGCCCGTTCACTGTGGTGCACAGCACTTCTGGTCGTGGGTTTGCCCGTTCACTGTGGCGCACAGCACTTCTGGTCGTGGGTTTTCCCGTTCACTGTGGCGCACGGCACTTCTGGTCGTGGGTTTGCCCGTTCACTGTGGCGCACGGCACTTCTGGTCGTGGGTTTGCCCGTTCACTGTGGTGCACAGCACTTCTGGTCGTGGATCTTGGAAGGTAACACTTTGGATTCCGTGGATGCCTGGAGATGCATCTTCAGCAGCCGCCCTCTGGATTTGCAGCTCGGAAATACTTTTCCTTAAGAATTTTTCGCAGCTTTCCTGGGATGGAATCCCCACGCTGCGCAGTCCACCCACTTGGGGCAAACCGATCAGTGCTTTTAGCGCCAGGTCGTGCAGTCTCACTGCAGCCAGTTTTGGAACGTTCTCATTATTCCAGAGAGATTGCCGCACCTGCTCTCCCTCAACATCTTGAGGAGTTCGAGGTGTTTAAGCGTTGCCTCCACCGGCAGTGTCACGAGGTGGCGGTCTGAGAGTGGCTGCGCCGCCAAGCGCTGGAGCTGGTCCTCCTCAACGCAGCCTTACGGTTGTTTCTGATTCCCTTTGCTAGGAGCTGGACGGGGCTGTGCCTTATCGTAGCTCGCGTGTGACACGACCTTGAAATATGGAAACTTGCATTTGTCAGTGCTGGGAATTCTATTATTACTTTAAATCTCAGCTCCGTTTCCTCCTGCTTACTTCTTTTTTGGAATTATTATTTGCATATTGAATCTCTTATATTTTTTTTTTCTTTCTGGCTTGAGTTACTTCCTGTTCTTCTTCACTCACCACCTTCTCCAGAAATGCGTTCTCAACAACACTGAGCTAAGCCAGCCCCACCCTTCCCTTATAGGCACTCGGTACTTCCTTTTTTAGATTTATTTATTTGAGAGGCAGAGTTACAGACAGAGAGAGGGAGAGACAGAGAGGGGGGTCTTCCATCCACTGGTTCACTCCTCAAATGGCTGCAACGGCTGGAGCTGGGCCCATCCCAAGCCAGGAGCCAGGAGCTTCCGCCAGGTCTCCCACGTGGGTGCAGAGGGCCAAGCACTTGGGCATCTTCAGCTGCTTTCCCAGGCCACAGCAGGGAGCTGGATCGGAAGTGGAGCAGCTCGAACTGGCGCCCATATGGGATGCTGGTGCCACTGGCGGAGGATTAACCTACTGCGCCACGGCGCCGGCCGCATATTCTTTTCTTGTTTGCAGTTCAACACGTAATTGAATGCTTGATTCAATACTTACTCTGAAATCCCTGCCTAGTTTTTTCTTTTCATGAAACTGTGGACTTTTGAAGACCTGTCCTGTGCCTGGATTTCCCAGGAACTGTTTGAAGACCTGTTGTATGCACGGATTTCGAAGATTTTGCACCAAAATAAGTTTATCTTTAATTCTACTTTTTGTTAACTTTTTTTTTATTTGAGAGAAAGAGAGAGAGAGAGGGACAGATAGCAAGCTCCCACCTGCCGGCTCGCTCCCCGGATTCCCGCCTTGGCCAGAGGGGAGCCCAGGCTGGGAGCTGGAAACTCACCCAGGTCTCCCACATGTGTGGAAGAGACCAGATCTCTGAGCCATCGCCACTGCCTCCTGGGGTCTGCATCAGCAGGAAGCTGGAGTCAGAAGCCAGGTATCAAAGCCGGGTAGTCTGACAGGGGACACGGGCATCGTGACTGCTGGGCCAAATGCCTGCCCCTCCACAAGTACCTTTGCATAGTTAACTACGCAACCTCTGCTCTCCTCACTGGGCCGTGAGCTCCCGGGCTGAGTTTGCTTTGAGAGCTGCTGTGCCCCAGTTCTTGGCACATTCTTGCTTCCTGGTACTGACAAGCATTTGGTCATGGGTGAAGAAATGTGGCTTCTGTGGTGTCTGAGCGAGGTGGGGCTGCACTGGAGAAGGGTGGCACCAGCCAAGGCAGGTGGGTGGTCTCCAGAAACCGGGGAAGGCAAGGGCTGCGGAAGGAAACCAGCCCTGCTGACACGCTGGCTTCGGTCCGAGGACAGCCACGTTACACCGTGTGCTATGGAGCCGTGAAATAATACATTTGTGTTGATTTAGGCCACAGTGTGGAGGTTTGTCATAGCAGGCACAGGAGACTCATCCAACTCTGAGTCTTCAGAGGTCAAAGCCAGAATCCAGCAGGCATAAAACCCGAAGTGGGGGCGCTGTGAGTAGATGCTTCGGTTCACACACTAACCCTGTGCCTACTGGGCACGTGTGCATGTGTGTGTACGTGTGTGCGTGCGTGTGTGCATGTGTGTGCATGCGTGTGTATGCACGTGTGCATGTGTGTGTATGTGTGTGCATGCGTGTGTGCGTGTGTGTGCGTGCGTGTGTGCCCGTGTGTGTGATATGAAATGCAGAGGCTGGCAGGCGGGAGACGTGACTGCTGTGAGCAGAAGGCTAGGTCCTAGGTTACCTGGCAGGCCTGGTACCCCGTTGCTTACAATGCACACCGCCTGTTCCAGTTCCCGACGTTCCGATTCCTCGTCTGGTCCATGACTTTTCTTAAGAAGCTTGACAGAGGATGGGATCGTGTTTGTGGTGCAGCCACTGTTGCCCTGGACACCAGGGTCGACGCGTGTGTCTGGGACCCCACTTAACGGTCACAAATGTCGGGAGCCGCAGTGGAGTGCGGGTGCTGAGCTGTGCTGATCGCACCCAGTTCTGCCGGAGAGCCTGGTGTATGGTGTTGGGAGAGATTTGAGGAGCAGGGTTCCTGATTCTTTGGCTCTTCTCATAGTCCCATCACAGTGGCAATCGTCTCTGCCCCCCTAAGTCCCAAGCTTCCCTCTGACCGCAGCGGGGACCTCGGCTGCACTGGACCTCCTGCGTCTCCGGTGACTCATTGCTTGGGGCCAGCAGGGCTTCCTCGCAGCACCCTGCCCTCTCCCTGCTATTCCTCATCTGTTTCCAAGTGCATCTGCGTGGACAGGAAATTGTCTCCCCTTGTGATAAATATGCTAGCAAAGCCACGAGATGTAGCCAACCCACCCCAGCATCCTGCCCTTTGCGTCGCCGTTCTGGCCTCTTCGGAACAATGGCCTGAGGCAGGAAACACAGCTACTGAGGTTACGCTGCTCTGCTCTCACACAGCCGCCGTTCCCAGCTTCCCAGGGTGGTTCCTACTCTGCCTCACTCACACGGAGCAAGGTCCATGTTTGAGGGTCCCTGGGCCTCCAGTGAAAGATTTCCAGCCGGGCTTCCTGGACTGGAAGTGCCAAGTCTGGAATTCCGCTGGGTGTGCCAGGTGCCCCAGGGGAGGGGAGGTGGGGGTCAGGCTCCCCCCACCAGAATTTGGGGTCCGACATGTTGGGAATCTCTTCCCCAAGCTTCTGTCTCATCCTCCTGTATCTCATCCTCTCTCTGCATCTCCAGTGCCATGATGGCGAATGCAACTGTGTCCTCACCAAGGTCGCACTTAGGGCTGCAGCTACCTCCTGCTCTCCAATCCCAAGCCCCAGGGAAGGATGTGTCAGCTCAGCACAGGTCAGAGGTTCGGGGTAAGCCTGTCAGCTGGTCACGTCATCAAGGCATCATGATTGGCTTCATGGGGCACCCAACCTGCAGGCTGTTCCTCCGGGGCCAAGGTGCAGGGTGGTGCTGCGTGAAGCACCTGCTCCAAAGGGACCACGTGGAAGGGTGGGAGTGGCGAGGGGACCCTCGAAGGCCACAGGGCCGAGCCACTGACCCGCGTTTCCGTGAGGATGTCGTAAAAGCAGATCGTCTGCTGAGACACAAAACCTTTTCTGGCTCATCTTCAATTATTTATGATTCCACCTCTTTTTATGGAAGATAACTGACGTTACGTAACAGTCACGAGAAACGTTCATTGAGGTCTAGATTTTATGCATCGTTGATGCTTCCCGTGTCCGTTCCTTAAGTTCTGATAGCTGTTGTAGTGATGAGGCAGCAGCCCTGTGTTGCAGGGGGGAGGGGGAACATTTTCCCCCCAAGAGCCATTTGGATATTTATAAACCATTCATGGACCCTACAGAATTATCCACTTGAAAATTAGTCTGTTCTGGATTTATTGAGCTTCAAGCCTGACCTGAGGTTGCCTTGGCGATTTCGCAGGCCTTGAACGGCCCACGGACCGGAAGTTCCCCAACCCCGTTAGCTGGAGCTTGCCAGGGGCTGGCTGGGAGTTTCAGGGGTGAGCATTTCTGAGTGGGAACAGCCAGCACTGATTATGCACAGCTGCAGAGAACCTGCCTCGCTACCCCGTAGGTTGGTGACTGTCTGGGGGACACCAACATCCTGTACCGAGAGCCTAGGGGGAAGAGGAGGAGGAGGAGGCCAGCAGCAGGGGAGCCGTTTCTCCTCCAGACCCCAGTAGCAACCACGGCCCGCGTGATGAACTTGGCCTGCCCTGCTCAGGTGCAGGGGAAGCGTGCTGTCCACTGAAGTCTCATTGGAGTCCCTGCTGGAGATCAGGGGGTGACGGTTGCCCTTTAAGGAGAGAGCAGAAGTGTATGGAAGGCAGCAGAAGTGCACTTTTTCTTCTTCAAATACGTCGTGCAGAGATGAACGTGGTATCCTCACCTACATTCATTTCATGTGCATTTTCCCCTGCGAAAGCCTGTGGTGCAACATCACACAGAGTTGATGGTTCTCACGATGTACCAGCCGGCGCATGGGAAGGAATGGATGTAGCAGGGACGCGGGCACGCAGGCGCTCGTGACCACGCCACGCCACGCCTCGGATGAGCTCAGGCACTCTCTGCTTCTGCTCTGCTTCTGCTTCCTCCCCCAGGATGGAGCCGTTCGCGTTGTTGGGGATTTGTTATCCCTTTGCCTTTCAAAAATAGTCTTGTCAAACATGTGTCATGCATGCAAACTACTCTCTTATGCGGGGCATTACATAATGATTTTGTACTGTATATTGTTTTAAAATTTTGTGTTTAGTTATTTGGGGAGAGAGAGGGAGGGAGGGAGAGAGAAAGCAAGAGAGTGAGCTCTCATCTGCTGGTTCAACCCCCAAATACCCACAGTGACAGGGGCAGGGGCAGGGCCGGGCCAAAGCCAGGCACCGGGGTACAATCCAGTCTTCCATGATGGCAGCGGGACTACTCCACCCGTTACCACTGCCTGCCTGGGTCTGCAGCGGCGGAAGCGCAGTCAGGAGCCAGGCGCCCAGTGTGGGTTGTGAGCGTTGTAACCGCTGGGCTGATGCCAGCTCACGCAGCTTTTGAAGTCTGCCTTTGTCCACTCGGCTCTGCCCCAAAGGATCATGTGTGCTGCTGCCTGTAGTCGTAGCTCACCTGTGTGAACTGGTGCTTAACCTTGTGAGTATCCCATTGTTTACTTTCTTTGTTGATGGGGCTTTAACTGTTCCCTTCTCCATTGTTATCTGCTCTTAAGAATAATGCTGTCTTAGCGTTCGCGTGTCTCCCGGATCCTGAGTTCACGGGAGGCCCCGGGACCCAGCCACAGACGCGGACCGGCTGGGTGGGAGGGAATGCGAGTGGTGAACTGACCGGGCTGATGGCAGTGGCCTCGCAGAGCGGTGGCCCCGCGTCTTGTGTCTGCAGTGCTGCTGGGGCTTCCCGCCGCTGCACGTCTGACACTGGTCATTGCTGTTCTCGGTTTTCAGGGCGAAGGGGTGGGGCAGTGTCTTTCGCTGGAGTCCTTTGGGAAGTTTGCATCTCCTTAGCCAATGGGGGGTTGCACCCCTTTCTCCGTGTTTCCTGGTGTTTATGTTACCTTTGCTGTGAAACATTTGCCATATTTCTCAAGTTTTATATTGTACATTTTTCTTATTGTTAAATTACAGAGTTTTAAAAGGATATGCTTAACACTAGTCCTTTGTCATATAAACACATAATCCTTTTGAAAACGCTCTCTGCCCGCTAAGCGCTGCTCTTACTGCTTTCTTTATGGCACCTTTGGGAAAAGCAGAAGTTTTAAATCGTGATGTCCTACGTCAGTTGATTCGCCTGGCACGGTTAGGCTGGTTGTGTCTTACCTACAAAATCCCTTTGTCACGGTTTTGGAGTTACTCTCCTAAGTGCTCTTCAATTCCCTTAAAAGTTTGACTTCTCAGGTTTAAACAGCTACGCTACTCAGAAATGGTCTTTGCGAACGTGCGAGGCCTGTGCTCCAGTTTCCCGTTTTGTCTGTGCTGATGCCCAGGTGGCTCGGGGTCACTTGATAGCTCGTTGTTCTCACTGATACACGAGGCACCCTCTCGCGTCTCTGTATGCCTGGCCTGGCGCTGTTTCTGGGCTCCCAGTTCTGTTCCCCGTATCAGTTTGTTTGCACCGGCACCAGTGCCTTGATTACTAAGGTAAGCCTTGGTATCTTGACCGGCCTGAGTGTGGGCGGGGCGGAGGGGTCTTGCTCCCTGAGCTTAGCAGGAATCCGGAGACGGAAAAGCAAGATGACAGCTCCGTGGAAGAGTTTCTTAAGGCAACTCACACCCCAGATTGCAGATGGGGACGGCAGGCGGACCAGGCACGGGCTGCGGGGTCAGAACTGCATGTGTATATGTTGACTTTTATCTCCAGTCATTTTGTTGAGCTCTGATCCATTCTGACAAATTTTCTAGTCTTTTTTTAACTGTTTTTTTAAAGACATTTATTTACTTATTTGAAGCTCAGAATTACAGGGAGAGAGAGAAAGAGAGATCTTCCATCAGCTGGTTCACTTCTCAAATGGCCTCAATGGCCAGGGCTGGGCCACGAGCTTCTTCCAGGTCTTCTACGTGGGTGCAGGGGCCCAAACATGTGGGCCATCTTCTGGTACTTTCCCAGGCACGTTAGCAGGAAGCTGGATCCAAGTGGAGCAGCCAGGATTCATCATCACCCATGTGGGAGACCAGTGCTGCAGACAGCGGCTTAACCTGCTGCACCACAGCTCTGGCCCGGGATTTTATCTTTTTAATATTTATTTATTTATTTGAAAGGCAGAATTGCAGAGACAGAGAGAGAGATTAATCTTCCATCTGCTATTTCACTCCCCAAATGGCTGTGATGTCCAGGGCTGGGCCAGACCAAAACCAAGAGCCCAGAACTCCACGCAGGTCTCGTACACCGGTGTGGGGGCCAAAGCACTCGGAATGTCTTCCGCTGCTTTCCTAGGCTCGTGAGCAAGGAGCCGGGTAGGAAGTGAGGCAGCCAGGACTGGAAGCAGTGCTCATTTGAGATGGTGGCATCGCAGGCAGCAGCTGAACTCACAGCATCGCAATGCCGGCTCCCTTTTCTTTGTTCTTGTAAACTTCATTTATTATTATCTCTCTGAAAGGAGAGTGACAGAGAGTGAGAAATAGCTCCCACCAGCTGGTTCACTCCCCAGATGCCTACAGGAGACGGACATTCCATCCAGGTCCTGGTGCTTGAGCCATCGTCTGCTGCCTCCTAGGGTGCACGTGGGCAGGGAGCTGGATCCGAAGCAGAGGAGAGAGCAGACCCCAGGCTCTCGGATCTGGGGTGCGGGCATCCCGAGCAAGGGCTTCTCTAGGCTGTGCCGCATGTCTGTCTTGCATTTTTCTTCTTAGGCAATTAAATCTTCTGAAATAAGGTCAGTATTCCTTTTCAGTCCTTAACTGCTGCACTTCCTTTTATTGTTGTGTTAGTTCGATTCTAAATATTTCTAATACTTCATCAGTATTTCCCTGACCTTGGAGTTATTTAGAAATGGTGTATCTTCAGATTCTAAGCACTTAAAAGGCATCTGTCACGAGGATTTCTAACTTAACGGGGCCGTGTTCTGAGCCCGTGACCCGGATCGTGCCGATTCCTGGGCGCATTTTCCGCCCGGCAGCTCGGCACAAGGTCTCTTTGGCAAGCGGTCTGCATGCGCTTCAGAATCGAGTCCTCTCCAGTTTTGCTGTTCTGCGCTCTGAGTTCGCCCTGTGTTTGTTCCGTTAGGGTTATTGTGTGACTGAAGTCCTGTGTGTCTGTGTTGCTTTCTTTTGTCAGTAGCTGAGAGAGGTCTGTGATGATGGATTTGCCGGTTTGAATTCTGTTCTGTTTTGTATTGTGCTTACGCTTCCTGGGCCCCTGTGTTAGGTGTACATGGAAAATGCCTGGTCCTGAGAAGGGGCTGTCCCGTGGCTGGGCGCCTGTCTCTGCCCCGAGGAGCCTGCAGCTCGGTGCACACCTCGTCTGCGGCCACCGCAGCTCCTCCAGTCCTCACTCGGCGTTGGCCTCACGTGGGCCGCTTCTCCTCGCCTCTCAGCCTCCTTATATCAGGATTGCTCTGTCCTCCTATAAATAGCTTGGAATAAATACTTGGAACTTTTAATCCAACCTGCTGATGCCAGTCTTTTAACTGACTTATTTACATTGATCATCATAGCTTTTTATGAGTCGACTTACGAATATTTCTGCGGTTTGTTCTTTTATTGTGTTATGTAGCTTTTTATCCCCCCATCCCCACCCCCATGCTCCCAGTGTTTTCATCACACTGGTTTTAAGTAACACACTGTGTTGGGACTGGCGTTGTGGCACAGCCGATAAAGCCACGGCCTGCGGCACCAGCATCCCATATGGGCCCCTGCTGAAGTCCTGGCTGCTCCACTTCCGATCCAACTCCCTGCCAGTGCACCTGGGAAAGCAGCAGAAGATGGTCTAAGACTTTGGGCCCTTCGACCCATGTGGGAGACCCAGGTGAAGCTGCTGGATTCAGCCTGGCCCAACCCTGGCCGTTGAAGCCATCTGGGGAGTGAACCAATGGATGGGAGACCTCCTTCTCAATCTCTCTCTCTCTGTGTCTCTCTCTCTCTGCCTCTCCCTCTCTATAACTCTGACTTTCAAATCAATCAATCAATCTTTTTTTTTTAAAAAAGTAACACACTGTGTTGTGTCAGTTTTGATCTTGAAACTTTACCAGGCATACTTAGCAAATTGAAAAGTTAGTATCTTAATATGTTAACACTTTCTGGTCAGTAAGAGTTCCCGGGTGCCTCAGCTTCATCTGTGAAAGGAAGAAAATGATACTTCATAGTATTAACAGGATAACTAGATAAGTGTAAGGTCTATATGTCTCTGCATCTGTATGTTATGGATGGCTAGGGTTGTATCTGTAACAGTGCATATCTCATACGCGAATAGATATCTGTATCCATCTGTCTTAGAATAGGCCTAGGACATTGCAACACTATATCAGTAGTGGGGTTCACTACATTTCCTTTTTTTTTTTTTTTTGACAGGCAGAGTTAGACAGTGAGAGAGAGAGAGACAGAGAGAAAGGTCTTCCTTCCATTGGTTCACCCCCCAAATGGCCGCTATGGCGGGCACGCTGCGCTGATCAGAAGCCAGGAGCCAGGCGCTTCCTCCTGGTCTCCCATGCGGGTGCAGGGCCCAAGCACTTGGGCCATCCTCCACTGCCCTCCTGGGCCACAGCAGAGAGCTGGCCTGGAAGAGGGGCAACCGGGACAGAATCCGGCGCCCCAATCGGGCCTAGAACCCGGGGTGCCGGCACGGCAGGTGGAGGATTAGCCTAGTGAGCCATGGGGCAGGCCATTCACTACACTTCTACCAGTAGGTAATTAATTAATGTTACTATATTACTCCCACACTTACATGCTATTATTATCCGATATTGTAGTTTAGTCTTTTAACCTTTAAATCCCTCCTTTCACATGAAGGAATCTTCAGAAAGTTCATGAAAATGTGTAAATGTGTGTTATGAAAATACTATGCATAGACTGCAAATGTGTTTTGCACAATATAAACTTATCTTTTAATTCCATTTTCCACAAGTGCTTTGACGTCCTCTTCCATATACTTCCAATCCACAGAATATCTGTTCAAGTTTGCCTAAAAATCAGTTTCTTTACCCACTATTTGCTCTTGAATGGTGAATAACCCTATGTAATGAACTCAGAACACTGACCCCCTTCTGAGTCACTTTTGGTTCTTTGGTGCAAAGTCTTTCTGAAGGTCGCAGGAAAGCCATGATGATAAGAAGCTCCTCCTTTTTATTTTATAAGAGTACCTTTATTTCACATTCTTTAAAAAAAATATTTGTTTATTAGAGAGAGAGAGAGAGAGAGAGAGAGAGAGAGAGACAGAAATAGAATAGCCAGATCTGGGCCAGGCCAAAGCCAGGAGCCAGGAGCTCCATCCTGGTCTTGTGCATGGGTGGCAGGTTCCAGGCACTCCGGCCTTCGGCTGCTGCTTCCCCAGGGACGTTAGCTGAACAGGACCTGAACTCCAGGCTGTGACGCTGGTGTCACAAGTGACAGCTGAACCCAGTGCGCCACAGCGCCGGCCGTCACACTCATCCTTGAAATACAGGTTGACAAATATTTTCTGTTAATCCTTTAAATATACAAGGGACTTGAAAAAGTTTGCAGAAAATGAAATTAAAAGGTAAAAGTAAGAAATAAAAGTTTGTTTCTCAGCATAATCTCTATCAAGTCCAGAACTCTTTTGTAGGCTATGATGTCACTGAGTTCCTCTGCAGAGCTGCAGGTCCTGGGAATTTGATGGAATTAAGATGGCTGTCCTTGAAAGGTTTTCTTGAGATCAGAAACAAGAAGCCGAAAGGAGCCAGATCAGGCTGCTGCGGCCACCCGGGTGATGCCGCAATGCCGGCTGGCCCCTGTTGGAACTCTCGCGCAGATTCCCTCGTCTGTGAGAGGAGTGAGCTGAGCACGGTCATGGTGAGAACTCTCTGGTCTTTCCCAGGTGTTTTCCTGAGAGCGCTAACTTTGTCCAAACTCTCCTAGTAAGCAGATATTATCATTCTCTGGCTCTCCAGAAAGTCAACAAGCCAAATGCCTTGAGCACCCCAGACACTCTTGTCATGACCTCTGCTCTTGACCTTTTGACTTGACCTTGGCTCTCAACTGGTCCACTTTCGCTCTGGATGGTCTACTTCCGCCTCTGGGAGGCCTCGATTGCGCTTATCACACTGCAAAGCCATGTGTTGTCTGCTGATCCAGCTCCTCAAAGGAACATGTTGGCATCTCAGGCCCACGTGTTGAATTTCCGTCCAGAGCCCTGCTCTTGTGTGCAGCTGATCTGAGAGCAACGGTTTTGGCAGCCACCGAGCAGAAAGTTTGCTCCACTCGAATACATCAGAACCGTGCAAGCTGAACCCACCGAGATGTCCATGGTGTCAGCTGTGTTCCTGCCGTTTATTGTCCACTCTGTTTGATCCAGGCCTGGGTGGGACTAATTTTTTCCTTGAAGACTGATGTGATGGTCTGCCAGTGTGGTCTTCATTTTCAACATCATCTCATCCTTTCCTAAACAGAGTTATCCAGGATGCGGGTACTCGGCGCGGTGGTTAAGCTGCTGCTTGGGCTGCCAGCATCACAGAGTGGGGTGCCTGGCTTGAGTCCCAGCTACTCCATTTCTGATTCCAGCTTCCTGCCAGTGCACATCACGGGAGGCCAGTGCTCGCTCCAGTACTGGGTTCCTGCCACCCAAGTAGGAGCCCTGGATTAAGTTCCAAGCTCCTGGCTTCAGCTTGGCCCGGCCTTGGCTGTTGCAGGCATTTGGGGTTGAACCAGTGGGTGATGGATCTCTCTCCTCCCAGTTTAAAGAAGGTCTTTAATCCGAAGACAGATACTGACAGAACACCTGGGGTAGAGTGTGGCCAGCAGCTCCTAAAGGAAGCAGAGGTGTAGGTCTCTTGCATTCATGCAGGGCTGGGGGAGGTGTGCCAGGACACATCCTGCAGTATCTGTCTGGGGCTCCTTCGGGGACGTCAGAACCTGTGCTCCCTGACTCATTTCAAGAGCTGGAGGTTTTTATTATGTTGGGAAAAAGCGAACTGAGGCAGTCCAAACAACAGACAGTGCACATTCTTAGGAAGCGATTTTATAGGACCCGAAGGACTTCCTTCAGGGTGTTCTGAATGTGGCCGCGGTAGGGAGCCGAAGCAGCTGTCTTACAACCTAAGGACAAGAAGCACGAAAATGACTGTGTCTTGATGTTTTGTTAGAACTTTGAGTCAAGTGTGAAAAATGAAGTTCTTCCTGGACCTTTGGTAGAAATATGCAAAATGAATGTGCACCGAGTTCTCCTGCGGCATGGCTTAGAGCTCCGACGTGACAGCTGCGAAAAATGAACATCGATTGAGGTCAGTTTTGGCACAGGCGCCCGCCCGAGTGAGTGCCAGCAGCAACAAGCATCCAGACTCTCTTGTCATGTGAAAAGGAATGAACTCATCCTTGATTAAAAGAAAAACAAGAAAGAAAAATTCTGCAGGCACTGTCTTGCTTGGTGGTGAGAAAAATTTTTTTAAAGATTTATTTTATTTATTTGAAATAGTTGCAGAGAGGGGCTGGCGCTGTG
This sequence comes from Oryctolagus cuniculus, assembly GCF_964237555.1. NCBI lineage: Eukaryota > Metazoa > Chordata > Mammalia > Lagomorpha > Leporidae > Oryctolagus > Oryctolagus cuniculus. Next base: position 7,433,320 of record NC_091446.1, read on the forward strand.
GCACAGTGGGTTAATGCCCTCGCCTGAAGCGCCAGCATCCTATATGGGCGCTGGTTCGAGACCCGGCTGCTCTGCTTCCTGTCCAGCTCTCTGCTGTGGCCTGGGAAAGCAGTCAAAGGTGGCCTAGGTCCTTGGGCCCTTGCACCGTGGGAGACCCGGAAGAAGCTCCTGGCTCCTGGCTTCAGATCGGCACAGCTCCGGCCATTGCATCCATCTAGGGAGTGAACCATCGGGTGGAAGACCCCTCTCTCTCTCTCTGACTCTCCTCTCTCTCTGTGTCACTCTGACTTTCAAATAAATAAATAAATCTTTAAAAAAAAAAAGAGTTGCAGAGAGAGAGACAGAGAGAGGGGTCTTCCATCTGCTGGTTCACTCCCCAGTTGGCTGCAACTGGCCGGAGCTGCGCCGATCTGAAGCCAGGAGCCAGGAGCTTCTTCCGGGTCTCTGATGTGGGTGCAGGGGCCCAAGGACTTGGGCCATCTTCTGCTGCTTTCCCAGGCCACAGCAGAGAGCTGGATGGGAAGAAGAGCTGCTGGGACTAGAACCGGCGCCCATATGGGATGCCAGCGCTTCGGGCCAGGGTGTTCACCCACTGCGCCACTGCGCCGGCCTGAGAAATCTTTCCTTTAGCTGCAGGAAGGAGTTGGGAATGTCTGCTAGTGCCTTCCATTCAGCACTGAACCGGAGATCCTGACCAGAATCAGAAGGAGAAAAAGAAACGGAAGAAGTAGCGATTGGAAATAAAGAGAACTGTCATTGTCTCAGATCATGTAATTAATTAGAATTAATTAACTAATTCTTTAATAGACAGCCTGATACTAAGTCAACACACCACGTATTTCCATATCTACCTACCAGCAACAAATAAAAAAAATCAAAGTGATATTTTATATAAAATCATAAAAAATGTCAACAATCTAGGATTATATATAGCAAAAGATCAACAAAAGTAGACCTAAATAAGCCACAGGATACGCCATGTTGATGGCTTAGGAGTTTTAATATTGTAAATATGTCAGTTCCCCAGACCAATCTGTATATTTGTTGCCATTCCAGTTAAAATACAGAAGACTGTTTTTCTTTCAGGAAAATGTAGGCGGATTCTAGGATGAATGTGAGAATTCAAAGGAGTGAGAGTAGTCACGGAACTTTAAAGTGGGAAACGTGTGTGAGCAGACGTAGACCAGGCGAGTTCAAGATAGGATAGGATAGGATAGGATAGGATAGGATAGGATAGGATAGGAAGTAGAGAAGGAGCAGGCTAGATTGTCCAGAAACACCTGTACGCGTCTACAGTCACATGATTTACAGCGAACGTGCCACTGAGGTGCAGCCAGAAAATAAGCATATAAATGGTTCTGGTTCCATTAGAAGCCTCCACGGAGAGCTATGTGTCTCGACCCCTACCACACACCATCAATTATCAACTCCAGACGGATTGCAGATCTACCTGTGCAAAGAGGGAAGCAATAAAGCTCTCTGGAGAACACAAGCAGATATCTTTATTATCTTGGAGCAGGCAAACATTTATTGAAAACAGCACGGGGCCAGCACAGTGGCACAGCTGTTTAAAGCTTCAGCCTGAAGTGCCGGCATCCCTATGGTCGCCGGTTTGAGTCTTGGCTTGTCCTCTTCTGATCCAGCTCTCTGCTCTGGCCTGGGAAAGCCGTAGAGGATGGCCCAAGTCCTTGGGCCCCTACACCTGAGTGGGAGACCTGGGAGAAGCTCCTGGCCTGCAGAGGAAGCGCCACCCCCAGCACACGGCTGGCACAGCCACCACCCCTGGGCCCTGCGCCGCGGCCCTCACCTGGTCTCCCCGGGGCGTCAGCTTCCTTCCTGTCCTCTGGTCCATCCCTGCTCCGTCTGCGAGACGCGTCTACTCCAGTGGGGGACGAGACACTCTCGGGTAGTCCCAGTGAGGGGGTTAGAGTTGCAAAATGAATTATGCTATCAAAGAAGGGAACCCCCAGGAAAGGAACTGGCTCCGCTGGAGGGTGGCGATGGGGCTCTGACAAAGGCTGCGTGATTTGGATTTAGGGGAGGGCAGAGGCAGAGTGCAGACAGCAGGAATGGCGTGTGAGAGGCCCCGAGGCAGCAGGGGACAGTCAGTGTCCGGGGCGGCGGGGGGGAAGAAAGGACACAGAAAACAAGTGCCAAGCAAGGGCCTCCTGGAGCTCCATGAGGATTTGGTACAGACCCTGTGGTAAGAGTGCACTCAATCTAAGATGCTTAATAGCCCGAGGAGGGTGATAGGACAGCATTTCATTCGAGAAGTAGGTCTTGGTCACAGGAGAGACGGGGAGCCAGGCGACCTTCGCCAGAGACCACAGGAGTCCTGGACGGAGAAGATGGGCTGGCTCCGCGGTCATGGAGCTAGAACTGGAGACCTTCTAGAAAGCGGTAGGGGTAAAGCTGGCAGAACTTGATGATGGGCAGCACATAGGGGAGGAAGGCAGGTTTGGTGCCAAGGGAGACTCTGGGGGTCGCCCTGTCCCCCGTGTCTGAGGCTGCCATGTTGGGGTACACACGGCAGGAGCGAGGCTGTTGGTTTGGGGTGGGTTAAGTGGAGCGGACTCTGAGATTTTAGGGGCGGCGCAGGTAGGTGGGGCAGAGGTCCAGAGCAGGGGTCCAGGCCAGGTCCAGCAGGCGCTGCCAGGCACACGCGGACAGGGCGCTGTTTGTGGGCAAGGCTGAGGAATTGTTGCTTGGCTTTCATTTTTCCGGTTTTCCCCGCTTTGTCTCCCTTTCTTTGAGGAGCTCATTTTCACGTTTGTCTCCACCCGTCTTGTTTTCGCATGCTCTGGCAATGGGGGGGCTTCCTCAACCTTGGAGCTCTCCCCGGGTGGGCACAGCCTCCTCCCCGGGTGGGGACAGCTCCGTCCCTGCTGCGGTCAGCTCTCCAGAACACCATTATCCACGGAACAGCAGGCGGCAGTGGGGGCTGGGTTACAGTCGCCGGGAGGGATTCGGGTGTGGGGAGCAGGTTGCTGTCTTGGGTGAGGATAATTTTCCAATGCAAAGGACATGCGCCGCGGCTGAGAGACTTCTCCAAAGGCAGGCTGCTGTGGCTCGGTGTGCGGTGGGCTCGGTGGTGAGGCTCAGAAGGGAAGGTGGTGTTTGGTTGATGCTGCCTTCCGGCGGGCACCCAGCGCTGGGCGGGTGGGGGTGGGGTTGGGAGACACAGAGAGAGGAGAAAGCGTGAGCTGAGGGTCGGCTTCCATGCATATGTAAAAGCACCTAAGAATAGTTTTGTGACAAGTCAGTGGGATGAACCCGAGTGAAGAGAAGCAGCTGCTCTCTCTAAATAAACTTTACTCGATGATCTTGACTCAGAATGGAAACTCAGAACCTTTCAGGGATGGGTCTGGATCCCGGGACCAGACAGATCTCACAGGAGGAAACGGACTCCAGATTCCTCGCTTGGCAGAATTTCCTGAAGGACTTAGCACGCTGGGGCCTAGAGCCAGCATCTTAAAAACTAAAAAGGGGCTATGCAGGAAGACTTTTCTATGTTGTTCATAATTTATGTTATAAATAACTGAGGCGGTGTGGGGAGGGATTTTCCGTGTGAAGGCTGCTTTCGTTGGCCAAACCCATCAGCCCAGCCTCTGAGGTGGCGTCTCCACAGGGCGGCTGCCCCTGTGGGACGTGGTGGTGACAGGGATCCGGCTGCAGGTGCAGCCATCAGCAGGTCCTGGCAGGTGTGGGAGTTGCCTGTGTGGCTGTGACAGCCAGTGAGCAAGCCAGCATTTCTGTAGATCCCAGCTTCTACTTTGGTGGCCAGTGCGATCCAGGTCTTCATGTCCCCAAATCTGTTTCCCAAGTGCAATTGCAAGACCATTTTGTAGGCTTTGCTGGGATTGCTGTCACACCAGGGACTCCCTAAGCCTCTGTCGTGTGTGAGGAACTGTCTAGTACCGACAGATGCACTTACGTTTGTCTGTCTTTATGAGTATGATCAACATTCAGTGCTTCCAAGGGACTAGGAATTCTCTGGAAGGTTTAAAGGGCATCAAACCATTAAATGTGCACATTAATCCTTTAAGGCTGGCACTTTTATGATGTCTCATTTTACGGACGAATAAACTATGGCGTGGATGAGTCATTTGTATGGCCAGGGTCACACAGCTGGGAAGTGTCACGGAGCCTGGGTTCGACCCAACGCCGTCTACCTCTGGCACCTGCTCTTCTCGCCTCCACAGCTCTTTCAACATGCGTGGTCCCATGGTGTTTTATTTTCTTGCAGGAGTGACTGGGTGACCTCCTACAAGGTCATGGTGAGCAATGACAGCCACACCTGGGTCACCGTCAAGAATGGATCTGGAGACATGGTGAGCCCCTCTCCCCCCGACTGTGTCCTGGGGCCTGTCTGGCTGGGGTGTGCAAACAGAGGCGACGTTTGCTCAGTGCTTGGGAGAGTGGCCAGCTCTACAGCCACTCCAGCCAACTGTGAGAGGCTGGTGGACAGTGATCCCCTTTGCGTGCCCTGAAGCTTGGCACCAGGTGGCCTAGATCTGGGCCGATGTCAAACAGAGCCGTCGCTCCGTCAGAGAGCTGCTGGGATGCACCTTCTCGCACGGAGCCCAGGTTAGCCCTGGGAGGCCGTGTGGCCCGGAGAACACGCTGGGGCCCTCGCGGCTACTCCGCTCTAGGTTTCCCGACTTTTAGCTCCGTGAGTAGTTCCAGCATTGTCGGTTCTCACCGTGTGGCTCTTCCTCAGATCCTCGAGCGTGTGTTCCTAGCGTGGCACCCAGCGCCTTGCCCGGGCTGACTGCAGCTCCTTTTCCAAGCCTCTTTCTCCTCTCGCCTCGTTCGGGAAAAGTGAGCCTGCCGCTCTGCATCTCCGCCTGTCTCCGCCCGTCACTGTCCCTCCTCTCTAACGTCTCCGTCCCAGCAGATCTGAGCAGTTTCCCTTCCACGCTGGGTTGAACGGTGCCTCCTCTCCAGGCTGTGCCCGGGGTCCTCTCCTTCTGAAGCCCCCCAGCTCCGTGGCCCTCCCTTGGCCGAGACCCTGATGGCCTCTCCTGCAGAGACCGGGGCTCCCTGGGGACAGGACCCAGGCCCAGCGCCTATCTCCCAGCACACACTGCCCGGTTCTCGGTGAGGCCCTGGTGAATGGGTGAATTACCGACTCTCACCCCTTGACACTCGAGCTCTACAAGTTTCCTTTTTTCTCCTTTGAGCACAAGTAGATATTTGAAGGAAACAGTGAGAAGGAGATCCCGGTTCTCAACATGCTGCCCGTGCCCGTGGTGGCCCGCTACATCCGTGTGAACCCGCAGTCCTGGTTTGACAACGGGAGCATCTGCATGAGGATGGAGATCCTTGGCTGCCCATTGCCAGGTGAGTTCACCCCCATGTACCCTGCGCGGGGAGGGGTGCCGACGGGGAACAGTAGCCTAGCCACGGTGAGTCAGAGTGAACCAAGCAATTGTTTTCTGTAAAAATCCATTGGGGGCCGGCGCCGCGGCTCACTAGGCTAATCCTCCGCCTTGCGGCGCCAGCACACCAGGTTCTAGTCCCGGTCGGGGCACCGGATTCTGTCCTGGTTGCCCCTCTTCCAGGCCAGCTCTCTGCTGTGGCCCGGGAGTGCAGTGGAGGATGGCCCAAGTGCTTGGGCCCTGCACCCCATGGGAGACCAGGAGAAGCACCTGGCTCCTGCCATCGGATCAGCGCGGTGCGCCAGCTGCAGCGCGCTGGCCGCGGCGGCCATTGGAGGGTGAACCAATGGCAAAGGAAGACCTTTCTCTCTGTCTCTCTCTCACTGTCCACTCTGCCTGTCAAAAAAAAAATAAAAAAAAAATCATCCATTGGGCAGTCTGTCTTTCGGTCTGTCTTCCTACCTGCCTGCTCTCTGTCCATCCGTTCACCTAGCTGTGCACGGATATGACTACTGAAGAGTATTTTGAAAACCGAGGTGAGCCAAAAGGAAAAGGAACAGAAATCTCTCCTCACCTACCCAGAAGCACTGGGAACATTTGGGGTGGTGAAGTCCCTTGCCAAGTGTAGGTTGGCTTATTGTGATTCTAAGATGGTGCCTATTTCAAGGTTGAAAATTCACTCAACAGTGCCACTCAGAAGTGAGCAAGGAAAATTATTTAAAGGCTTGTGGAAACGCGTTTAATTGTCCTTGACAGAGCCTACTGTTCTGGGTAGGTGGTGGGAAGAGTTTGTTTTAAACTTGGCTATTTATAGTCTCTTTCTGTCTGAATAGCTGTAGTCGGTGGCCTCTGTCTCAGCGTAGATGGTGGTATGCCCCTGTTTTGCTTGATGGTGTCTGGGTGTAGCCACAAGGAGGCAGGAACAAAGGGGCATGGATCCCCCACGGCCCACTGGGGTCCAGGCCAGTGTCTGCTCTGAGTGGACCAGCCTGGCCTGGCTCCAGGCTAGCTCTGTCCAGCCCTTCGGAGGTTATGAGTCTGTGCCCTCTGGTCCCCTGCTGGCCAGACATCTCCAGGGATGGCATTCTGCCTGAGAATCTGCCGGGAGGCCCCCAGCAGGGCCACAGGACCCTGCACATCCCTGCTCCCCGACAGCCAGGCTGTAGGGCACAAGGAGGGGCGTCTTGGCCAGAGAGGCCTTGGTGCTCCTGCCTCGTGTGAGATGTGGCCTGGCTACCTGGGGTCTTCCAGTCCCTCCCAGCACCGCCTGGGGCAGGGCACTGCCAACTCGGATGCCATGTCTGTAGTCACCCCCCTCCCCCACCATGAACTTATATTTGCTGCGTTCTCCAAGCAGATTTCACTGTCACGTCCCCTCAGTCCCCGCGACATGCATGGCCTTGCGCTGCCAGCCACAGGTATGTAGAACCAGACCCTGCGTCGGTGAGAAAGATCTGCCTGCCTACCTAGTTACCCGCACACCAGACGCACTTTCCTGGGTCTGCGTCTGAGCTTAGGAGACTGTGGAACGTTCTGCATGTCATTAAAGCTGCGAGAGACCCCCGCTCCACGGGTGCCACCGTGTGTTTGGAATCTGCCTGGAGGAGTTGGGAGGGCTGCTATTTCCAGCGTGCTGGTTCTAGAAATGGCCCTGCCCCCGCCATGGCCAGTCTTCACGTTGAGTGTGCACGTCCACGACTGTTTCTGAGGTCGATGCTCGTAGTGGGCGTGCAGGTGTGAAGGATGGGCGTGTGGTCAGGGCTGGCACCGAGAGAGCGTTGAAAACACTGGCGCCTGGGGATCTGGGCCTCCTCTGTGGCAGCCAAGCATGGGGCCTGCAGCCTCAGGTCAGGCCTGCGGCCGTGCTGGACCTGTGGGGCTCTCCCAGGCTCTGTGTGCACAGACTCGGGGTGGCAGGTGTCAGGCCTGCAGCCTTGCTGGACCTGTGAGGCTCTCCCAGGCTCCGTGTGCACAGACTCGGGGTGGCAGGTAGCAGGCCTGCGGTCGCGCTGGGCCTGTGGGGCTCTCCCAGGCTCCGTGTGCACAGACTCGGGGTGGCAGGTGGCAGGCCTGCAGCCTTGCTGGACCTGTGAGGCTCTCCCAGGCTCCGTGTGCACAGACTCGGGGTGGCAGGTAGCAGGCCTGCGGTCGCGCTGGGCCTGTGGGGCTCTCCCAGGCTCCGTGTGCACAGACTCGGGGTGGCAGGTGGCAGGCCTGCAGCCTTGCTGGACCTGTGAGGCTCTCCCAGGCTCCGTGTGCACAGACTCGGGGTGGCAGGTGGCAGGCCTGCGGTCGCGCTGGGCCTGTGGGGCTCTCCCAGGCTCCGTGTGCACAGACTCGGGGTGGCAGGTGTCAGGCCTGCAGCCGTGCTGAACCTGTGGGGCTCTCCCAGGCTCTGTGTGCAGACTTGAGGTGGTAGGTGTCTTCAGGGAGGCAGCCGGGGGCTCTGCCCTCTTTGCCCCGGCCTTGCTCAGCCTGTCTCGCTCTGCCCGCTCTGAAGAGCAGGGTCGTGGTTCCCCTGCTGTGGCTGAAGGGCTGGAACAGGGAAGGAGCAGCTCCCTGGGATGTTCTTGGGTGCATTTGGAGAGAGGTCCAGAGGGCGATGGAGACGCTCCGGAGACAGAGCCGCGTGGGGAGGCCCGGGAGGATTTCAGCTGTGGACTCAGCACGGTTCTGTTTCCACCCTCTAGTTATTCTTCTGGAAGCTTCCTAGTGCGCCCAGAGGGGAGCTGGCCGTTCCCACGTGCTACCTGGTAATGGTGGTGCTAGCATCTGAGGCCCAGGTGGCCCCGAGGCTCAAGTGACTGCTCCCGCCCCTGAGCAGGTGAGGTTCCTTCATCAAACCTCAGAAGGCCCAAGGCGGAGAAGGCCCAGCCCACTCAGCTGCCCTCACCCGTGGCGACCTGGGGTCTCAGGACAGCTGCCTGGGGTCCGTGCTCCCTGGGACACGCGTGAAGAATTCACGCAGCTCTGTTCTGCATCTCTCTGTCCTGCACCTCCCCAGCTCCCGTCTTCCTGCGAACTCTGTTGGGGGCAGAGGAGGGGGCTGGTGCTTTTTAAGACTTTGTGAATAATCTTTCTAGAGGGTTTTGAGCTGCGAAGTAAATCGCCATGTTTTACTCTTACTTGTCGCCGGGCCTCAGAGAAAAGGTCATTGCCGTCTCTGAGGGGAAGCCTGGGGGCACAGGGTTTGAGCTTTGGCTTAGGTCCGACGTGGGTTCCGGTTCTGCGTCTGCTCCTCCACGGTGGCCTCGGGGAACTTGAGGAAATGCACCATGCTTGGCTGTCTCTGCTGTGACACGGAGTCGCGCCTTCCCTGGAGGACTGTGAGACAGCCTGTCCGCGTCTGGGGTCGTCCTCTCCTAACACAGCCCCTGCTCACGCCGCCACGACAGTGCCTGTGGAGGGTCCCGGGTCCCCAGGAGCTCTGGGGCCGCTGCCTTCCTCCTGCCCCCTGCTTCCCACTCTTCCTCTACGTCTGCTCTTCGTAACTAGGCCATCCTGCCGGTTCCTCTAGATTCTAGAACAGCCTCCGCTGAGGCCGGTTGGCGTGGGAGCTCATGCAGGAGGCCTGGGGATCCCAGAGGGGCGTTAGGGCCTGCAGCAGGGATATTCCCCCACCCCCAGGCCCACCAGTCCACCTCTCTCTTCCCGAAGACCCTCCTCGTCCCAGCAGACGGAATCCTCCTCTTGCTGCCATTCCCCCCCCACACACACACACCGTTGCTAAGAATGAACCCTCCCCCACCCACGTCTCGCTTCTCTTTCCCAACATTTCCGGTCTCTGTCCCTACTCCCTCTCACTTCCTGTCTCATGGGCTTCTGGGTCGTGGCAGGACGGGTGCGAAGTCTGGCTTTGTTTGGCTAGACCACGAGCTGCCACCTTGTCCCTTTTCCCGTCCCGGCTGGCTGGGACCTTGCCTGTCACAGCCGCAGGCTCTGTGAGAAGACCCCGCTACTCCCCAGCAGGCCGAGAGGCCGCTCCCGCTTTAGTGAGCTTTCGGCAGCTGCTTCCCCTCCTGAGCTGTAGACATGGTGAAGCTTGACGGCGGCCCTGTTCGCAGAGGGCCTGCCCGTCGTGCAGGCTCAAGGCCATCTCTCGCCCCTCTTCCTCCTTCCCCTTCCGATGCCCTTGGTTTGACGCTTCTGACGATGGCTGACTCACCTTAGAGGTCAAGGTCGCCCGGGGGAGCAGAGGAGAAGGAAGATATTTTATTTCTTCTCGCCCCCACTTGCCCTGTCCTGGTTTTGCTTTCTGTCCTCTGTGTGTGACGTGCCGATGGGGCTGGACTTGTGCTTTCACGAGCCCCCCGAGGCCCCCCGAGGCCTCCCTCATGCAGGAGACTCTGGGATTGCAGGGCGAGTGGGCAGGGCACGTGTGGACCACAGATTTCCCTCCTGTCTCTTCTCAAACTCCAGGCCTGGGTTCAGCTACCCCTGAACAGAAGTCACTGTGCTCAGAATCGCGGCGGCGGGGCCGGGGGTGGGGGGGGGCGTCCTCTCCTGGTGGGCTGGGCTGAATACGCTCCCCCAGAATTCCTGTCCAGCCAGAACCGCAGATACCTAGCAACTGAGTCTTCAGAGAGACCGTGAGTTAGGGTGAAGTCAGACTGACTGGTGTTCCCTAAGGAGAGAAAACAGAGACCCAGAGGCCATCAGAGATGCCCGTGGTGACGGGGACAGCAGTGGGAGCGGCGGGATTGCCCGCAGCCACAGAGTACAGGAAGGACCCTTCCCTGGAGCCCGCAGAGAGCACGGCCTGCCCACAGCTCTGTTCTGAGGTCTCTCCTTGGGACCAGTGAGAGAGTACATCTCTGGTGTTGGAGCTGCCCGGCGTGCAGGCGTCTGCTACACAGCCCTGGGCCACGCATGCGCAGACAGACCCAGCACCAGCTGCTGTTCCACCCCTGTGCCGGATCCCTTGTGGCTTTCTGTAGCGGCCTCTCTGCCCTGTCCTCCGTTCTCCCAGGGAGTGGGGTGATGGTGTCACAGCATCAGGTGGGCCCTAAGACTGCACCTTTTTCCTACCTGGCCGTGCTAGGCAGTGGGATTAGATCATCCATCCACCCATCCATCTACTCGGTTACTCACTTGTTCATGGCTCAGACTCTTGTGAGCACCTGTCCCAGGCAGGCTCCCCGGAGGCCAAGGTAAGCAAGAGCCAGGTGCAGCCTCCACGCCCTCGCAGCACAGCCTGGAGCTGCCCTGCCCCTGCAGTGGCTCCCTTAGTTCATCTGGGTTGAAACTCTGCTGGCTACACCTGTCCACCCTGCAGAGGAAGGCGGTTACCCTGCCCGAGTTTAAATACGTGTGTGACTTCTGGTCCGACTGCCCGATATTAATTATCTTGGGAACTGTTAAAACAGCGACATTCTTGAAAACCATTGTGTCTGGCAGCTTCTTCTGCCCATTGGGCAGCCTGGGGCTGTGCAGGGGTTGGAGGGGCCGTTGGACTGTGGGGACAGCACATGCTGCAGCCACATGGGCAGGGCCTCAGGGAGTAGGAAGCACAGGTGGTGTGCTGCCACGGGGCTCCAGGCCTCGTGCAGCTGTGATGGCATCGGGTGGTCTCTGCCCTGGGAGTCTGCAGTTCCCAAGCAGGAAGGGCCTCGTCATCAGGGCCCTGGATGGGGACGAATAGGAATTCTTGGGGCCAGAGACCGGCTTTCTACAGTGGGTGCTCGACTCACAGACGGCCCCAGGTCATTTGCATGGAGGACCCTGTGCTGGGCTTGGGGGAGCCTAGGAAGGCCACGACGCACTCGTGGAGGAGAGATCTGGCCCCGTGGCAGGAAAGGAAAGTCCACCGTGGCTGTGCCTTTCGGCTGTCCTCCTCCATTCCCAGGGAACACTCTGAGGTCAGCGAGTCACGTTTTCTTTTTAAAAATTGAGATGCAAGCCACATGATATACATGTGGCCACTTTCAAATGTATGGTGTGGTAACATCGCTCTCATTTCAAAACGCCCTGCACCCGTCTCGAGGACTCTCAGCCCAGCCCCCCAGCACCTCCAGAGACGTCTCACCTGTCCCGTCTCTGTGGCTGTGCCCATTTGGACATAGCCGAGCGAGGAAATCGTGAGCCCCGTGATTTGAGGTTGCAGGTGAGCCCCTTCCAAGACCGCATCATCCTCTCCCACTTGGGCACCGCTGCCGCTCACGGAGGGGAGGCGGTGGCTGGAGTGAGTTTCGTGGGTCCTTTTCCTAAGTTCGGTATAGAAAAAAAGAGCCGGGAAACAGTTTGCAAAGAAGCGGAAACTTTTATTTGATTGGCAAACGACAGAAAAGCGTCTGGTCCAAGAGGAGCCCAGGCGGACTACGTGAGCAGACATTGGCTTCAAGGAAGGGTCCCGGGTTGTTAAGGCGTTACGATCTGTTCACTGGGTCATCCTACCAGGGGTGCCCATTGGACAGGGGTTTCACATATGTGTGTTGATTGGCTTGGGGCTCATGGAGGTAGCGGGGGTCTCCTGGAGACAGCCAGCCCCCTCCTCTGCCAGCTCTGGGTGGAAGATCGCTACCCACCTGGAGGTGTGACCTAAAGCCGCAAGGTCACACACGCAGCACAAGGAGCTGTTAGTGGGGGAGATGCCGGCCCGTCTGGGAAAAGGTTCCAGCCACAGCTGGCGGGCTGCTTGTGAGGGACATTCTGCCTACGTCTGCGGGGCCCACGGACCCTGCCCCACTGGATGGGCCCAGTACCCGCTCCTTTCAATCAAGGTCCCAACCAGCAAGCAGCCAGTACCCAAGCACAACCGTCCAAGACTCGTCAGACCCCTGGAATTCCGAGCGACGGGGTTCCGTCTGGGCTTGTGCCTCTTCTGCCAAGAACAGTCCTCTGCAGCGGCTGGCACTGTGGTGCGGCGGGTTAAGCCACTGCCTGTAATGCCAGCATCCCCCATGAGTGCTGGTTCAAGTCCTGGCTGCTCCACTTCCAGTGTAGCTCCCTGCTAATGCACCTGGGAAAGAAGCAGAAGAAGGGCCCCAGCTACCCCCATGGGAGACCCGGAGGAAGCTCTAGGCCCCTGGATTCTTCCTGCCACTGTGGCCATTTGGGGCGTGAGCCAGTACATGGAGGATCTCTCTCTCTCTCTCTCTCAAACACACACACTCTCTCTCTCTTTCTCTCACTCTAACAATTCTAACTCTGCCTTTGACATAAATATAAGCCTTAAAAAGGAGAAGTTCTGTGCAGTGAGCTGTTGCCTGATTTGGACCCAGAGGCACCTGGCTGTGGCTGGCTTGGACGTGAGCAGGGGCAGGAGGAGGGAGGAGGAGTTCTGATTCTGCCCCGCCCTCCCGGAGCCTCCTTCCTGCTTTTCCTACATCTTCTGTGCCTGGTCGGCCCCTTTTCTCTCTCTGTCTTCACCCTTACCTGGCCCCCAACTCGGCACACGGCCCTGGTGTGTGGGGAGCAACCGTGGCCGCTTTGCACAGCCCAGGCATGTGTCCACACACGCTGCGCCCTCCTGTAACCTCCCCTTCCCCCAACCTCCTAAGCACGTGTGGATGTGGCCCAGGGACCTGCGAATGGCGAATTGTTTACCACTTCCTGCTCAAGCTGCTGGGAGCCACGAGTAGATGCCAAAAGTTGGAGGCAAGGCAGCCGCGCCAAAGGTCCCGCTGTGTTCTCGAAGAGGAGCCCAGCCTTTGCCACGCTGGGATGGAAGTGTCCGGGCTCGCGCAGGCGCCGCTCATAGCTGGGATGCTAGGAAGTGTGTGTAACGGGGCCCTTGAACTCATGCAGGGGTTTCAACCCCAGCGTCTTATGTTGATGGTGCTAAGAGGGTGGAGCCAAAGCTGACTGTGGTGTGTAGAGGCGGGGCCTTTGGGAAGTGATTTGCTCGGGTCATTCCGGTGCAGGTCCGGGGACTGAATCCTAGTGGCTCTAGGGACAGTGAGAGAGACCACATAGGTGTAGACACATGCTCCCCGTGGGATGCTTCACCTGCCTCAGGACGCTGCCAGAGTTAAAACCAATTATCAGCACGAGGCCTTCAGAGCCTGCACCTCCAGAACAGCCAGCAGAAACCTCTTCTCATATGAAGCAGCTGGCCTCGGTGTTTTGTTACAGTAATGAGGCTGGCACATGGGGCCTGCCCCCTGGCTCTAGTGCCCCCAGCATTGTGCAGCTCTGGGCGCATAGCATACGATCAGCCAATGATGTGAAGTCAGTGCAGGCCTTTCGCTTCAAATTAAAGCTACGGGGCTGGTGCTGTGGCATGGCGGTTTCGAGTCCTGGCTGCTCCACTTCCAGTCCAGCTCTCTGCTATGGCCTGGGCAAGCAGTAGAAGATGGCCCAAGTGCTTGGGCCCTGCACCCATGTGGGAGACCTGGAAGAAGCTCCTGGCTCCTGGCTTCGGATTGGTGCAGCTCCAGCCATTGGGGCCAATGGGGGAGTGAACCAGCGGATGGAAGACCTCTTTCTCTGCCTCTCCTTCTCTCTCTGTGTAACTCTTTCAATTTATTTATAAATAAATAAATAATATTTATTTATAAGCTACATCTTCCTAAACCATTGGCCATTGGCCAGATGTGGGCCATGTCTCCTTAAAGATGAGGTCATGAGGTTGCCCTCATTTTTATGATAATTAAGGTAGCAGAACAACAGCCTGGCCAATTAAGGATTTTTTTTTTTAAGGCAGACAACATCGGATGCACAGCGCTGGTGTGAGTCAAAGCTGTGCTTCTTGAGCAGTTGGGGTGATTTCAAGCTGCGTAATTCGGTTGCCACCCAAAGGGAGCAGTGCTTCCTGTTGTCGGTTGGGCTGGCTGGACAGGGTGACCAGCAGGGTGACCAGCAGGCTAATCTGCCCAGGACGAGGGAGCTTTCCCAGGATACGACAGCTTTAGCTTTGAAACCAAGATGGACATGGGCAAAGCAGCCTATGCTTAGGCCACACGTCAGAGACGCTGCACTTACTTCTAAGGGCCGTGGGTTGGGGGTGCCCCAACAAGCTGTGAGTGTGTACAGAGGGGAGCCAGGGCCGTGAGAGCCGTGGAAATCAATGTGAGGACAGTGGGAGGAATGGGGTTCGGCCAGGAACAGCGATGGCAACTCTGTTTAGAAGCTGTGGGATCTCCGTGCTCCGAGGGGAGACGCCTTCGTCATCACAGTTGGAAGGGGTTAAACGAAGATCGCGGGCACACTTGAGCTTGACACGGGAAGCACTTCCAGCAGTTGGGTCTGGGAATAGCAGGGAAGGCTGCCTTGTGGGTGGGGGGAGCTGCTCGTCTCTGGGGGGCCCCAGAGCACTTGTGTCAGGGACACAGGGGACTCCCGGAAGTTCATGGAGAGTTGAAGTGAATTTTGCACAAAAGTTTGAAATCCATGCATAGTTTTTTTTAAAAGATTTATTCATGTATTTGAAAGGCGAGTTACAAAGAAGCAGAGGCAGAGAGAGAGAGAGAGAGAGAGAGAGAGGTTTTCCATCCGCTGGTTCACTCCCCAGATGGCTGCAACGGCTGGAGCTACGCATCTTCTACTGCTTTCTCAGGCCACAGCAGGGAGCTGGATCGGAAGTGGAGCAGCTGGGACTAGAACTGGCTCCCATATGGGATGCTGGTGCTGCAGGCAGAGGCTTTACCCGCTAAGCCACAGCACCGTGTTTTTATAATATGTATTCACCATGAACTTTAAAAATACCCTTGTATGCTTGGATTTCAAAATATTTTGCACCAGAACAAATGGTCTTGTAATTCATGAGCTTCATGCTGTGCCCTTGTACTTGGAACAGATTCTTCCTGAAGGGAGATGGAGGGCAGCCGGGGTGCCTTAAGGCTTTGTGTGTGCGTGTCCGTGTGTGAGGAGCCAGGAGGTACTGAGGGGACAGAGACCAGCAGCTGCTGTCTGCAGAGTGGCTGGGATCTCAGGTCCCTGAGGCTGCGCAGGTCCTGGTGAGTGGACGGGGCACACGTAGCAGGTGCAACACTGTGCAGCTTCCCAAGGCTGCAGGGGCGGAGAACCCCACCCTGGACGGCCCAGAATAAAAGACGCTTGTCGATCACGGTGTCAGCAGGGGTGGTGCCACCCGAGGCTGGGAGGGCGCCCCGGTGCCAGCCCCGCCCCCAGCTTCCCCGTGTGGTGTCTTGGCTGGAGGGGATCAGTGTGCTCTCTGCTTCCTCTTCACAGGGCCTCTCCCTGGGTCTCTGTATTCAGATTTCCCGAGTGAGGTCCCACCCTGGTGCCTTTGTTGTAACTTGATCACCCCAGTTTAAAAACAAAACAAAACAAACAAACAAACAAACAAAAACAAACAAAAAACCCTACCTCCGAATAAGGCCAGGGTGTTGAGGTGGTGGAGTTAGAACACCAACATATCTTTTTTGAGGGGAGGGGCACATGTGGGGTGCACAGTTCGACCCCTGGCGGGGCGCGATCAGTGGACCAGTTGGGATGGAGGAGAATCTTGGAGGGACTTACTAAGGGGTGCGAGTCGGGCAAGGCCACTGAGCGCCCCACATCTGGAGCTGGTGGGCTCAGCGCTGAGGTTGTCTCGAGGCATTGGCTGGTTTTCGGCATCTGGGATCCGCAGAGCCAGGCGCACCAACGCCTCGGGACTTGGGTTTGCCACAGCTCCCTCTGCGAGGGCGAGGCCTCCCAGACTGAATCACCAGCATCTCTGTTGTAGATGTCGCAGGTCCTATTCAGATCAGCCAGTGGAACAAGAAAGATCATGTTGGGTCACATAAATGGAAATCCAGGCTACTGATCTTGGCTTGAGGCGAGAGTGGGGTGACAGCTCTGGGCCTTCCTGTTGGGGTCAGGGTCCCCTCTCTTGCCTCTGACACCTCAAATTCACACCCTCCCATCCCAGTGACTCTGGGGGAGAAGAGCTGATGGGGCCAGGCTGGGTCCGGAGGTCTTCTGAGCCAGCCACCAGGGCCAGAGCAAGTGCGTTGTGATGCGTAGACTGAGTGGCAGGCTCACACCCGCGAGCTGGGCAGGGCAAGTCCATGCTGCACCTGGAGCTGATTCCAGGGGAAAAGGATTCCCCCCATTCGAGGAAGACGAGGCCAGCGGCTCCTGTGAGTGACTGGCCCTGTCTGCGGTGCTCACTCGCCTCTGTGCCTGGGCGATGGGCTCCTAGGAGGGTCTCCGTAAAACAGTGCACACAGAATGAAGGGAAAGTAGGGAGTATTCGTTCAAAATGGGCGAGACTGAACGCTGTCAAACAATTTACAAAGCCCGTGGCTTGGAGCCGGTTCTGGAACTTTCGCCCGTATCCTTTGGCAAACTGGTCTTCAGGAAGGAAAAAACAAGGGCCAGACACAAAGCCCGTTTGTGTGCTCAGCGCTGAGGTTTCTCCGGGCCTTTTCAGAACCTCCCGGGGCTGTGTTCAGAAACAAAAGGGGCTTTCAGGAGGTCCCTTGGAGAGAGGACCCGCGTGGCTGGGGGCCACGGGCAGCTCTCGGAGCGGAGCAGCGGGCAAGTGAGTGTCCACCAATGTGACAGCTGCACTTGACCTTCGCTTTGAAGCCTGCAGGCTTGGAGATCAAAGGAAGGCAGCGTGGTCAGCCCGCACTCATGAGGAAGGTCCTGGGGAAGTGACCAGGGGTGCTTGGCAGGGCCTCGGTGCTTCTGGCTCTCGTTCGGACAAGAGGCCAGTGTGCCCCCCTGCTGTTCCCCGCCCATTGCTAACAGCATTACTGGAAAACCTTCGGTGACTACGGAGCAGCCTGACCTTTTGTGATGTCTGACTTGCTGCCGGTGGCCATGGTACTCAAGGGTATCCCTTCTTTAAGGGAGCCCTGGTCAGTGGGCCGTGGCCAGTGTGCCTGGGGTGTGGGGGGACGCAGGCACATGGCTGGGTCAGCTGAGCCTGGACAGAGCTGTCGGATTCACCATCCTTCCGATAGTGCTGCTCAAGCTGGAGTCGGCTGGAGCCTCTGGAATCTTGTTCACATGTGGACTGTGCCTCAGCAGACCCGGGCTGGCCACACAGCCCGCACTGCTGGTCCTCAGGCCTCCTGACTCCCGCGGAGTCCTCCGGGAGAGGGTGCTCCTCCCGCCTGCCTGCCGCTGCCCTGCCTCCACCGTGGCCCTGGGAGCACTGGGGCCAGCAGGAGCTGCCTGGTCGCTGCCCTGCCCATGGCATTCCTTCTTAGCTAAGCGCTGCTGTCTCCGCCCAGTGAGGGAGCCCCGAGCTGCCCGGGTCAAGACGCTGCAGGCGGCTGGGCGCAGTGGGCCTCTGCCTCTTGTCCTCAGAAGAGGAGCTTGGGGCCGGCGAGCTTCCTTCCTGCTCTGCTTTCTCGCTCTGCCTCCTCTGTGTCTTCTCCTCTCTCTGTGTGCTTTATTTCTGGATTGCAGGAATAATCAGGCCTATAGGAAGGAAAGCGGGAAAATCATTTTGTTTAGGAGAGAGTCGAGTGAGAGCAGCTGTGTGGTCTCCGCGGCCAGTCCCCAGGGCCACCCCAGCTGACACATTCCCGAGGCAGCCGCTGGTGCTGCAGCGCCCACAGGGAATCCCAGCTCGCACCCCCTTCTTCCCCATCGGGGGCCCCTTGTTTTGTGTGATCACAAGTCCCGAGAAGAAGGCTGGGTTCCAGGGCTGGTTCAGGAACTCTTGGTAGTGGTGGACTTGGCTCTGCCTTCTGCCCCAAGCCGACTGTGCCACTGCAGGCTTCCTGGGCCGGCTCCTCCTGGTCAGATGGCCACAGCAGCAGCTGGGCAGTGTGTCTGCCATCTTGCCTCTGGGAGGGGCGTTCCTCCCTCTGCCTCCCTCCTCCCCTTCAGTCAGGACCAGGTAGAGTAGCAGAGGGAGGCTGTGCTCTGGGCGACCCGGAGCAGCCACGGGGGAACCTTGGCGTCTTGGATTCTGGGAGTGAGAAGAGGGGCCTCCCAAGCACAGGTGTCTGTAGGGAGGATGGCAGGGGATGGGTGCTGGCCGAGAGCCTGTATCCCTACACTCCCACAAGGCCGCGTTGCTGCATGCAGTGTTCCTTCTCATGCATTTATGTAGCACCAACAGTTTGCCATCCAGTACCAAGGAGGAACCAGTGAGAGAGACAGCACTGTCTTCCCTGTTGGTGGGTGGAAAACGAGGGCGAGGACTGCTCAGGTGTCCTGCCCGCGGGCACCGCGCCCAAGGCGGGCAGCAGAGACAGGAACCAGGCACTCGCTCCACTGGCTCAGGCCCTGACGAAGCCACAGTGGCGGGGTGTGGGAGTGAATTCAAACCCATCTTTCTGTCCCTAGATCCTAATAACTATTACCACCGGCGGAATGAAATGACCACCACCGACGACCTGGATTTTAAGCACCACAACTATAAGGAGATGCGTCAGGTAAGACCTGGGCTCAAGTCTCATCCATCCTAGGAGCTGTCTGGGAAGCGTGTCATGTGCCCTAAGAGTTTTGAAATTTTGTTTTTAAAAGGAATTAAGATGATGTGCTGGAAATCTGAGTGACCATTTGGTTTCATGAAGACACACAGAATGTCTGTGGTTCAGAGGTTGAGGGAGCCTCACTGGGGTTCAGTAACCAGCAGAAGGCTCCCTCACTATCAAAGAAGTGAGGCAGAATTTGGCTGGAGATGGCACAACAGTTCTTAAGAACCGCCGTGTGTCTGAGCTGTGGCTCTGCTGTAACGCAGGTGTCGGCCGCAGGCTGAGTTGGAGAAGGGTTGAGGGCGACACGGATGGTCCTAGCAGGAAGCGTGCACTGGGACCTGGCGCTGTGCTCAGTCAGCAGTTGCCCACGTCCTGGGTTGCGTTTGCTTAACCACCCTCGGACGGCAGGGCCGGTCCTCATCCTGCAGTGCAGATGGGAACTGCATCCCCCAGGCCTGTGTGTCATTATGCAGCTTATTCATATGCATATTCGTATAATTATTCGAATAATAATTAAGTCGTATTACTCAGATCCTCAGAATCTCAGTTTGGGCTGCACAGTAGCATCACTGGGGGAATTTGTAACTGTGTTTGTGCCGGCTCAGACCAGTTAAAGCGGAATCCTTAGAAGAAAAGCCGGGGGTGGGGGAGGGGGCATGTTTTTGAAAAGCTCTCCTCCTGTTTCTTCAGCCGGGTCTCAGAACTTCTGGCTAATAATAACAATTAGTCGTTCTCTGTGTCCTGTGGCTCTCAGTCCATTGGAAAGAAAAGACAGCCGGAAGAACTGCCCCGTGTTAATCTCGGAGACCAGGAGCTCTGAGCACCTGGCAGCACCCGCGTGGTGGGGGCCAACGGGAGAAGGGACTGCGGGGTTTTAGGGCATCTGAAATGCAGCCCCCTGCCAAGTGCATTGCCTCCAGATTCCTGCTCCATTTGCACCCCCAGCGTGTGCTAGAAAGCACGAGGAGGAGGAGGTGCAGGCGAGTGGGAGGTCCGTGGAGAGCCAAGAAGCTGTCTGCGTAGAGAACAAGCGGGAACATCCCCACCAACCCTCGTGCCGAACCGGGACTCTCTGGGGGCCAGCAGACCATAGAGCGGCTCAAGGGGGCTGGCAGGTGCGGGGCCAGTGGTGAAGATGCTTCTGTGGTGGGAACAGTGAGGCTCGCCTGGCCCCGCGGGGTGAACGGGCTCGGTTGGTCTCGGTGTCAGTTCACTTGAGACACTCACGTGTGGCTTCCAGGCACCTGTCAGCACAGACTTGGAGGTGGGATGTGCTAAAGCAAGCTTGCTGCCTTGCTCTTCAGAGATGCAGATAATGCGTTCAGACGCGAGGCCTGTGACTCATGCCTGCTGCTCCACGGTCACGGGGTATTTATACGCCTGTGCTCACCACGCCACCGTCTGGGCACTGCTGTGTTACCTTAGCTTTGCTCACTGTGCGTTCTCAGAATATCTTCTCACGCCAGAAATGAGACAGATATCAGCTCAGTTGGTGCAATTAATGTCAAGAGCAATCCACGGAAGCGTGCTGAATATGAGCAGGGTCTGCAGAGCTGCCAGCTTTGAATAATTGTCCCACGTGGAAGTCTTGGCATTCTTCTCCCGTTAGGAGGCGAGAGCTAGCACAACGTGCCTCAGGTCACGCGGCAGACGCAGAGCTGTCTGTGCTGCCCCCCTCAGGTGACCCTGGGTGACCCCCGAGTTGGTCCCATAGCCCAGGGCAGCCTCTGTCTGTCCTGCCGAGTATTCCAGCTGGAGGTGATTTGCCACTGGGGTTCTTGGCTTCCGGGGAGGGGGCAGAGGACAGCATGTTTCGGCCATTTCCCCCACATGGGGTCTGCTAGGTTATTGTACCAATCTGTCTACCTGGGGAAACATGGTTAGCTTCTCCTGCTCCTGAAGAGGCATTCGGGACACACCAGAGAGACAGCAGCAGGGAGCCAGGAGAGACCACGGGAAGCCCCTTGTGCTGTAAGGGGACAGTACTGAGAACACTTGCGACGGTCGTGTTTGGTGAACGTCTTCGCAGCCCTGACGCGCTAGGCGGAGGGGAGATGCAGGCGGTGGGGGTGGGGAAGGGAGAAGGAGAAGAAGGAGAAGTTGTGCCCACGCTGAGAGCGTGCGGTGGGGCCGGGGCACTGTGCGGGGAACGGCGAAGCCTCCATAGCCTGTGCCTGGTTTGGAGTCGCTCGGCGGTCTGTTTACCTGCCCTTGGTTGCCCTCCTCACTTGGCGTAATGAGGGCAGAGACCCTGATGCTTTCTCTTCAGTACTGGCACTGATCAGTTTGTGTATGGCCCTGGGGGATGAGGGGGGAAGGCGGCTGGTCTGGGTGGCCCTGGCTGGGGGGTGGGGGGGCTCTGGTGGCAGAGATGGAGAGACGGTACCCCAGCAGAGAGGACAGGCATGCCCCTGGCACCATGGGAGAGGCAGCTGGCCCGAGCCTCATCCCCATTGTGAGGTCAGTCGGTCTTTTCCTTGCAAGCAGTGCTGTGTTTCCGGAGTGGAGTGCTAAGTGCACAGTGGACAGTGGAGTGCTAAGTGCACAGTAGTCCACAGGTGAGGGAGCCCTGGCCTGGAGGAGGAGGGGCAGGAGGAGTGGTAGCTGCTCCTGGGGCCCTGTTGGAGTGAGCTGGCGTGGAGAGGGTCTGGCATGCCTCTGGAGCGGTGCTGGTTGGTTTGAGGGAGCAGGGAGAGGATGCAGAGGTGCTGAGCCCCAGGTTGGAGGGTGGCTTAGCTGGTGCTAGATCCTGGATAGCTGAGGACGGCCAGAGCCGCCAGGCCATGGGACAGCAGCCGAGCCTGCCCACCTGCGCCCCACTCAGCCTGACCTGGGGTGGGCGATGGTGGCAAGGGGCCAGGACAAGGCAGACACAGCCTGCGACCCAGACACAACAACTCGAGACCGGATGCCTTGCGCCATGATTGCTTCCACTTCCCCTTCTCTGGACCAGGGGCGGTGTCTCATTTCTTAGGCAAATGAGAAAAGGTGATGGCCAAGACTGCTTTCTCTCCTGCCTTCTTTGTAAACATCGTCATTCACTGGACACATGAGGTTGTATCCACGTCAAGTGCAAACCGAAGGCTCAAGGTGAGTCCTTCACGAACCCACTAAGGAATCATCAGGCACCACTGCCTCTGCCCATGCCTCAGCCCACGCTGCTGCAACGAAACCCCAGTACCTCACGGTGCTGGGCACTGAGATGTCCGAGATCAAGGCCCCGGGAGGTGCGGCATCTGGTGAGGGCCCGGTCTCTGCCCCCAGGCAGTGCCTGGGTGCTGCATCCCCTGGGGAGAGGGCGCATGAGCAGAGAGGCCTCGCCGGACCTCTCCACGAGGGCTCTTCCCAGCCTTCCTCGCCCCCTAAAAGCCCCACCTCCGGAGAGTGATGTGCTGGGTCTGGGGTCCCCACACAGGAATTTGGGGAGACCACGCCAGCCTGTGTCCCTGGAGGCTTTGCTGGTCTCTGATCAGATTCCACGGGATGACTTATTTATTGATCAGGAGGGAGCTCTGTCTTTGCCTCGCGTTTCTCCGTTGATGGATCATTGGCGGTTTTCCCTGCTGTCCGCGTGGCCGTGAGTGTGGTACTGTGGGATGTTCCTGCGTGTGGACACACCCCAGTAACTCAGCGGTTGTCCTGCTCTGCCCTGTTTGGCTCCCTCCCAACTCTTAATGAATCCCGACAAAGCAGGAAACGTGCGACAGCAGGTGTCACCATGCACATGGCTTCAGCAGTTTATGAATCACTCCCTTCTAATACTGATGACTAGCAAAGAGCCTTTGTTGCGTCTCCTTAGCGCAGGTGGGAAGCAGGGGGCCCAGCACCCAGCAGAGAGCAGTGTAGCAGGATGACCCCACCTCAGGGCGGCAGGAACAGGACCTGAGGGGGCTGAGAGCCTTACAGCCCGGTGCCCTCGAAGGCCGCGTCGCTCAGCCTGTTTTGCCTCACTGCCTCCCTACCAAGCCCTTTTAAACAGTTTTTTTTTCCCCTTGAAGCACTCTCCCCTCCGTTAATCACACCATAAGGGTAGCGTTGAGTTTTGGAGAGTCACAAAGCGCTGTCATAGCTCCGATGATTTGGCCCTAGAAGAACCCATTTTCATCTGCCTTTTGAGAATCCACGCTGGAGGCCAGATGGCAATTCCTTCCATGGCTTCTCTGGAGCCATCAGGACCCAACCCCAGAAGAAAAGTAGTTCACTGTTCTAGTGGTTGTCTCCTGTGAGAAGGAGCTACGTTTGAATGGGGGAACCTCATTCCCAGTGACGTCACAGTGGCCGTGCTGGGAAGAGCAGCATGGGTGACCCACGTCAGGGAGCTGGTGGCCGTGGAGAAATGCAGCCTGGCCTTCCAGAGGGCCCTGTGCAGGCACAAGTATAGAGAAAAGTCTTCAGGGGCCTGCGCTGTGGTGTAGTGGGTGAAGCCACTGCCTGCAGTGCCAGCATCTGATATGGGCGCCAGTTCGAGACCCGGCTGCTCCACTTCCGATCCAGCTCTGCTGTGGCCTGGGAAAGCAGTGGAAGAGGCCCCTGCAGTGGCATGGGAGACCTGGAAGACACTCCTCGCTCCTGCCTTCGAATAGGCGCAGCTATGACTGCTGCAGCCATTTGGGGAAGTGAACCAGAAGATGGAAGACCTCTCTCTCTCTCTCTCTCGCCCTCTTTTTCTCTGTAACTCTGCCTTTCAAATAAATAAATAAATCTTTAAAAACAAATGAAGGGCCTTCAAATCATGTCTCTCCTGGAAAAACAATGCTTGTGCTGCAGTGACACGCGGTTGATGTCTTCACTGTCGCTGAGCTGTTGGAGGGAAAGCGTGTTGGGTAGAACTGATCCTGGTGACTCGTGGTCCCAGTGTCTCCGTGGCTAAGTGTGCATCCCTAGAGAAGAGCACCCTGGTCTTCCTCCAGTGCCATGGGCATGGTCTCCAGCACTGGCAGTGCATTGCACCTGCGATACTTGCAAGAGAAGGTTAGCGTGGGAGGACGCCAGGCCTCGGCCGAGGGCTCCCATTCCTTCCCCGGTTAGTGGCGAACCACCTGGCTCCTGTCTGCAGAAGCGGTCATTGCTCTGCCTCCAGACAGTTGACACCGCCTCTCAGGACTTACTGAGGTGACCCGGGAGGAGTGACTGTGACCCAGCTAGGAGGAGGGACCTGGGAGGAGTGACTGTGACCCAGCTAGGAGGAGGGACCCGGGAGGAGTGACTGTAACCAAGCTAGGAGGAGGGACCCAGGAGGAGTGACTGCGACCCAGCTAGGAGGAGGGACCCAGGAGGAGTGACTGTGACCCAGCCAGGAGGAGTGACCCAGGAGGAGTGACTGTGACCCAGCTAGGAGGAGGGACCCAGGAGGAGTGACTGTGACCCAGCTAGGAGGAGGGACCCAGGAGGAGTGACTGCGACCCAGCCAGGAGGAGTGACCCAGGAGGAGTGATTGTGACCCAGCTAGGAGGAGTCCACAGAGCCTCAGAGAGGACAGTGCACTATGGTCATCTCTCAGCAGGGTCAGATGACACCTGCTGGCCCTCGTGACTCCACTACACTGTCACAGACAGGGCTGTGGCACCAGCTTTGAGGTTCCCAAGTCCTGGCTCACCTGTGCCAGCTGGGTGATACTCATGTCCCCCCTGAGCCTCGGTCTCCATGTCTGTGGAATGGGCAGAATCCCTTCTGCCCTACCTACTGCGCTCATGGTGAGATCCAACAGAGAAGCGGTACATATTCTTGCATTCTGGATAACCTGGTGGGTGGCTTCCTTACCGTGTCTTTTATTAACTTGTGCTGCTGCTCATGTGCGGGTCCAGCCACCCCATTATGTTTGTCCCTCGTGGTGGTGGATGTAGAAGACACGTCTCCCCTGTGTGTCGTATCTCCGCTGCTGGTGGGCTTCTCTGTCTTGCAAGCAGGGGCCTGGTAGTCCGTTTCCTCCCACTTGAGTGCGTGACGCAAGGTGAGTTCTCATGACGTGGCCACGCGCTCCTCCAGGACCACTGCCCCTGGACTCCGGCCAAGGCTGAAGCTGCCAGTCCTGGTACTGTGTCAGAGAAGCCAGCCACAGTGCAGTGCATCTCTGCACCGCCTCAGAGATGCCCCTTAGCCCCCCACCCCCGCCGCCACCCAGTGGTGACCGAGTGCCAGGGTGTGAAAGCCCCCAAAGCACGTGGCACCCAAACCCTGCCACGTCATCTGTGCTGCACAGTCTCGTGGACCTTAACCAACAGATTTGTCTGTTCACAATTTGCAAGGACGTTTGACGGACGATTTGGCAGATCAAGAATTTTCTGGAAGATCATTTGATCACAGTCGGGTCTCTTTCCTCCATCTCCGCCCATCAGCTCATCTTCAAGGGGCACCTGCCTGCCCCTCACCAGCTGGGACGCCCTTCCTCTGGCCCTACGGAGCCTGAGTGTCTTTACCGTAGTCATGAAATTGTCCCATTAACACCCAGGCTCTGCCAGGAGCAGGCGCCTCAGTGGGTGCCTCGGGACCAGCAGGTGCATCGGTGAACATGGATGGAAAGACAGATGCCCTTCGAATCAGATCTTCTTTCCCTCGGGAATCGCTGAACACAGTTAACTCAGCAAATCTGAGCTAACCCAGGGCTGGCGTTGCACAGCAGATCAAGCCACTCTCTGATGCCAGAGTCCCATTTCAGAGCGCTGGTTCAAGTCCAGCTGCTCTGCTTCCTGTCCAGCTCCCTGCTAGTGTACCTGGGAAAGCAGTGGAAGACGGCCCAAGTGCTTGGAAGACCTGGGTGGAATTCCAGGCTCCTGGCTTCAGCCATCTGGGGAGTGAGCCAGCAGATAGAAGATCTCTCTCTCTCTCTCTCTCTCTCTCTCTCTGTCACTCTGACTTTAAAATAATTTAAAAAAAAAGAAAAAGAATAAAAGAACTCACTCACAGGTCCGTTCAGCGATGGGAGGCAGAGCAGCCTCTGGCAGCGCGTCTCTGGTCCTCTGCCTCCAGGGACAGCTCATCGGCCTGTGACCAGCGAGCCGCGTGCCTCCATTGGCTCTTGGCTTGTTCTCACAGCCCACAGCTGTCAGTCCGACTGGCGACCTCTGAGAGCAGAATCCAGAGAACGGCACGCGTTGACTTCACTTCCTCACTTCCCCGCGGTTTAAAATTGCAGCTCCCTGCAGTCTGCTCACCCAGCACTGGGGAGCGGGGCCACGGCAAGTCTCTGTGCCCTACTGGAAGCTCACGGAGGCGGGTGGGCCTGTTTCCTCCGCCTGGCCATGCAGGTGACCCTCACGTTGTGCGAAACCTTGACACTTGCCACGGAATATTCATCCGGGCAGGGATGGAGTAAGAGCCTTGTCCCCTTGAGGGTCTGCAGGCTAGTGAGGGGACAGTAAGAAAACAGGAAGTCCCAGCGGAAAGGTGACAGCCCCAGCTGAAGGAGGTGACGCCCGCAGTCAGGGAGGACAGCGTCTTAGACTGCTCAGGCTGACGTAACGAAAAAACCAGAGACCGAGCGGCTTGGGGATGACAGCAGGGTGTTGCTCAAGGTTCCGAGGCCGGGGAGTGCAAGGCCAAGGTCCCAGCCAATCTGGTGTCCGGTGAGGCCTCGCTCTGTGGTTCACAGATGCCACCGTCTCTTTGTGTCTGCACGTGGCAGAAGGGCAGGCACGCTCTCTCGGGCTTATTTATTTATTATAGAGAGAGACAAAAAGAGATCTCTCTTCTAGTTCACTGCTCAAATGCCCACAACAGCTGTGGCTGCGGCCAGGCTGATGCCCAGGAGACCAGAACTGCACGTGGGTCTCGCATGGGTGGCAGGGACTCAAACACTCGAGCCCTCAGCTGCTCCCTCCCAGGGGTGCGGATGGGTGCATCTGCAGGGAGCTGGAGGGCAGGAGGCAGAGCTGGCACCGGAGCCCGGGCGGTTTGATAAGGATGCGGGCGTCCCAGCAGGTGTCGTCTCTGCTGTAGGGACACTGATTCCACTCGATTCGTGACCTGCTCTCGGTGCCCTGGCCCTGGGAATCGGGTATCAGTGTGGGCATCTGTGGGGAGGCACAGCCGTGGACCACAGCAGGAGCTGGGCGGCCGGGAGTGTCTTCCCAGAGGAGATGACCCCAGGGCGGGTGCGGGAGGGAGGTCTGTGCTATCCCCGGGGTGGGGGGGCACCAGGAGAGGTAGAGCAGCCAGGAGGTGAGGAGGGCGGGGGTGTTCAGCCAGGGCTGCCTTTGGCGGCCCCTGCCCCTGAGTACCCGGCCGTGGCTTGTCTTTGTTTTGCAGCTGATGAAGGTTGTGAACGAGATGTGCCCCAACATCACCAGGATTTACAACATCGGCAAAAGCCACCAGGGCCTGAAGCTGTACGCCGTGGAGATCTCGGACAACCCCGGGGAGCATGAAGTCGGTGAGGGATCCCCTCCCCCGCCCCGGCCCGGCGAGGACGCAGGGCGGGACCGGTCCAGCGGTGGCCTCACGTGCAGATTCTGCACGCCTCCGTCCTTGAACCCCTCGTCTGGTGATAGGCGCTGCGGGATTATTGAAGCGGGAATCTCTCCCTTTCTCCAGATGGGCGGTATTCAGGTCTGGCCCCAGCCCCGAGATCAGTACCGACGGCCAGAGAGGACAGGGCTGAGACAGGACAGAACTGTCTCCTCCTTCAGGCGATCACGAACAGCTCAAATCAGAGGGAGCCCTCTTTTTAAATAAGTCTTCTGCCTTGCTTTGAAGCGTTTCCTGTGTCCAGGCCCGCCCCAGCCTGTGCTCCGATGGGTCGACCTGGGAGCACAGTGCAAATCCAGGGCTGTCCGGGGGCAGAGAGGTGTCGCACTCATTCAGCTTGAACGGCCCTCGGTATCTCAGGGGTCCTTCTCGGGGGCCGCTCGGTGAGGCTAAAAGCTTTGCTGGCAAAATCCCAGTTTCCTCCAAGGCAGAAGCTTTGGGGCTGAGGGAGAGTTCAGCTCACGCCGGCACTGATAAGCCCTGTGTCTGTCTGTCCGTCTGTGTTGCCCCTGACGGGGTAGCTTATGAAGAATGGAGGTTGTTTCTCGTAGCCCCTGAGGCTGGGAGGTCCACGCTCCAGGTGCCAGCAGGTGCAGGGTCAGGCAGGCCTGCTCCCCATGAGACTCCTTCTTTCTTCGTCCTCATGCGGCAGGAGGCACGAGGGCACAGGGGCCCCGCTGGGTCCCTCCAGCCCTTTTCTAGGGGCTTGAATGCCACTCACAGAGGCTCCACCCCCATGATGACATCACCCCCTAAAGGCCCCACCTCTTAAAACTCACATTTTCTCTCAGGTTCCAACCCAGATTTTGAAAGGATACCACATTAGATCCTGGCACCCCAAATATTTTGTGTTTTAATTTTCATTTGAGAAGCAGATAGACAAAGAAGACTCTCCCATCTGCTGGTTTGCTCCCCCAAATGCCTGCAAGGGCTGGGACTGGGCCGGGCAAAGCCAGGAGCTGAGAACTCGGTGTGGGTCTCCCACATGGTGGCAGGGACCCAGACGCGGACTGTCAGCGGCTGTTTCCAGGGCGCACATCGGCAGGAAGCTAGAATGAGGAGCAGCGCTGGGCCGT
The DNA here is from genome assembly GCF_964237555.1 of Oryctolagus cuniculus. Lineage (NCBI taxonomy): Eukaryota > Metazoa > Chordata > Mammalia > Lagomorpha > Leporidae > Oryctolagus > Oryctolagus cuniculus. Next base: position 7,461,571 of record NC_091446.1, read on the forward strand.
GGGCCTGGGCACTTGGGTAGGGGTGCAGCATCTTCACCACTAGGCCAAACACACTCCGCCCGCCCCCCAACTTACTTTTTTAGCAGCCCTAGAAGTTCAAAAGCTGAGCTTTGAAAGAGAAAATACTCATGTGCCTCCTTTGCAAAACTGTGTCTCTGCTGACTAACCCCGATGGGCCATCTCCACCTGTGTGTCCCTGTAAAGCTTAATAAGAAGTTCCTTTAAGAAAAATAATTGGCCCTCCAGCCCTCAAATGAAAAATAAGTGCTATGGCTCACGTTTAACTGTTGAGTGGTTACCCCGAAGCACTGCATTTTAGCTGTTTTTTTTTTTTCAAGATTTATTTATTTATTTGAATGGCAGAGTTACAGAGACACACGCATACACAACAGAGAGAGGGACAGGCAGAGAGAGGTCTTCCATCCACTGGTTCACTCCCTAAGAGGCTGCAATGGCCAAGGCTGGGCCAGATGGAAGCCAGGAGCCTAGAGCCTGGAGCCAGGAGTTTCACATGGGTGGCAGGGACCCAAGGACTTGGACCATCTTCTGCTGCTTTTCCCAGGTGGATTAGCCAGGAGCTGGATCAGAACTGGAGCAGCTGGGACTCCAACTGGCACCCATATGTGATGTCAACATTGCAGGTGGTGGCTTTGCCCGCCTCACTACAGCGCCGGCCTGTATTTTAACTGTTCTTGCGAATTTAATAGTGACCATTATTACTCTGTGGCTGAGGTCACCCAAGATTCTTCTACACATTTTATCTACTTCACTGGGAGTAGAAAGTTGTCCTGGTATGATTTCAGAGGTTTATCTGAAACGGCAAGTTCCTGTTTCGAGACGCTTTCGCCCTGGCCCAGCGTGTCCGGCTCCTAGCATCCCGACCAGGGCCTGTGTGTCCGTGTGTCTGTCTCTGAGCGCAGGTGAGCCCGAGTTCCACTACATCGCGGGCGCCCACGGCAACGAGGTGCTGGGCCGTGAGCTGCTGCTGCTGCTGCTGCAGTTCCTGTGCCAGGAGTACCTGGCCCGCAACGAGCGCGTCGTCCACCTGGTGGAGGAGACCCGCATCCACATCCTCCCGTCCCTCAACCCCGACGGCTACGAGAAGGCCTCCGAGGGGGTACTGGCACCGGCTCCTCCCACCCCTTGCTGGCAGCTGGGCCCCGTGCTGGGGGACACCACAGCCATGAGTCTGGCTCAGTTGCCTCCCAAGCTGGCTTGCAGGAGGGCAGTCTGCCGGGGTGGGGAAGCCCACAAGGTCTGTGAGATGCAGGGTGGAGTTGAGAATCCCTAGGACCCCAAGGGGTGGGCCTGCCTGCTGAGTGGCAGGCGAGACCAGGAGTCACAGCGTGGCAGGTGCCAGGCTCTTCCAAACAGGCATGGGAACTGGAATTACGAGAAAACTTTAGTGCAAAAAAAAAAAAAATTGAAATCCATGAGGTTTGTTCATTGGATGCATTTTCCATGAAATTTTTGAAGACCCCTGGTTTCCATGATTTTTCAAAACTTTTCTGCTTTAAAATAAATTCTGTTTCCCATGTACTTTTTTAAAAAAGATTATTTATTTATTTGAGAGGCAGAGTTACAGCCAGAGGGAGAGACAAAGATGTCTTTCATCCGCTGGTTCACTCCCCAAATGGCCACAACAGCTGAAGCTGAGCCAACCTGAATCCAGGAGCCAGGAGCTTCTTCCAGGTCTTCCATGTGGGTACAGGACTTGGGCCATCTTCTGCTGCTTTCCCAGGTCATTGGCAGGGAACTGGATCAGAAGAGGAGCAGCCAGGACTCAAACGGGCACCCATACGGGATGCAGGCGCTGGAGGTTGAGGCTTAACCTACTACGCCACTGTGCCAGTTCCTCCCACGTACTGAAGTACCCTCGTATGCACTGATGGTAGCCAAGTGTAGCCCAGCATCTTACGCTGAGCGCTCAATCACAGCGTGTGTGGACCCTAATTATCATCTTCGTCCTCTCATCAGTCCTCCGAGGAGAGTTGTTACTATTATGATAATTAGGGTGTGGAGTTTGCATAGGTTATAGGTAGGCACAGAGTAGAATTACGTAGTGTAGAGTGCTGTGTAGAGCAAGGTAGTGTTGGGTCACGTTGCATATCCGCAGTGCAGCGTCACAGTGTCGGAGCCGAGAGTGGAAAGCGGTACCTAAAGCAGCGGAGCCCACCGAATGAAAGCTCTATGATACAGAAACACGGCTGCGCTCATGGGTGCACATGGTTGGGTAGGGACTGGCAGTGCCAGGTAGTGAACCAGAATCGTGGGCAGGGCCAGGCCAGGGCACTCGTATTCTCTTGAAACAGGTGTGTTGATACTACAAGGTAGGGTCTTATTACAATGGGTGGTTCTGCCGGCCGGTGGGGAAGAGAGAAGGAAGAGGGGAGGAAGGAGCCCCATCTTTCTGAGTAGGGCTGGGTGGCCGTGGGGGTTGTCTGGATGCCTCTTTGGAGGGGTGGGCTTATATTGCTACGCCCCCCAAGAGTTCCCAGCAGGCTTCTCGGTGTCCCCTTGGCATGCCATCATCGGGCCCCAGGGGGGTCCAGAGGCTTAGCCGTGGATGGGGCTTCCCTGGGGCGGGCGTTGGGTCTTCCTTGCAGAGTGTGGGGCTTCCCTTGGAACGGGTGTTGGGACTTCCCTGTGGACCGTGGGCTTCTCACACTGCACTCTCTCCCAGGGCTCGGAGCTGGGAGGCTGGTCTCTGGGGCGCTGGACCCATGACGGGATTGACATCAGCAACAACTTTCCTGACCTCAACACGCTGCTCTGGGAGGCCGAGGACCGGCAGGAAGTCCCGAAGAAGGTTCCTAACCACCACATTCCCATTCCTGAATGGTTTCTGCATGAGAACGCCACGGTGAGTGACAAGTGCTGTGTGCAGAGCTGTGGGGGTCACAGAGCAGCCTGGGGGACGTGCAGGGGCCTTGGGGACGTGCAGGGCACATGGCATTTCCGAGCGAGACAGAACCAGTTTTTCTTTCTTGTTTTCTCCAGAAGTAAAGTGTGCTGGTTAATAGCCAACTTTTAGACTGACCCTTGGGAAATTCTTCATAGAAATCATTGAATTATATTTTTTTGCAACCACCGAGTGCTTCAAAATGACACGACACCCCCTGAATTGTGTGTGCGTCGCTATCATAATGATTCTCATCGTTGTCAATTATGTGACTGTGAAATTGTCCTCAGCCCACACGGATTGTTTGATCTGTGTTATTTTCATTTTAATGAGCAGTCTCCATGGATTATTGTGTGTGGTGTTCCTTTGGAAAGAAAAATGAAATTGATGAGGAATGTTTTCTGAAAATTTCTCGGGTCTGGTCTCGCAAAGAATGTGTTGTAGAAGAAGCGGTGCTCACGGCATGGCCCATGCCTTTATCACCCACAGCAACTCACCTCCGTCCCCTGACTCCCAGGCCGTCCGTGAACTTCAGGTCTGCCTTGGTGGGCACATCAGTTAGGGTTGGGTTCAGCTGCAGCAACCAAAAAATCAAAATGAGTAACTTAACAAGGGAGACAACTGCTGCTTTGTTCACAGGAGAGGGTCTTGAAGGCAGAGCTGGCCAGAGAAGGCCGGTGACTGTGAGGGAACCCAGGATCCCTGTCTCCTCCTGCCCCGCCGGGCGACCTGGGACTTCTGTCATCAAGCCCATAAGCCAAGGTGGCAGTCGGTGCTGAGCTGTCGTGTCCATGGAGAAAGAGGAGAGAAAGGGCTTTAAAGAGAGGAGGGTGCTCAGACTGCTTAGTTGCCTACAGGAGACCCTCTGCGTGAGCCCCCTGCCCAGGCCTCACTGGCCTGAGTTCAGCGGCCTATGGTGCCACCGCAGTGAAAGGCCGCGTTCAGGCACACGTGCTGCAAGCCCCAAACGGCGCTCGGCATCTGATCAAGGGAGGCAGCTGCAGGAGGCAGCAGCTCCTGTGTGAGGCTCTGCCCGGCACAGCAGTGCGGGCACCACTCACGGCAGGGCCCACGAGGGCGGTCTCACCCCGGCGGCCCCGGGCTGTGGCATGCAGGCCCTCAGAAGTCGTGGGGTGGACATTGTGGCGCAGTGCGCTGAGCTGCACTTGCAATGCCCATGTCCCCTTTCGGAGTGCAGGTTTGAGTTCTGGCTCCTCCACCTCTGATCCAGCTTCCTGCTAATGCTGCGTCCTGGGAGACGGCCGATGATGGCCGAGTGCTTGGGCCCGTATCATCCACGTGGGAAACCGGGAGGGAATCCTGGGCTCCAGGCTTCGGCTTGGCCCTGCCCTGGCGTATGCAGCCATTTGGACAGTAAACCAGCATACGGAAGATATCCCTTTCTCTCTCCCTCATCCCAGCAGTCGAAGGAGGGGGACAAGCATGGCAATGCAGGGTGGCTTGCTCAGGACACCCAGGGCGGCTCGTGGGGGTGAGGGATTCAGGGCTCTGTGTGCTCCGAACCCTTCCTCATGGTTCCTGTCTCCAATGCACAGGGTCCCCCCTCTCCCCCGGGTGTCATCCTCGTGACGTTTTGCAAAGCTGAGGACACAGGAGCTGTTACCACTGGGGAGTGCCGGGACCGAAACTGGGGTTTGGTGGCCAGCGTTCCGCGCCCTGAGGCTGCACGAGATGAGCCATTGGAAGTCCACGCTCCGGCCAGTCGTGCAGGGTTCCTGTTCTCAGTCTCTGCTTGGAGACTGGAATCCGGTTGTGGAGCTCGTACTTAGGACAGAGGGAGACCTCACCCACACCTGCTCTCCCTGCTCCCGTCCCCAGTCAGGGACGTGCTAGGGAGGCAAGAAATCACCAAAGAGGGAGCCGTGGATAAGACGTGGAGCAGGCTCCACAGGGGGCCCCGACAGTTCTGGGACCAGCAGTTGGAGAACAGATGTGTTTGCTCATCAGTGCTGGGCGCACTTTCAGCACCTGCGGATCCACTAGGGATCCGCAACCTCAGGGAACAGGAGTCGCACAGAGCCCGGCCCCGTGACCGTCCAGTTACACTGAAAGACGGGTAGAGGGCTACTGTACAACAGTGCTGAGCATTCAGAAAAGATGTTAAAACTTCTAATAACAAACGGGTCAAAGGAAAGACTGTACTGGCCACTACAAAAACATTAAAACTGAATGATAATGGCAGCATGACAAACAAAAATGTGTGGAATACAGCAAAAAAAAAAAAAAGTGCCTTTGAGTAGCTTGTACCTTTTAGTGATTAAACAGCTAAAGAAAGGCTGAAAATGAACTGACTTAAGAAGTACATAGAAAAATACTAGAAGAAATACAAAGAAAGTAGAAAGATTGATTAAAAAGTAAGAAGAGAAACCAATGAAAAGGTAGAAAAAATGAAGTCATTTGCCTGCAGGAAGAAGCACTTGGTAGAATTTAATAATCACTCCCCACACAGCCTCTTAGTAAAACCTTAGAATGTAAATGATTCACTTCTGGGGCCAGGAAGACTACTTAAACACAATACACTCAGCATTAATCATAAAATAAAAGATTAATAAATTCAGCCACACCAAAATAAGAAAGCCCGTTCATTGAAAGACTTTAGAACTATAATGACAGGCTAAGCCCTGGGAGAAGATATTCTCAAATTGCATCACTGAGAAAGGATTAGAATTTTAAGAGACATAAAGGATAACAAATAAAAAAAATATGAAGAGCTCAGTAGCAAAAATGGGCGAAAAGTGTGAAGAGGCAACGTGTGGAGGAAGCAGACGGTGAATAAGCGTGAAAGATGCTGCCCCTGGCTCCCGCTGGGGAGACGCAACGACAGAGCCTGTGACGTCCGCCGAGGGGGGCATGGGAGGGTGGGTCTCCTGCCCACCGTGGGCACTGCGTGGGCACACGTGTGCCCCAGGGCAGGCCAAGAGAGTTCCAAGCACTACTGTTCCCTTCGGCAAAAGACCGAACGTGCCCCAGCACACCCTCACCGTAAGCGCACATCAATCATACTTCATACTGAAGTGGAAAAGACTTTAGGGCAGCTGTATTCAACAGAGGCAACTCTTACGTGGCATTGGGTGGAGAGAACCAAATTGCAGAAAAAAATTCAGAGCCACCACCCTCCTGCCTCCCTTTAGATTAAAAGCAAATCAAACTCAAAGATGCCTGTTTAGGCCAATTCATCAGGGAGAGAATGAGAACTGATGGCCGAGGGAGGGGAGGGTGGAGTCACGTGGGTTCATGGAAGTTAGCGATGGCAGCCGGCCTTGGGGGCTGGAGGGTGGCTCACAGGGGCTCCTTCTTACACGGAAGCCTGCCACAGGCCAGTGAGGAGACCAGGTGAGCATGTTCTGGGTTAGCCCAAGCCAGGGCCCTGATGTGTTTAAAAACCAAGAGTAAATGCAGCGGATCCCGCCAAGCCCGTTCCGTCCCTGCAGCCGTCTTCCACTTGGCGCTGTTGTGTGATTCCCAGAGTCCCCTCTCTGTCATTTTCACTCCCTTCTTGCTGAAGTGATTCACTCAGGGGTCTGTCATTTATGAGAGATGCTGGATTCATTGGCCAGTAGTCGAACAACTCACACCTTCTGTGGGGAGCAATCCGGACTAGACTAAGTTACTCGAATTAGGACTTATTCTATGCATCTGCTCTCCCACAATATGGCGCTGGGAGAGAACTAAACAGCTTCCGCACAGCTGCCTCCAGTTCAACCAATTAACTGTAGGACTTGCTCCTGATTGGAGAGCAGCGTACTCAGCCGAGTTGGGATTGGCGGAGGAGGACTATAAAGGAGGGGAGAGACGACATGCACCAGGAACATCTATGGGGAACATCTAAGGGAACCCGTGCAGCCCCCGAGAGAGCCGGCCGGCGGTGTGCCGCTCCCCTGCGGAAGTGGGGAATGCGGCCAGGGGGAACTGCCCTTCCACGGAGGTGGAAGGGATAGTAGCCAACCCGGGAAGAACCAGCAGCAAACCCGGGGAGGGCCGAGCAGACGAAAGAACAGCGCAGGGTCCTGTGTTGCTCCTCCACGAAGAGGGGGAGCGACATAATGGTGCCGTGACTCGGATATGAAGCCTAGGCAGGGTTTAGTGTCGTTCCCCCATGAAGACGGGGAGCGACAACCTTCCAATGTTAGCTTTTTAAAAAAAAAAACGATTTATTTTATTTATTTGAAAGACAGAATTACAGAGAGAGGTAGAGGCAGAGAAAGAGGTCTTCATCCAATGGTTCACTCCCCAGATGGCCGCAATGGCCAGAGCTGTGCCGATCCAAAGCCAGGAGCCAGGAGCTTCTTCTGGGTCTCTCACATGGGTGCAGGGGCCCAAGGACTTGGGCCATCTTCCACTGCCTTCCCAGGCCACAGCAGAGAGCTGGATCGGAAGAGGAGCAGCCAGGACTAGAACTGGCGCCCATATGGGATGCTGGCGCTTCAGGCCAGGGCGTTAACCCACTGCCCCACAGCGCCAGCCCCTCCAATGTTAGCTTTTAAAAGTTTTCCTTAACATTTTATCATAAAAAAGTATCCAGCATTAAAAAAAAAAAATCAGAGAAAAGCTGTGTGAGGCCCACAAGGAGCCTGTCTCGTCTCGGACGCATCTGTTCACGCACTGTCAGCACCGTCACCCACCCTGCCCACCCCCGCTTCAGGTGCGAAGGAAATACCAGGCATTTCACTGTTTCATTTATAAGTACTTATTGATTTTAACAATGTTTTTAGAAAACATGGTGATTTTAGAAAATGTAGATACTCCTTTAGAGCCATAGATCATGGCCGATTGAATGTCTCTCAGCTGAAATGCTTGGGACCAAAATATATGTATTCTGTTTTTCATGTTTTTGGGATCCAAGTATAAACAAAATTCATTGATGTTCCCTACTCACCTTACACAGCCTGGAGGTAATCTTATACAATATTTTAAACAATTTTGTGCATAAAACAAGTCCCACGCTGTGCAATTTCCCACTTGAGGCATCATCTTTGTGCTCAAAAGTTTCAGATTTTGGGTTTTTGGACTTGGGATGCTCAGCCTGTGCCGTTATCATTTCATAACAGCCACTCAGTGTCCGTGTTTGGGCTTTGAGTTAGCCTCTCATTCTCTCTCATCCCCCATGCCCGCTGGGGTTTAAATCAGCATGCTAATAAAGCCCTTCATTTTGGCTGGTTTGTAAGCCTCATTTAAAGGATCGATCGGTTGGTTTCCTCTCTGTTACTTTCTGTTCTTCCCCTACGATTGATGCTCTTGTTTATCTCTAACGACGAAGCGTTTTCCTGCTGCCCGTGAGTTTGTTCCTCTAAATTTCCTGTAAATTGGCCTGGATAGAGCAGGAGCTGGCAACCCCCGCCCTGCCCCCAGGGCTAAGTCCCACCCGGGCCTGCTTTGTCAGTGGGGTTTGCTGGCTCACGGCCACGTGCCTGCACTTGGCTTTGCCTAGGGAGCTTGCGTCAGGGCACGGCTGGGGAGTCCTGATGGAAGCCACGTGGCCCACACAGCCTGGAACGTTTCCTGTCTGGTTCTTAACAGAAACGGCCTGCTGATGCCTGGGCTGGGGGCTGGGTCAGGGTCAGGCTTGCTGTGTGGACGTGTGTTCCAGAGTCAGCCCTGCTGTGCGTGGATGTGTGTTCCTCCATTGGCGGCCCAGTGTGGTGTGCGTGGCTGTGTCTCCTCCTTGTGCTGTGTGTAGCTGGCAATGAATGGCCCTGGCCCATTAATTCACTGGCCTTGCAAAATGATACCACTTGGATCTCCCAGGGTGGATTTCAAAATGCTAAATGTGTCAGCATTGGTCCATCAAACGCGTGGCTTTTCACACATGTCCCTGTTTCGAGAGCTAGGGAGGGAAGCGGTTTCTGCCTCCTTGTATTTATCGGCTCTGCCTGTTCACAGGTGGCCGCGGAGACCAGAGCGGTCATAGCCTGGATGGAAAAGATCCCCTTCGTGCTGGGCGGCAACCTGCAGGGGGGCGAGCTGGTGGTGGCCTACCCCTACGACATGGTGCGCTCCCTGTGGAAGACACAGGAGCACACGCCCACGCCCGACGACCACGTGTTCCGCTGGCTGGCCTACTCCTACGCCTCCACCCACCGCCTCATGACGGACGCCCGCCGGAGGGTGTGCCACACGGAGGACTTCCAGAAGGAGGAGGGCACGGTCAACGGGGCGTCCTGGCACACCGTCGCGGGAAGTAAGTGCCATCTGCCCCGCCCAGCGACAGATGACATCAGGCACTGGGGCAGTGCCCCTCCCATCGTCCTTCCCATGGTGTCCAGCCTTGTCGTGGTAATAGCTGTGGGGTGAGCTCCTTGCCCAGTAGTCTCGGGGCTGGGTGTGTTCACTCCGTTTTATAGCCGAGATACTGGGGATTCGGAGGCTTGAAGAAACAGCTCACGGGAGCAGGGCGAGAGCTGGGGCTGTCTCTGAGCTGTTGCACTGGGCTGATGGGACTTTACCGCATCAGAGATGGGGGAAGTAAGACCTGGTGGCCATATTGGCCCCACAGGGAGACCTAGAGAAGGGGCAGAGAGCATGGTGGTCCTGGCCCTGGAGCAGGGATGTTCACCCAGAGCCCTTCTGCTTTGGGGGGATGGCCGTGCTGAGTCTACAAGACCGGCCTGGATCCCAGCCTGGGTGTGAAGTGACCACGAGCTGCAGGTGGCGTCCTAGACCCAACGTGTGTGAAGGCCGATTCCTGCATCTCTGCTGTTACACGGTCAGGCCAGGCCTCCAGGGGGTCAAAGCAGACCCTGCACCGTGTAATTCGAGGTTTGCTCCTGGTATCCCTGGGACTGGAGAGACTTCCAGGAGAGACTCCAGGGATTGCTTTGCAGCAGCCAAAGAACCCCACCGTCTGCGGGTCAGGGTAGCCTCTGCTTCCTGGTTCAGGCGGTTCCCAGCCCGGGACTCCGGGGGCAGGAGGGGTGGAGATGGCGGGTCCTCTCAGCCCCCAGGCATGAAGCTCTCTGCTTCTTGCCTTGACTTTACGAGGGTCGTGCAAGCCAGTGGTGAATCTGAGAAGTGTTCATGTAGAACAGACTCCTCCCATCATTCTTTGCCGGGTGACACCGGGGAAGTTACTTTACCTCCCTGCCCCCTGGCTTGTATCCACCTGTAAGGGGACGGGGCGGGGGTGGTGCCACCCGCTCAGTGCTCTGAGGGTTGCAAAGGTGGCGGACTGGGGTGTGCTCATGGGGCTGGTCAGGGACCCTGGGTCGTAGACTCCCACTTCTAGCGTCTCCCTCTCTGCGTAGGCTGCTCTCCACGGCGTCCTCACTCTGTGTCACTATGCTAATGAATGTTATCTTACTTGCTGGAAATTCAGTCCTCACACTTTTCAAGTGTGTCTCCAGCCTTAGGAAGGAAAAACGTGGAAAGATTTGTCTCCCTGGCTCTCGTAAAGCTCTCCACAGACGCTCGCTGTCTCGTCTCGGTGACAGCCCAAGCAGGGGCGTTCACGCCTACTCTGTCAGGGTTTTGCTCTGTGTGGAATAAAATAAATGCATGTAAATTTGCATCTTTCAGATGCATCTATCAATTTTCCTAACTGAGCCCAGAAAACCTACCCACAGAGGTCTCTAGGTTGTGTCTGGGGACAGCTGGGTTTGCCGGCACCGGTCCACAGCAAGGTTCTGAAACGCCGGCCTCCCACGATCGCATGGGCGGCGCTGGGTTGTTTTGCTGTCGGTTGTATTGCCCATTATCTCGGGGACCTGGCGGCGCAGCCATGTGGCGGCTCGGGCTGTGTAGTCATTCTTCCCGCAGTGTGGCCAGATCTGCAGATTCCTCGCTTTGGAGATTAATGAGAGGCGATTTCTGCTTCCTCCCTCCTCCCCCGCCCGCCTCTGCATCTTTTGTTCCCTTCCTTCTCACTCATTAGTGCGGGGCCCCACAGGCACTGGCAGAGCGCGGAGGGGCCGTCGGGAGCGGAGTTCGGTACATTTCAACTCGCATCCTTCGCAGGGGCGTGTGTTGGGCTCGCTCTGCTCCGCGGCTGCTGTCCTGTGCCCTCGCCTACAGGGTGAGGCCTGGGGACCCCAGCACCTAAGCAACATGCGACGCTGCACTGGGCTGGCGACAAGACCAGGATTCCGTCCCCAGAGGGAGCACAAAGTGATTCTGGCCACCCCCAGCCCCGCCTGGAGGTTTTTAAGGAACTGCCCGGCTCCCACCCCCAGCTCCTTGTCCACCTGTGCTGCACGCAGGAGGTAAAGGCTCACTCCTGAAGCCACGCTCTGGCCACGTGTGGCCTGTCCCACGCTTTCTTGTTGGAGCCCAGGTGTGACCTCCTAAGAGCTGTGCCAGCGACGTCAGTGGCTCCAGTCTGGAATCTGGTAGCTGGGACGGGTGTCGTGTTTGGCACCCTTTAGCCGCAGATGTCAGGGATGGGGCAGCAGACGGAGACTGAGCAGCTCTTGACACCCAAAGGCCCGGACTCTACCCCAGACACTGGGACGAGCCCTGGAGAGGCTCCCTTTCAGTCAGCAAAGTGAGGAGGGAACGACAGGGCGGGGAGGCCGGGACTGGGGGAGGCCAGGAAACCTCCAGTCAGCAGAGCCCAGGCCCCAGCCCAGGGGATCCTCAGAGGCGCCCTGCTTCTGGGGCTGTTTCAGACAGGCAGAGCTGCAAGGGGCCCTGGGAGGCAGCAGAAAGGTTCTGGAACATTCAGAGGACTTCCTGTCAACAGGGAGGTGGGGGCTTTCCACCACAGACAGAGCTGAACAGTAGAGCCAGGGTGTGTGGCTGGGGAGATGCAGCCAGAAGATACAAATGGAAAGATTTGCAGCGAAGACGGAGCCCAGTACGAGGGCGTCTTTGACAAAAGGCCGGCATAGGGATGCGATATTCATTTTATTAAAGCCAGTTTAACACTCATTGTTGGAAGGAAGCTATCATTAAAATCAACACTGGATTTTTTGGAAAGATTTATTTATTGAAGGAGTTACAAAGACACGCACAGAAAAGGAGAGAGAGAGAGAGAGAGAGAGAGAGAGAGAGAGAGAGAGATCTTCCATCCTCTGGCTCACTCCCAAATGGCCAGGCCAAAGCCTGGAGCCTGGAACTTCATCCGGGTCTCCCACGTGGATGCAGAGGCCCAGGCACTTGGGCCGTTGTCCACTGCCTTCCCAGGTGTGTCAGCAGGGAGCTGGAGCAGAGTGGAACAGGCAGGACAGGACTGGTGCTCTTATGGGATGCCGGCGTTGGGAGCAACACAGCCTGCTGTGCCCCACACTGTGGATTCAATGTTTCAGCACGCTTGTCTCGGTGGTGGTGCTGGTCTCGGCCGTGGCTCTGCCTCCCCCTGGTGCTGGCCTCGGCCGCGGCTCTGCCTCCCCGTGGTGCTGGTCTCGGCCGCGGCTCTGCCACCCCGTGGTGCTGGCCTCGGCCGTGGCTCTGCCTCCCCGTGGTGCTGGCCTCGGCCGCAGCTCTGCTTCCCTGTGCCCCCTGCTGCATCGTGCAGTCACAAGGTGTTCCTGTTGGCTCGCAGGTCTCAACGACTTCAGCTACCTTCACACAAACTGCTTCGAGCTCTCCATCTACGTGGGCTGTGATAAATACCCACACGAGAGCCAGCTGCCCGAGGAGTGGGAGAACAACCGGGAATCCCTGATCGTGTTCATGGAACAGGTACGGCCTGGACGCGGCTGCCAGCAGGGGCTAGCCAAGGCTGTGGGCGTGGCTGTCAGTGTGGGAGTGGATTAGGGTTGTCATTGACAGGAAAATCTCTTTGATTTCTTTCCTCTCTGGCTCTGAAGTCATTAAGCCCTCCTAGCCTAGGAAAATAAAAGTCAATGTGCCTATAAAATTAAATGCCAGTTGTCAGGGAATGTGTTTTTGTGACATCTCAGAGTCTAATTAATTCTTTAAACCTCTCGAGTATTTTAATCCCCCTGGGGAGCCCTCCGGAGCACAACCCCAGAAGGCAGGCAGATGTTTATACGCAGGTCTCGCAGAGCCAGGCGGCCTTCTGAGCTGGACGTGAGGCTGTGGGTGCCCTTGGTGGGGACCGGGCCCACGCTGGGCTGGTGGCACTGCCTCGGGCTGGCTGTGTGCAGAGCCCCACGGAGACCTCACCCCCGGTCTCGCTGTGTTTGCTGAGCAGGTCCACCGTGGCATCAAAGGCATGGTGAGAGATTCCCACGGAAAAGGAATTCCAAATGCCGTTATCTCCGTAGAAGGGGTCAACCACGACGTCCGAACAGGTAACCACGCGTGTCTGCGCTGTCTCTGGGTAAAGAATGTCTCTTTCCCTGAAGTGTCTCGCTTGGGTTCTGCTCAGGAACTGAGAGCCGGAAGCATCTTGCAAGACCTGAATCAGTGTCTCCCTCCTCGCACACTCCGCTTTCCAGAGACCCCTGGAAGCGAGTTTCCAGCCTCGGCTTCCCGAGCCCTCCCTGGAGCGCACGTGGAGCAGCCGACTGACTTCCAGCACACTGGCAGTTTCTGAGAAATGGACGAAAGTGCTCTGTCTCTGTGGGGTTGTGAGACACGCGGGAGGCTTAGCTCCTGGACCAGGCAAACAGAGGGACTGGAGAGAGAGGGCATCAGGGTGCCCCAAGAGGAAGACGCTGTCAGTCAGGGCGGTACAGGTCGGCGTTCGTGGTCCTGGGGGGCCAGGTCAGAGCTGGAGGGGGAGTTCCCAGGGCACAGCAGCCCGGGGCCGACTGGAGAGGCGGTTGGGGTCGCGCCTTAGGTGCCCGTCCAGGGAGTTCCCTGAAATCAGAGGAACCTGCTGACGTGTTCAGATGTGGGATGTGTTCGGAAGACGTGGGTGTCTGCCATGTGACGCATAGGCCGGCAGTCCCGGCGAGGCTAAGCCTGCCGCTGCGTTTAGCTTTACTGTGCTAACTTGGTTACTCCTGGCCTCAGTCCTGTTTTCTTGAGATGCTCATTAGATGAAGAAATGAAGCCCAAGAAGTGTCGCAGCTCCCACCCACTGGAAGGGGCCAAAGGCGGGGTGGTGGCTCGCACCATTCCCAGTTGAATGGGGGGCAGAACATTCTAGAACCTTGGAGAATTGCAGATAGGAAGAAGACCGGGGGGCAGAACATTCTAGAACCTTGGAGAATTGCAGATAGGAAGAAGACCGGGGGGCAGAACATTCTAGAACCTTGGAGAATTGCAGATAGGAAGAAGACCTTTAAAAGGCACTGCTGAGATGCGGTCGAACTCTCCTTACTGTCACAGAAAAGGACTGCGAGACGCCGGCCTTAGGAGCCAGGCTCAGTCTCGAGTTCCCGAGACACCAGCGCCGCGTTTTCCGCGTTTTCCGATGTGCTTCCCGCGGCCGTGCGGTGCCGCAGCGTAGCGGGGCGCTGAGCTTGTCCTCCCGCGGCCTTCTCAGAGGTCGTCCCTGCAGCTTCTCTCTCCCTGCCCTTTTCACTCTGCGAAGGAGGCCGGCCACTGCCGTCCCCTGATCCAGGCGAGGAACGAGCAAAGAGGGCCCTGGACCCAGTAAGAACAGGTCCAAGAGGAGAGGGCCTGACTTCCGGTCCGACTCCCGTCGCAGCGGGAAGCTGCCTTCCTTTCCGCTGAGATGTCCTTGACTGTCTCCTTCTTTGATGTGCAGTCATGAGCCCCACAGTGATCAGCAGCCACATACGTGACCACACACGTGACCTCACGTGTGCCTGCGTGTGTGATGGTGGTCCTAGTGCCGTCCCAGCAACCTCAGTGTGTGTAAATGCCCTCTATGATGCCTGCACCACGAGTCTCCTGACAGGTCCATCTCAAAGTGCGTCCCCACTGTTAGGAACACGTGGTCGGGCCGGCGCTGTGGTCGGGTTAATCCTCTGCCTGTGGTGCCGGCATCCCGTATAGGCGCCTTTGAGTCCCGGCTGCTCCTCTTCCGATCCAGCTCTCTGCTGTGGCCTGGGAAAGCAGTAGAGGATGGCCCAAGTGCTTGGGCCCCTGCACCTCATGGGAGACCTGGAGGAAGCTCCGGGCTCCTGGCTTCAGGCCGGCCCAGCTCAGCGGTTACAGCCGTTTGGGGAGTGAACCAGCAGATGGAAGACCTCTCACTATCTATAACTCTACTCTCAAATAAATAGTAAAATGTTAAAAAAAAAAAAAAAACAATGGTTGTAGAAGGGGACTTCAAATCCTCATGGAAAATGGAATTAAAAGATAAGTTTAGTTTGTTGCAAAACATTTTTGAAATGCATGTATACAAGAGCTCTTCAAAAACTCATAGAAAGACAAATTACACATGTTCTCCCTTACGTGTGTGTGTGTGTGTGTGTGAGAGAGAGAGAGAGAGAGAGAGAGAGAGTGGCAAGGTGGAAGGGAGGAAAGAAATGCCGTGTGTATCAGTTTTATCGCAAATATGGTGTTTTCTCAAACGTTCAGTATTTGTCGATAGGAATTCTATACTACCGTGGTAGTAACGGTTTTGTGACTGTTTTAAAATTGATTTTCTATGAGTGAAGTTGAACATGTTTTCATTTGATTATTGTGTAGAGCCCTTGCCTGTTTTCTTGCTTATTTTACTTCTTAGTTGTTGAACTCTTTACTTAGTAGAGTCATTAAGCTTTGAATAGAATGAGTATTAAAAATAATGTTATCTCAGGCCAGCGCCATGGCTCACTAGGCTAATCCTCCGCCTATGGCGCCGGCACCCCAGGTTCTAGTCCCGGTTAGGGCGCCGGATTCTGTTCCTATTGCTCCTCTTCCAGTCCAGCTCTCTGCTGTGGCCCAGGAAGGCAGTGGAGGATGGCCCAAGTGCTTGGGCCCTGCACCCCATGGGAGACCAGGAGAAGCACCTGGCTCCTGGCTTCTGATCTGCGCAGTGCACAGGCCGCAGTGGCCATTCAGGGGGTGAACCAATGGAAGGAAGACCTCTCTCTCTCTCTCTCTCTCCTTCACTGTCTAATTCTGCCTGTCAATAAATAAATAAATAAATAATTTTATCTCAGTAAATATATTTTTTAAATTTTATGGAAAATGCCCATTATGAAAAACTATAAGTGGGTTTCAATTTTATTTTTTTTTGCACCCAAACAGACTTATCATTTAATCCCACTTTGCCGTGAACTTTGTCAGGACCCCTCGTGTTACCTGCAATACCGCGTGGCCACTCACAAGCAGTGGGCGCCCAGTAGATGTTTGTTGCTGATGAATGAGTGGACCTGAGGTGGTGTTTCCAGGCTACACAGTGAGTGGCAGAGCTGTGATTTGAGCCGAGGACTTCAGACCCCAAATCCAGTTCCTGGTCCTTTATCCCCGCGCTCATTCCGAGGGCGCGGAGGCCCCTCTCTGCATTCCGTAGCCACAGATCCTAAACTCCCAACAAGTCAGCCTGCATGACCTGCCCGGAGAGGGAGACCCGGGGACCTGAGGACGAGGTGAGGCAGGCTCAGACCAGCGCCATGGACTGCTCTGTGCCAGGCTGCCGGTCAGCGTGCCTGGCGTAGAAGCCAGTTGTTTAAGTGTGTCTGAAACAGAGTGGCAGGCTGCTGTGTCATGCTGTGACTTGCGTTCTTCCCATTTAGTTACCAATTTGTTTTACTCAGTATTATTTAGAAATTATTCTTATTTATTGAAGAGGCAAAGGGATAGATAGAGACGGTCATCTCCCATCTGCTGGTTCACTCCCCCAAATACCTACAGCAGCCAGGGCTGGGCCAGGCCAAAGCCAGGATTCAGGAGCTCCCTCCAGGGCTCCCATGTGGCGGGTGGGAACCCTGGTGCTCCAGTCCTCACCGCCGCCTCGCAGGATCTGCAGTCAGGAGCCAGGTGGGAGCCTGGTGGGAGCTGCAGTCAGGAGCCAGGGCGGGGGATCGAACCCAGGTACTGGACAGAGGTCAGGGGTGCTTGGAGGATATCTAACACCCCAGGTTCACCACCAGCCCCATGATATTTTCTGAGAATTCTTGCCATTTGGCCTCGATCGTAGGGCCGTAGACCACGAGGTTTCCTACTCTACAGCATGGTGTTCTGTCCCTGGTGGCCCCTGGCAGGCGTCCATTTGTTCATTTATTTACTTACTCATCCACTAACTCAGCGCCTGTGGCTTGCGTCCCCACCGCGGGCTGGAGCCTGCGCAGGGTGCTGGCGACCGCTGTGAGTGAAAGACAGGCTCCTGGATCTGGCTCTGTGTGGGACTTGATTTTAAACACTGCCGATGAGCGCCTCTAAAAAGAATGATTTATAGAAGAGCCTGGAACGTTCCTGGGACTATTTAGTGCCTCATTCGCAATGTGAGAAAACATAAGAGTTTTAATCTGAGTGGGAGAGAAAAAGGCCCCGGGGCCCCCTAAGCTGGGGATGAGAACGCCTTGCCTAATGGGCTCCGAAATTCAAGCCCCTATAATTAAGGAGACAGTTTGGATGAGCTAATGGGAAATGGCTCTCTCTCTCTCTCTCTCCCCCCCCCCGTTTATTCCCCCCCATAAATAATTTCTCAGCGTATTCGCACGACAGATGAATCCTCTGGTCTGCACATGGCTTTTTGTTTTATTGGTTCCAGCATCTTTCAGCTCTGAGCACAGGCTCCAAGCCTGCCTTGATTTGTGTCTGAGGCTTATGCGATCTGACAAGTTTTATTTCAGGAGGGATTTGGCATAAAGTAACTGGAGATATTGAGTGGAAGCCCACAGGGCCAGAAGCTAGCAGGAGTGCTGTTGAAATGCCTAGGAGCAGGTCGGCCCCGCACCTGACCAGCATTCTCCGTGACTGTCCCTGGTTTGGTGGACCCTAACCTGACCCTGGGCTCACGTTGCTGCTTCTGTCTGCGAGTGCCCAGCCCTGCCCACTGTGTGTCCACCCTGCACTGGGATTCTGTGGAACAGCCCGCCGTGGGCACAGCCCTGATGGCTCACAGGGACAGGAACCGGCACGGTGGCCCCTGAGCTGCATAAGGTGGCTGGTTCCAGGCCTTGCTGGTCCTCGGGGTGGAAGCAGAGGTCGTGGAGCCTCAGGGTGGACGTGGGAAAGGGCAGCCAGGAACACTGCCAGGCCGCCAGACACTCCTGTCCGGGTTCCTGAAGCTCAGGCTTTCGGGTTCCGGAGCTGACACCCCTCGTGCGGACTCCGAGCCTGTGTTGAGCTCCTGCTGCGTGTCGTACTGGGGAGACTGCAGGGAGCTGAGGGTGCCCTGGCCACTACGAGTGCGCGCTCTCCCAGAGGAGACCTATGAGGCTCACAGGAGAAACTGCAGACGGTCACCGCGGACTGTGTCAAGAGGCTGGCGAGGGTGCCCCACCTGCGGGCAGGAGCACGGAGCCTGCAGACAGAGGGGACAGTAGCTACAAGGGGTCAGAGTCAGTGAGGGAGAGGCTGTGTGTGCCTGGGGGACGCCTGGGGCCAGTTCGGCCAGAGTTTGGCTTTTGCTCTGAGTGCTTGGTCCTCCCCTATGTAGCCCGAGTCCCCGGGGCCACCGACAGTCTCCATCTGCTCGTCCACTTCTCCTTGTCACACGAGCCCAGGTCCTAGGCTGAGGCCACTCCACCCAGGAGCTGTCAGCCTGGTGTGCACGCTGAAGTCCCCAGCACATGTGACACGGGAGGAGACCCCAGGGACCCTCATGCAGGGGAGGATGGAGCCAGCCTTGACTCTCGGCCCCTCCAGGCAGCTGCATGATGTAGGCCGTGTGGTTAACCCCCTTTTCCACATGAAGGAGTTGATGCCCAGAGAGGGGTTCTGTCCCCCCCAAGGCCACACCACCACGGTGACCATGACGACTGGAATGTCCTGCCCAGTCTAACGCTTTGGTGCCAGGTAACGAGAAGAAGCTGGGTTTGATCAAGAACCAAGTAGGCCCTGGGAAATTTACTGTTCTGCACAAGTCCTGAAATCTTCTAAGGGATGGAAGAAAACCACACATGTGTAAATGTCACAGATAAACAGCTGTCGTGCGTGTATAAACATCCATCTCCCACGTACGTGCACGTAACACTTTGAAGCCTCAGGTTGAACTTGGCATTGTAACCTTGATTCCTGCAGATGCACCATGCGATGCAGGAGTGCAGGACGCCACAGGAAACACGGGGGCAGGTGGAGGCCATAGGTGAAGCAGTTTGCTCGGTGGTGAGCAGGACTCCATACAAGAGGCCCAGGTCCACACACCCACAGGCACACACATGTAAACATACACACATGCATATATGCACAGACACACGGGCATGCATATACACACGCACACATATACATGCCCACACAGGCACACATGCATATACACATGAACACATACACACATAGAGGGCCACGTGGCATTTCTCAGTGCTGTACCCTGTATCTATTTGTCTTCAGTGACAATGTGAGACAAAATGGCACGTCCCAGCATTTCAGGAGGGGGGAGGCACATTGAGCAACCTTAAGCACACGGGGACTCGCCTGGGGAGACGGCTCTCTGGGCGGCACAGCGCCCTGGGCATTCAGGGTGGACCGAGCCACCTCCTTCCCTGTCCACCTGTGCTCTCACCACTCCCTCTGCCCACCTTGTCCTCAGCAGCAGGAGCCTCCTCCCGGTCCTGTCGTGGCCATAGCTCACAGCCGGCACAGCTGAGCAGGGAAAGAGAGGTGAGCCAGCAGGTGTCTTAGAAGGGTGAGACGGTGGCACGCTAAGCCACTCCAGGTGCTCAGAGGGGCTTGGTCAAGGCCGAGAGCCCACCCTGCTGGAGGCCAAGGAGAGCTCACAGTTGGTGCCGGTTGGGCAGCTGACCAGTGCTGTAGCTGGCGAGGCGGGGGTTCTGCCTTGCGGCATCAACTCTGAGCTGCCCTGGCCCCAACCGTGGGATGGAGGCCATGGGCCATGGAACGAGGTGTGGGTTCCGGGGCCTCCTCCGGGTCTCTTGGTCATTACAGGGCCCCACCCCTCTGAAAAACCGGTGCTCTGTATTGCCGTCTTGCTAAGGGAAGCCACGGCCTGATGGCTCTTCAGGATGGCGCTTCACCATGAGCACAAGTTCAAGTTCATAATGAATGGCTCGTGTTGTCACAGGGACGAGAGGGATGTCCCCCTCCCGGCTCGTGTGTGTTAGCACTGTAGGAGGCCCACACCCCGCACCCCTTCCTGTTATAACCAGGAAGGCAGCTTCCAAAGAGGAGACCAGCTTGGCTTCCCAGTGGCTAAGAGTCTGCACCGCGTGGCTGCAGAGCCCCTCTGCGCGGGGAGGCCGCCATGGAGGGGCCCGCGGTGCCTGTGTTGGGAAAGCGCTGCTCTGAGCTGCCCCGGGCTTCTCTCTTCACAGCCAGCGACGGGGACTACTGGCGCCTCCTGAACCCGGGCGAGTACGTGGTGACGGCCAAGGCAGAAGGCTTCACCGCGTCCACCAAGAGCTGTATGGTCGGCTACGCCATGGGGGCCACGCGCTGCGACTTCACCCTCAGCAAGACCAACCTGGCCCGGATCCGGGAGATCATGGAGAGGTTCGGGAAGCAGCCCCTCAGCCTGCCAGCCCGGCGGCTGAAGCTGCGGGTACGGAAGAGACGGCAGCGCGGGTGACCTCCCGCACCCTTGGGACTCGTCTGGGACCCATGCAGATGAAGCCAGCCCCAGTAGTAGCTGTCCTGTAGTGGCCTCGCCCACTGGTGTCTTCTCTGTGATCCTAGAGCCCCCTGCCCCACCCCCACCCCAGGAGCGCGTGTGAGCGTGACCAGGCTGGACCCGAAGGCTGCTTTTTTTTTTTCCTTTATTCCCATTTACCAGGCGCTTGGGCAGAGCAGCAGAGACAAGCGGGTGGGAGGGAGAGAAGTCAGCCAGTGGACCTGGGATTCAGAGAAGGAAGGAGCTAGCCTCCTCGGCCTCTTTCGGCACAGCCCCCACTGCCACCCCCCACCCCTTTGCGTGCCAGCAGACATTCCCGGGCATCGGCAATCAGCACCGCTAAAACGCCGCGTTCCCCGAGCCCTGCCGTCCTGAACATGACCATTAGAGATGCTCACAGGCAGCCTGGGAGCGTCCCCTTGCTGGCCCAGGACGTCCGGAGCTGCTGCAGGTGGCCCTGGCTCCCGTGACCGAGGGAGCATCAGCAGTCCCTCGAATGGGTTGTTTCCCTTGCAACAAGACTGTGTCCCTGAAAGGGGAGGGACACTGAATGATCAGAGGGTGACGCTGGGCAGCGGTGCGGTCCTGGGGGCTTGTGCGCAGGCTCGATCTGCAGAGCGGCCCCGACACCCCCAGGCCCTGGGGCTCCCCGAGTGCCAGCTTTCCCAAGGGCCCACGCAACAGCCTGGCTTGCCTCTTCCGCCGGCTGGGACCTGCAGAGAGCCAGGAGGAGGCTGAGCTGCGAGCTCCTGTCTGCTCAGGGTGCTGCACCTGCCGTAGACCTCGACGCTCCTGAGCTGGCCCCACACCCGTGGGTGAGGCATTGGCATGCGTGGACTGCCAGGCTTCCAAGTTAAACTAACTTTGGTGGAGAACTCCCAGGACTACCTGCGATTCAGGATCGTGGGTTCAGGAGGGTGACTGAAGGGCCAGCCGCATCTCACTTCCCATCCCAGCTGCTGCCTCACTCGCCTGGGATGAAAAATAAAGCAGGCAGATGTGAGCATTTTCGGCAGCGGAGTTTCTCTGGATAGACACGGCCACCCAAGCACCGTGCCCTCTGTCTCTGATGTTGGGCACCCCAGAGATGCTGCCTGCCTGGGGGTAGGCAACCTGTACCCCACAAAGGGGGGCAACAAGGCCAGCGCCTTCCGAGCAGAGATGGGGGCCTGCAGCCACTGGTGTCTCTTAGGGATGCCAGAGAGAGCATCTTTCAGTAAAAGCCCTTCATTTTTTCTATTTGAAAGGCAGAGAGGAGAGGGAGTGATTGATTCCGCCTGCTGGTTCACTCCTATCTGCAATAGCCGGTTCCAGGCCAGGTTGAAGCTGGAAGCCAGGGATTCAATGGGGGGGGGGGCAGGAATTCAGCCTCTGAAGTCATCGCTGCCCCCCGCCAGGGTGCACGTTAGCAGGAAGCTGGAGCCGAGCCTGAGCCAGGAACCAGAGCCAGGCGCTCTGCTGTCCTAGACGGGCAGGTGTGTCAGCTGCAGTCTTAACCACTAGGCTAAAAAAAACGCTGGCTTCCAGCATCTGCAGAGAAAAGAGTCTTGTGTAACTTTCTGGTCCCAGGGGGCAGTGAACTCTTCTTAGAAGGGGCCATACGTGGGCCATGCTGTGATGGAACAGGTTAAGGCACCACCTGTGACTCTGGCACCCACATGGGCACTGGTTTCAGTCCCGACTGCTCCACTTCCGGTCCAGCTCACTGCTAATATGCCTGGGAAAGCAGCAGAAGACAGCCCGAGGCTTTGGGTCCCTGCACCCACGTGGGAGACCTGGATGGAGTTCCTGCTCCTGGCTTTGACCTGGCCCAGTCCAGCCGTTGTGACCATTTGGAGAATGAACTAATGGATGGGAGATCTGTGTGTGTGTGTGTGTGTCCCTCTGTCTCTGTCACTCTGCCTTGCAAATGAATAAATCTTTTTTTAAAAAAAAATCACTAAAACCTGCAGCTTTGCAAGACATACAGTCCCAGTGGTAAGGACTCAGCTCTGCCCGTGCAGCGAAGTGGACACACACAAGCTGTAAACGCACAGGCGTGGCGGCACGCCAGTGGGACTTCGTCTACAAAAGCAGGTGGCGGCTGGATTTGGCCTGCAGGCTGGGACACAGTTGTCTCTGATGGAACGTTCCAGGAGGATGGAGATGTTCTATTCTGGGATTTCTGACGCAGCAGCACTAGCCCCTCTGGCTACTGAGCGCTTGCACGGCAGCCGATGCCATTTAGAAAGTGGCTTTCTAGGGTGATGTCACTTTGATGAATTCAAATGTAACTCGCAAGAGCCACTTGTGGCTGGGGGCTGCATAGTGGACCCTGCAGCTCTCAGTGAAGCCTGGAGTCGGAAACTCTCCCTCGCAGCACCAGAGAGCATTTACGATTGAAACTCCCCTGTCATTCAGAAGCACCTCTTTCCACATCTGCGGGGACCCTGTGGGTGTCAGGGCCCCGCCGTGCCTGCCTCGGAGGCGGGGCTGCACTCAGCGCCCGGCTGCACTCCGGGCCGGGATGACTGGGTCTTGATGCCGGTGGTGAGCTCCGCGCAGCCTCCACGTTCCTGCGAGTCGGCCCCCTCTGTGGAGCCTGTCAGCAGATGAGCCATCAGCAGGTGCCAGGGGCCCACAGCTGGCGGCACTGGCTTCCCGGGGATGGTGCTGCCCATCAGCGCGTGGTCCAGGGTCAGGCGGCCACTCCAGTCTCCCACCCACTCCTACGGCGCAAAGCCCCCGGGGCTCTGAGGGGCAGGCTGGCCGCGGGATTTGCTGGTTTCTGGCAGAGGCTGGCATCCCGACTTCCTACACTCTGTGCCGTTGGTTGGAGGCACTTCTGTGTTCAGCCCAGACCCTAGCCAGCCCCTGGACCCTCTCCCCATTGCCTTCGCCACTGCTCTTCAGCCGGATTCTCCTCCCAGGGACTGCACGAGGGGCTCAGCCCAGGCTGCTGCTCTCTCTAGGCCTGTCTCAGATGCCACCTCCTCCAGGAAGCCCTCCCCCACCCAGGACCACGGTGATTCCTGATGCCTTCGAACAAGTCTGCAGAGCCATCCGGGCCTCTCAGAGTCCTCCTTCAGGTCCTCCCTGGGCTGGTGTGGAGGCTTCGCAGCGGGTAGGACCAGGTCCTCCTGACTGTCCCCACCCCACTCAGCAGGTGCTCATTAAATGCCTATGGAATCAAACCAATGCCATGTGGTGCCTTTCTTTTTTTAAACAAAGATTCCCTTATAGGTTAAGACAGTGGGACCACAGACATGGAAAACCTGTCATTTGAATTTATTTAATGTCTTCTTACCTCTCCCAGAACCTGCAGCTGTACAGGTAAAGTCTCCACTCAGTGTTTGCTGTGTTTGTCCACGGGACAAAGGCAACAGCACGGTGCCTCTCCTGGCGCAGAATTGCCACTTGGCTGCCTTCACCCACGCAGTCCCAGGCGGCCAGGGCCCTTCCGACTCCCCCCACTTTGGAAGCAGGAAGTCGCGGAAGCTGTGAGTGCGAAGTTCCACTCAGGACTGGCCTTCACGGCTCAGTTGCTTGAGTGATGGGGCACAGCCTGCTCCAGGAAGCCCCAGGACCTGTTCCCGTCTTCGCACAGAGGACGTTCTGTGCAACTTTAGAACTACGCCACCTCGGCTCTGTGTGCCGCCATGGGGCAGGGGGAATGGCGTTCTGCTTAGGTGGCTGTGAGTGGCAGGGCCAGGCAGCGTCCCAGACTTGCAGATTCTATGTCGGCGGGCACCGTAGGCTTCCTGGAGGAGCACTGTGTCGCCCGCATGGCCAGCAGGCAGTCCCCGTGGTGAGGGGAGCCGGCAGCCGCCACCCACAGAGCCGCGGCCCCGCAGGAGTGGCCAGGAGCTTCCTCCTACCTGGCTCTCACCTCCAAACTGCAGCCCCAAGGTTCCAGCCAAGGCACAGGGAGTAGAAAAAGAAGCGAGGGAGCTGCAGCACACGGGCCACAGGATCTGCCAGGACCCCCGGGCGCACAGGGGAGCACGGCAGGTCTTAGAGTGGAGGGCCAGCCCCGAGGTCAGTGAGCGCCGGGGTGCAGGCTCACGGAATCAGCAGCAGCAGCTGCGTGGACCTGAGTGTTAAGAAGGATCCTGACTGTGTCCAGGTCCAGGGGGAAGGATGCTGGGATTGATGAGCTATGCCTGCTGTGGGCTCGGGCAGGGCAAAGGCTGGAGCGCCTGGGGTTGCCATCCCGGGACTGTCCGAGAGACGGGAAGCCCGAGGCCCCAGCAGGGGCGAGAAGCCCCGACGTTTCCGTCTGACGGCCCTGGACAGGTGGGATCGGTGCCTGGGGCAGCCCTGGGTCTGGCCTCTCAGCCTGTAGGGCCTCGCGCCTCCAGGAGGTGACAGAAGCACCGCGGCCGTGGGTGGGTGCACTTCGGGATGAACGCGACAGGGCGATGCGGGTCTCAGCCAGGAGCTGATAAAAGGCACCGCACAGCCCTGGGGCGCTCAGAGGCCCCTCGCGGGGGCTCGTCTGCCACCACAGCTGCCGGTTGGCTCGAGATGGCCTGACAGCGGTGACGTCCCGATGGTGGCAGTCAGCGCCAGGCTGGCACGCCCTGGCATCGCACCTCGGGAGAGCCAGCCGCCAGCTCCACTCCGTGCTGGCCAGCATTACAGATAACAGGTTCTGAGGCCTCATCCGCGGGGAAGGCCATTTGCTGGAGCCCCCAGCCGGGGCGGGGAAGAGCTCACGTGTTGCTGTGTTCTGGGGGCAGCAAAGCGTCCGCCTCCAGCCTCCGAGGCCTGTGTCGCAGCACTCAGCACAGCAAATGTTTGACAGCCTCATCCCTGGAGCCAGGAGAGCTGGGCTCACCTCCCAGCCCTGCCTCTTACTTTCTGTGTGACCCTGGGTGAACGACATAACCTTCATGGATCTCAGTTTTGCCATCTGTGAGATGGGCGCAGGCAGGGCCTGCCCCATCTGTCTGTTGTGAGCGCTCGGGGGCTGAGCAGGTTTGCATTGTTCAGGGACTGTGCTCCGTCACCGTGCAATACCTCATTTATTTAGAGGTGAACGTTACTATTATTGCCATTTTTCGGGTGAGGAAGTGGAGGCTTAGGGCACACGGAGGTGTGTGAAGCCAGATCCTCTGAGTTCTTGACGCAGTCACCATGACGCACGCCCCTTTCTTGGTCTGTCCCGACCAGACAGAAGCCGGCCCAGGAGACCCGCAGCCACGACACTCAGAAGCAGCTCCCTGGCTGCATGGATCCGGCTTTCCAGACGTTTCTGTTGGCAATCAGGGCCGCCCGTCTGACTCCGCCTCACTCCTCCTCCCCAGGGCTCCGCAGACGCTGCCAGCCCCGGCCTGGGACAGTCAGGCAGCAATGGCACGTTCCCTCGCTTGGCACCGAGCCCCCTCCCACAGATCCTCATCCCAGGGCCACTTCTGGGTGCTCCCAGGAGCCCAGCCTAAGGTTCTACCTCCCACCCCTCCCGTCTTGAGTAACAGGAGCGCGGCCAGCTGTTTTCAGGGGAGCAGCACTGTGAGATTGGGTTTATAATCAGAAATACATATTCAATCTCTGTCGCCAGGCCCCAGTGCTGAGTTCTCAGGACCTTGTAATTCCTGCGGCCCTGGGGTGCTGGGGGCATCCTTGGTTGAGATATTTGGTCTCTGACCTGGATTCCTGACCCAGAGCTCGCGATCTCTTGGAACTTCCTGAATCCTAGTGCTTATTTTGTTCTAACAAGATGCCTCTTTCCGGGCTCCTGGCTGTGATGTGGTCACCAGAGGCAGCACCAGTTATCATCCTGAAAGACACAAAGTCCCAGACGCCCTCAATGCTGAAATGCTGGCAGACCCAAGTCTCTAAGGCTTAAGATTCCTAACACCCCAGTCCCAACCCGCAAAGACTGCAGCCTGGAACGTGGACATCCTGGAAGCAAAGATTTCGAAGCTCACAATCCCACGGTGGGCGGGAGCAGCAGGGAGCTGGGTTCTGGGAAGGGACTGGCCACGCCGTGCGTGCGTGCCTGCGGCGATGCGGAGACCTTGGGTTGAAACCCGCCACTTGTCTGCATCGGCACTCCACCCTGCGGCTCCGAACCAAGGAAAGGCGCTCGCCTGGAAAAGGCAGCGGAGTGGCGCACTGGTTGGAAGCCATGCTGCGCGCAGCCAGGAAAAAGCCTACAGAGGCGGGGCTGGGAGGGGTCCGAGGAGGGTGGGGGTCTGTGTCCCCAGCCAGCACAGAAGCCAGGGCGCAGGAAGTGGGACTCTGCCAGTGTCCCTGCGATCACGGAATTCCAGACAGAGCCCTGGGTTAGAGAAGGCGCGGCCAGGAGCCCCGAAGCGCCCTGCTCCTGCCGCCTGACCCCCCCCCCCCTCGAGCAGTGCCCACGAGAGGGGCCCGGCCTGCGCTGCACGCACGTGTCCGGGGCCGAGCGGCCGCTCCCGTGGAGTCTCCCCCTCCACTCTGTGTGAGCGGCGCTAGGCCGCATTTCCGACCCGGAGGCACCGTGCGTGGAGGCCTTGCAGAGCCCGGAGCCACTGCGCGGTTGTGCAAATTCGGCCTCCCCAGAGCCGCCCTCAGCGTGGACTCGACCCCCGCAGCAAGACCTGGAGGCGTCCTCCGTCCACGTCCGCGTGGGGCGTGTCCAGCCCCTCCGCCCTCCCTCCGCACGGTGCGGGCTGTCCGCCCTCGCCCTCTCTCTCGCGGTGGGTGCGGGCTGTCCGCCCTCGCCCTCTCTCTCGCGGTGGGTGCGGGCTGTCCACCCCTCGCCCTCTCTCTCGCGGTGGGTGCGGGCTGTCCACCCTCGCCCTCTCCCCGCACGGTGCGGCTGTCCACTCCCGAGCCCCTCCCGCGCCTGTCGTCGGCACAGCTGGGCCCACGCCTGCAAAAACACCAGTGCCGTTGCCTGTTTCACCACGAAATAACGTGGGCAGGGAGATATCCCGATGGATTCCATGTTTCTCAAATAAATCCCCCCTTTAAATGTAAATGACTGTATTTTAAAGCATTAAAAAACCTTTTTTTCCTTTAACTTTGAGAATTTAAGCTTTAGGAATTTTAGGCTTTAGGGATTTTGGCTTTTGGGGAATTTCAGCATTTGAGGTGATGGCATTCGGGAACGCGCCAAACCCCAGGAGAAAAACCAGCCCACAGCAGCACGCTTAGACCCACGTCCCAGCAGCCTCTGCGGCGGGCGGCGGAGCTAGTGATAGGCCACGCCCACAGATGACGCCTGCGTGCTTACGCCCACGTGATGACGCTTCGGAAACCCGGAAGCACAGGGTGCAGGGCGCTGCGGGCTGGGGATACATCCCAGGGGGACCGCGGCTGCCGCCCGTGCTGCCCACCCCGGGCTCGCCCTCCGCGCGTCCTCACCCGCCTGTGCTCTGCGGTGGAGACGTTTCCTGCGAACCGCGCTGTGGACTCGATGAAAAGCGGGTCGGGGTCGTGGCAGCCTCCGATCTGCAGCTGCGTCAGAGCTGGGCCTCTGAGTGGGGCCGGCCTGTGGGCTAGGGCCCTGCCCTGGGGCATCTGGGGCCGCTTCAGCCGGATCCGGATCCGGGGAGAGCCTCTGCGTGTGCACGCGCTCTGAGCTCGCGCTGCAGGGACGTGCCCGGAGTACTGCCCTGTGTGCCGACGTGGGGTCGGTTCTGCACAGGGACATACGAGCCAGAGTTCTGAGTAGGTTTCCTAAAAGAGAGAGAGCGTGAAGGCTGGTGCTCCGGCAGCCATGTTTGACCTTCGTCTGGAACCTGGAGACAGGAGAGGCCGCCCTGACGCTGGCGTGTGAGCATTGTGCCTGCCCTCAGCCGTCTTCCCCTGCAGGCGTCCAGCCTGCTTCATCTCAGCGTCGGTTACTGAGGATTTTACGTTTTCCAGGCGGGGGTCTACCCTGACTGACACGGGCTAAAATTCAGATCTCAGTGGAGCGCAAAGTCGCCCTCGGCAGCCGACAAGCGAGACTGCGCTCCGGAGCAGATTTGCATGTAGTTCTCTAATTTGGCCCGCCCGGAACTTGAGAACCCGGCAGCCTGGATGCTGAGCTCTGCCCGGGCGTTCTTAGCTCTGGGCTTCCGGTGGTCCCGGTGGCCGGGGGCCGGGCCTGGGCAGCCTGGCCGCGCCGGCTACAATGGCTGCTGCTGCTCGGCCGGCGCGGGGCGGCGCCTTCCAGCTTAGCAGCCTTTGCTAAAGATAGAAAATGTCCCGGACGCTGACCCGGGAGCTGGGAGGGCCACTGCGTTCATGCGTTTGGGTGGGAACGTGCTGCCCTGCACTGCGCTGGCCCTGGACGATTTTGTGTTTATGGGGAAGAAAAACCTTTTTCCAAACGAGGCTGTGCCCCTTCTGGTTGACGAGTGGCTTCCTCTGGGCGACGAGTGGTGCTAACGTTGCTGAGGACTGGATACCTGCTCCGCCACTCCGTCCTGGAAGAAACCGCCTGTTCAAAACCCTGCTAGAAACAGACGGCCCCTTTGTAAGGGGGTGGCTTTGCATCAGGCCAGAGAGCGGTAAGAGACGGAAGATGCAAACGGACGAAGGCCAAGCCGTCTGGAAACTGAACCCAGAGCTGCGAACTGCGGCGCCAGCCCTGCCAGCCGAGTCACAGGGGCCACGCAGGAAGCGCCGGGCATCTCTGACCCGACGGCCAGGCGAGGCTGCCACGTGTGGCACTGGCCTCCTGCACGGGAGTGGCAGTTTGAGTCCTGGCTGCTTGGCTTGGAATCCAGTTCCCTGCTAATGGCCTGGGAAAGCAGTGCATGATGGTCCAATTCTTGGGCCCCGGCCACCCACACGGGAGACCAGGATGGAGTTGCTGGCTCCTGGCTTCAGCCTGCCCAGCCCCAGCTGTTGTGACCGTCTGGGGAGTGAACCCACAGATGGAGGATCTCTGTCTCTCCCTCTACCACTCTGCCTTTCAAATAAATGGAAAATATCTTTTAAAACATGATGAGAACTGCCAGCATCCCTAGTTTCTGTCCCTGCTTCCAACTGAGGACCAGCCAGAGAGCGTCAGGTGTGTCTCCGTGACAAGCCGTCCGCAGAGTCCTGACACCGACTGCCCCTGGTAGGGCTCACCAGACCTTCCCTCCTGCTGCCACGCCTTCCTCCTGCCCAGGGCTCGCCCTCAGCCTCCGTAAAACACAAGCCCTGGGCTGATGCCTCTGCTCGAACGAGCTCCGAGTGGACGGACAGCTGTTCCCTTCGGGTTGGCCCGTGTCTTCTTGCCGGAACGAGAACAGTTTGGGCTTCAGACTCTGACTCTGCTCTGGGCCCCGGCGGGTGCCTGGTTTTGCTCAGGCTCAGGGACCTCGTTGCTAAACGGAGCAGCCAGGATTTCTGCCGAGGAGGCGGTGGGACGTAGCCCCCTGCCCGGGCTGGCGGAGCGAGGGCAGCCAGAGGCCCCTTCTTCAGTGAATCCGCGTCTGCCAGTCAGTGCGCTCCCCTCAGCCCCCTGTCTCTGAGAATGCCGGGTACATATTCCTTTTTTTCATTGCTGAGCACTTTGCAATTTACAGAGGATTTGCAATGCATTCTTGTGTTTGCTCCTTCCAGCCCACCCTCGGAGAGGCAGGATGCTGTCTTCTCCGTTATGCAAGGGGTGGCGAGCTTGGAGCGGGCATCGGGGACCGGGTAGTCCCTTGGCAAGCGCTGTGCGGGGGCTGTGCGGGGGCTGCACAGGGGCTGTGCGGGGGCTGCGCAGGGCTCTGCCAGGCTCGCCCCCTCCCCGACCCCTGTGAGGATGGAGCAGGCGGAGCAGGTGCACTTGCTCGGCTCACAGAACTGTGCTGAGGAGCCGCACCCCCAGAGCAGGTTGACGGCTTCTTGTGCTCTGAGCGGAGCTCTCCTCCACGGCGCCGCCAGCTCTCTGGCTTCCTCCACTGTGTCTCCCTCCTCAGCCTGTGGCTGTCCGGGACGCACACAGGGCCCCTGTGCAGCCTGGATGTGGTGTCTGTGGTGGTCCCACGGCGGAAATGCCCGGGCCCTGGCCCCCCTCTGCTGCCTCCTGACAGGCTGGGATCGGCTCCATTTGAGGATGGACGACATGGAGGAGCCAACACCATACGGAAGGTTTCTCAGTCCCAAGCCACACCCTCCCCCACCCCACGGAGCGCTCCGCAAAGGCCCCGCGCGATCCCTGGTGATGCCGAGAGATCAGGGGGGCAGCTTCTTGCTGAGAAGAAATGGGGCCAATTCAGAGAGTGGCTGCTTCCGTCTAAAAATAACCATGTTAAAAAGCTGCTTTTCAAGAAATGGAGTGGAAAAATTGTTTAGTTCTTAAGAAAGGAGGCTAAATGGACTTTTGGAAAAAACCCAAGCAATGGCAGGCTGGGCCTCCGGATTTCATTGCAAACCTGAACTTGGCACGTCTGGTGCCTTTGAAATTGCTTCCCACGCATTAGCTTGCCCGGTGCTGCCTCCCCGGAAAGCAGAGAGTGGGAAGACAGGTGTCGGGTCACTCCCATCTTGACGCTGGGGGAAGGGACCGCGGATGGCCGGGAACCTGTCTGAGCTCCTGTCTGTCTGTCAGGAAGCAGCTCGCTTGGGAGCGGAGCGTTTAGTGGAAGGGTGCATGGGAAGGAGCTGGAAACTCCATAGTGAGGTCGCTTGTGTGCTTGCTCTGGGGCTCCCCCAGGGTACAGCCTGAGTCCAGAATGTGGGTGTAGGGGTCCTGGGTGTGTGTGTTGGACGGGGCAGGGGGGTGTTGCAGGAGGCAGTTGCAGGAGGCAGGGAGAGTGATGGGGGGAACGAGAGGCCAGGAGGAGGTCACGGCCGTGAGCCGTGGTGGCCGTGGCCACCGGGATCTTTGGGAGTGGAGGATGCCCCTGCTGTGGTCGGTACGAGGGACAGGGGCTGGAGCTCTGGTCCCCCTGCTGCTTCCCTGCCAGGCTGTTAGCCCCCCTGCACAGACGCTGGCTGCGTCTGTCTGAAGCCTGGTGGGTTCCTGGCTGCTGCTCGTGCGCAGAGCAAGCCTGGCGGCTCTCGGAGGTGGTGGTGGGGGCACTGCCGACAGGAAGTGCTGTGAAGCTGAGCCCGGTGGTGTGCCGTCGGCTGCTGCCCCGAGCTAGACTCTCACGCTCGCTCGCGCCTGCCCTGGCGTAGGAGGTTCCGGACAGCTCCTCCCTTCCGCAGACTTGTCCCTGACAGCTCTCCTTCCTGCTGCTATGAGGTCTTCCTTCCTAAAATACAGAGCAGAGAAACTGGAGAAAGTCCCATCTCCGGCCCTGGCGCTGGACCCCAGGGGAGGGTCCGAGTTAGTGACCCAGGCGTGTGAAGAAGACGGCGTGACGCCCCCTTTTCCACCTGCGGACTGGCGAAGACCCAGGTTTCTCTGCCCTCACACCCAGGAAGCCCTGTCGGTTGTAAGGAACCCTAAAGCAGTGGTCACTGTGGGCAGGAAGTGAGCCGGAGGCTGGGCGGGATACGGATTCATTCATTTAACAGGTATTCCCGGAACACCTGCCGGGGGCCAGGCACCCTGCCGGGCTCAGGGAATACAGCAGAGAAGGAGACAGGCTCTGTCTGTCTGCATGCAAATGGCACTTTGGAGGAATTCGTAGGGTTTCTGGGGTCGTCCCAGCCCTGGCAGGCTTGCTGTACGTGTGTACAAGATGGAGCTAAGGGACTGCGGGCGGAGGGAGTCAGGTGAGGCCCTAGAGGCCCCTTCTCGTCAGTTGTGCTCAGCTACCGTGCAGGTGAGTGTCCTTCAGGATGTGGTCTGTGGGAGGTAAGCGCCTCCCTCCATGGGTGTGGCTTTCTCTAAGGAGTTCCAGGCCTTCCTGATGGGCTAGGGGATGGTAGGGTTAGGAGTCGGGGGTCCTCTCGCTGGGAGAATGAGCCATGCGCCACCCCTGTGAAGGCTGGCTGGGTTGGCGGGATCTGCTGTTCATGTGTTCACATGTACAGTCCTCTTCCCTTCCACACACAGGCTGTCAGGGTCGGGAATGCTGAGGGATGCTGCGGGCCGGAGGCGGGTCTCCTTCCAGTTCCTTTGTTCTCTAGTCCAGGAAGGAAGATCTGACAGCAGGAGGAGCCCTGTGGAAGCTCCCGCCCCCTGCAGGTGAGCGGGGCAGGCGCAGCCCAGGGCAGCAGCCCTCAGGGATGGGGAAGTCCTGCCTGCCCTCTAGCCTTGATCTCAGGGGCTCGTGCTGTAGGTTGCCTAACTGGCGAGCGCTCCGAAAGCAGCTGAAGCCACACGTGGGCTCCCGCGCTTCCTTTCTCCCCTCACACTGGACGGAGGCCGAGGCCGTGACTGGCGAGGCTTTGGAATCAGCCAGGCCGCCGGGGTCTTCCCAGCCGTCCCACCCAGAGTCAAGGCCACATTTCTTTGAGCGGCGCTCGTGAAGTTCCCTGGCTCTGTGCAAGCCCGCGGGGCCGCTGTGAGCAGCTATGAGAGCTCCTTTTTAGGGCCGAGTCCGCTTCCCCTCTCAGAAGTCCGCGGCGGAGAACCGCTGTGCCTCCCCTGTGCGGGTGGGGCGGGGACATTTCACCCTCTGCTCAGAAGAGGGCCGTGTGCCCGTTTGATTAATGGGCTCTGCGCAGGGCGCTTCTCCGTGCATCGGCAGTGGATCAGAACGACGCCAGCAGTATGGTGTTTGTCCCACGTGGCGTTACCGGCCAGAGAGCTAGTTCGAAGTTGGCTCGTGCTCCTGGGCTGTGCAGTCCCATGTGCCATGAAATGTTTCCGGTGCAAAGTAACTGATGGCCGCAGGAAACAGAAACCGGTTTCTGTGTGAAAGAGGGCAGTGTCGACAGGAGCTCTGTCCCGCAGAGACGGGCTGTTCTGGGGCCGCGTGTCTCTCCTGAGGGGTTCGCCTGTCAGAGTACCCTGGTGTAAGTGGCGGTCCAGCGTCCCCTCAGCGCAAGTGCCAGAGGCCGGCCCACTTTCTCGTTCCTGCCGTTTATCGGGCGTAGAAAAGCGGTGGGAGGCATGCGGAGCTGGCGTTCTTCCCGGGGCACCCTTTGTTGGTGTAGGAGCTGCGCCCCTGAGGCCCAGGGCCCTGCAGGACGGGACAGATGGGGAGGCATGCGGGGGCCCGAGCCCTCGGTGCTCCGTGCCCTGCCTGGCGCCGTCTCGCTTTTCTCCACGCTGAACCTCAAGGACAGGGCAGCACAGGGCGCACATTCAGCAACGTGTGGCCGTGGTGTTGGATCTCCCGGCCTAGGCTGTTCCATAGCCTGATTTGAATTAGGACGGCCCAGCACCCACACTGCGATGGCAATTCTTCAGGGAAAGTGACCCCCTTCCCTCTCCCCCCATCTCTGTCTCTCTCTCTCTCTCTCTCTCTCTCATTCTCCCTTTCAATGAGCAGACATTTAGTGGAGGAAGAAGAGACAGCCTAAGCGACAGTGCTTGCTCCATGCACTGATTCACTCTCCTAAACGCCTGCAACTGAGACTGGCCGGGGCTGGAGCCACAGCAGAGGAACTCAGTCCTGGCATGCGGGCTGCCCCCAGGGTTCACATCAGCAGGAAGCTGGAGTCAGAAGCCGGAGCTGGGCGTGGAGCCCAGGCACTGCAGTGTGCTACGTGGGCATCATAACTGCCAGTCCCAGCCCCTCTTGTCCAAGCGCTGTTGTTACGTGGGCTCACACTCGCCCACTGCGGGGAGGGAGGGGTGGAGGGAGAGGAAGCAGTAGGCGGAGTCCCAGGCAGGCTCCTGGTTGGCTGCACATCTCCTGGGAGCCTGAGGAGCAGGGCAGATCAGAGGGGAAGCAGGGCCTGTGGGAATGACTGTGCCCGCTTGTGTGCTACCACCCAGGCCACGGTCACTCCAGGAGTGTGGGACCTGTCTGTGCTTCTGTGGCTGGGTAGGTGGGAGGGGGGCTGGCTATCATCAAGCTGAGATGCAGGCCAGGGGCAGCAAACAGGCATGTCTGGGGGGAAGAGGAGGAAATTAACCAGACTTGGCAGGATTACCCAGCACCATGCTAGGTACCAAGATCTGCTGAGTTGTAGCATTGTTATATTGGCCACTGTTTTAAAAAATATTATGTCTGCAGCCAAATTTGGTTTGTGGACGTGAATTTGTGACTTCTGATTAGGAGCACCTCCATTAGGGGCAAAAGTTAAGACCTGCTTGGACACGCACATCCCATGTGGGAGGGCCTGGGTTCGAGTCCCCACCCCACTCTCAGTCCAGCTTCCTGCTGATGCACACCCTGGGAGGCAGCAGGTGATGGCTCAGGTACGTGGGGTTGCCTTTGTGGAGACCCGGATGAAGTCCCTGGCTCCTGGCTTCAGCCTGGCCTCGTCCTGGGTGTTGCAGGCATTTGGGGAGTGAGCAAGCAGATGGGAGTGAGCTGCCTCTCTCTCCTTCCCTCTGTCTCTCTGTCCCTCTCTCCTTTCAAATAAACAAAAATAAAAACATAAATTTTTCACAAAGGAGCAGCTCTATTCATATTTCCTCTCCTTTCTCTGCACCCAGCAGATCCAGGGCATAGAAGCCAGGCCCAGGCCTCTGAAACCCCAGCAGTAATTCTGGGGAACAAAGGACAATTTTATTTGAACTTTGAGAGTCTGATACAATCTTTTCAAAACATTTTAACTCCATTACAGCCCCCAGAATGCCGTCAGTGGGAAATACGAGCTCGAGGAGATGAGATTACCGAGGTCATATTTACAGCGATTTCTTAAATTAACCTTCTGAGGAACAAGCCACACTTGTCTCAGATCAGTGGAAACAGAGGGTCTTTGTGTTTATTGCAAGCCCTGCTGTTCCCACTGTTTATCCTTTCACAGTGGAAAACTGCATTCTATACCATGTATATAATACACACATGTACACACACATCCATGCACACAAACACACATGCACACACACATACAGCCATGTGCATGCACCCTACACACATGCACACGCACACACATGCACACACAGCCATGCACATGCACCCTACACACATGCACATGTACACAATGCACACACACAGCCATGCACATGCACACAGATACACACATGCATATGCACACAATGCACACACACAGCCATGCACATGCACACAGATACACACATGCACACAGGTACACACAGGCATATGCACACATAAAGTCATGTACATGCACACAGGTACACATGTGCACACATACAGCCATATACATGCACACATGTACACATGTGCACAGCACACACACGTGCACATGCACGCATATAGCCATGTACATGCACACAGGTAAACACGTGCACACGCACATGCACACTCACTCCTTCCCCTTTCTGTGGTGGCAGACCTCCATGCTGATCCTGGCCGATTCTCTCCCACTGACAGCGAAGCTGAGTGGAAGGGGGATCCCCAGGGGCGCAAGAAGGAGTGGAGAGTGCCCCTCCCAGACTCTGCTGCTGGCACCAGAAACGGTTCTCAGGGAAAGGGACAGGCAGAGGAGGCCGTGTGGAGTTGGCTGCCCGAGCGCAGGACCAGAGACTGGGAGCCGGGCTGGCTAGGAGGGGGGAGAGGAGCACAGGGGAGGCGGGACCCACAGCTGGTGGCGGTCTCAGTGCGTGTGAAAAGCAAGGGGGGGTTGATTTCTTGTCATCAGGGGTGGCTCCATTTATTTAATTTATTTGAGAGGCAGAGACAGAAGCAGACAGCTCCCATCTCCTGGTTCACTCCCCAGGTGACCCCAACAGCCGGGATTGGCTCAGGTGAATGCCAGGAGCTGGGAATTCAATCTGGGTCTCATTCATGCTGGCCCCAACCACTGAAGCCATCACCTGCTGCCTCCCTGGGTCTGCATTAGCAGGAAACTGGAACCAGGAGCGGAACCAGGGCTCTGATATGGGAGGTGGACGACCCAAGTGGTGCCTTCACTGCGAAGCCCCCCCGCCCCGGGAGCCCCACTGAAAGGGGCTACACGATGGCCGTCCCCACTACAGAGCTGAGGCGCCTTCAGAGACTAGCGTGACCGAACCTCCAGGGCAGGCGGGCGTCGGGCGGCCGGGTCTGGGCGCAGAGGGTGCCATTCAAGAGCCCTCTCTGAGCTTTGTCTTCGGGTTCCTCTGGGATCGCTTCATGGTGGGGGCCTGCGTTAGCAGCACCACACTTGGATCCCACCGGGAGCTGGAGCAGAGAACACGCCCGCCCAGCAGTCCCACGACAGCCTGGGGGTGGCCGGGGGCTCGTGCGTGTCTGGCCCGTGTCTGAACCGGGATTGCAGCCCCACAGGCCAGGTCTGGGCTGGGGAGGGGAGGTGATGCCCAGCCTGAGCGAGCGGATGCAGAGTGCTAGGGGGTAGGGAGGGTGGTTCTCCAGGGAAACCTGAGGCATTGAGCCCAGAAAGCGATGATCCTGGGCTGCGAAAGGGGCCCACGAGACACAGTGCCGCTGACTGTTGTGTCACTGTGGCACCGCAAGGCTGAAGGTGTGAGTGCCCCGTTGACAGTGCCCTTGTCCCGGGGCAGGAACCCCGTCATCTGGTCACTGCTGTGTCAGGTCCCCCTAAGAGACCTTGACAAAGCCGGGTTGCCTTGTGGTCCCATCAGGCACCAAGTCTTTGATCTGGAATATTCCGTAAGCCCCACTGGGGAACTTCTCTCCCTCCCTGGGCACGCAACCCTGGGCATGTGGGGAGGGCTGTCTGTACCGAGCCCCAAGTTAATCACCCCCGAGAACAGAACAGCTCTGTGGGCGGGCGGCACCCTCATCTCTCTGCTGGTCCCCTTGATCCGGGGGAGACCTTTGCCCTGGGCCACTTAAAGGCCCTGACGGGGGCCGGCACCGTGGCCCATTTGGTTAATCCTCTGCCTTGCACCCATATGGGTTCTATTTTTTTTTTTTATTTACTTGACAAAGTTATCAGTGAGAGAGAGACAGAGAGAAAGGTCTTCCTTCCGTTGGTTCACCCCTCAAATGGCCGCTACAGCCAGAGCTACACTGATCCGAAGCCAGGAGCCAGGAGCCAGGTGCTTCCTCCTGGTCTCCCATGCAGGTGCAGGGCCCAAGCACTTGGGCCATCCTCCACTGCCCTCCCAGGCCACAGCAGAGAGCTGGACTGGAAGAGGAGCAGACGGGACTAATACCTGGTGCCCATATGGGATGCCAGCGTCGCAAGGTGGAGGATCAACCAAGCGAGCCACAGCACCAGCCTCCAAGGGTGCCAGGTTCTAGGCCTGGTTGCTCTTCTTCCAGTCCAGCTCTCTGTTGTGGCCCAGGGGGCAGTAGAAGAGGCCCAAGTGCTTGGGCCCCTGCACCCACATGGGAGACTGGGAAGAAGCTCCTGGCTCCTGGCTTCAGATTGGCGCAGCGCCGGCCGTAGCGGCCATTTGGGGAGTGAACCAATGGAAGGAAGACCTTTTTCTCTGTCTCTCTCTCTCTCTCACTGTCTGTAACTCTACCTGTCAAATAAATAAATAAATTAAAAAGAAAAAGGCCCTGATGGAAACACTCTGCAGGGGAATGGGGCAGTGGGGACTCGGGTGAGCTCAGATGTCACATCCAGGTCACGCTGTGACTTCAAATCACAGAGGTTCCCGATTTCTTGTTCTTTCCAAATCCCATCAGTCTGTGTGTGAACCTTTGCCCTGCAGCTGAGCCTTGTTCCTGAGTCTGTGTCGGAGAAGGGACCTGTGGGTGGGCGTTTGGCCCAGGGGGTAACGCACCAGTAAAGGTGCTGGCATCCCACGTCGGAGTCCTTGGGTTTGACAAGCAGCTCTGGCTCCTCGCTGCAGCTTCCCGCTAATGCAGACCCCTCAAGGCAGTGGTGAGGGCGCAGGTGCTCTGCTGGGAGACTCACAGTGGAGACCTGTGTCAGCTCCCTGCTCCTGGTTCCGGCCTGGCCCAGTCCCAGTCATGGCAAGCATTTGGGGGGTGAACCAGCCAATGGGAGCTCTGTGTGTCTACCTCTCTCTCTCACACACAAACATATTTCTCTCTCTCTCTCTCTCAAAACTGTTTAAAACCCCTTGAGCATATAATACTTCATTTCTGCCATCAAAACTTGGCTGTGGCTTTTCTTTTAATTAAGCATCTGTGCAAAACTGCGTTGCAATCAAGGTGACTATAGCTCAGGGCTTTGGCACAGGACCGTGTGCAAGGGCTTCCCTTGCAAATCTTTGGTAGGTCGCTCTCTGTCCTCTGTCCACCTTCTCCTGTCCCTGCTAATGGTCTTCCCCAGACCTGACCAAAGGTGGAGCCAGGTTTGGGCAGTGGGACACCACGTTGCACGACCCCCACGGCAATGCCTGGGGCAGGTGCAGAACGCGTGAGCGGCTGTTCTAGGAGACCGTGCTGCTGCCTGGGAACCAGCTGATCATGGGTGAGCCTGGGGCTCAGCAGTGTTTGGTCACAGAAGACAGTTTGGGCACCGTGTTTGAGAGCCAAGATCCACAGAGGATGCCCCAGGTGTGCGCGCACTGGGCCAGGCCTCCCGGGAGGGAATGGGCCCCTCTGGCCCAAGCAGGAGACTTGGAGTGTGGCCGCACTCGGGGAACCCCGCCCACAGGGGCCAGGCTGGCTTGGGATGCCTGCAGGGAGGGTGGAGTCGCATCGCCAGTCCTCCATGTCAGGTGCAGGCAGCAGGGCCAGAGACCCAGCCCTCCTTGGGGCACCTCCAAATTCAGGCCCGTGTCCTGTCACTCGCAGCTGACCAGGGTCTCCCCACACTCACGCCTCTCTCAGTGCTGTCCAGCTGCCTGCAGGACCCGCGGGAAGCAGGGGGCCATGCACAGACTTCATCTCACTTTGCCTCTCAGACCTGCCTGAGGTCCCGAGGAATCTTTGTAGCTCTGAGATCTTAGACTCGCGGGACCTAAATGTTTCCATCGTCGACATGGGGAGAATACTGCCAACATTTCAGGGCCATTGAAGGATTAAATCTAATGGTGTTTACAAAATGCTTGACTAACAAGGGTGCTTCGAAAAGTGTGTGGGAGGCAGGCCTTGGGTTGCTCGCCAGCCACCCTGGAGTGCCGGGTTCGCTCCCTGGCCCTTGGGCTCCCAATCCCGGCTTCTAGCCACCAGAGACCCCAGGAGGCAGTGGGTGATGGCGTGAGTGCTTCAGTCCCTGCCCCCGTGTGGGAGGTCTGGGGGAGTTTCCCGCTCCTGGCTCTGGCCTCGCCTGTTGCAGGCATTTGGAGAGTGAACAAGTGGATGGGAGCGCTATCTCTCTCTCTCTCCCTCCCTAACCTCCCTCCCTCCCTCCCCATCTGTCTCTATCGGTGGAAAAAAAAAACTCGTGGAAGGTAGAATTAAAAGATAGGTTTGTTGCAAAACTTTTGAATTCCTGGTATGTCCTTTTAATAATATGTGTTTTCCACAAACGTTCTGAAGACTTCTGGGATGTGCTATTTCTTTCCCCATAAAATGCATCTCCTGTGTTTTCTCCCTTCTCTGGCTTTCCAGTCTGTCTCCGAGTGTCTCATGCTCTCGGACCGGGGAAGGCTTCGACGGTGGCTGCATTTTCCAAAGGGGAAATCGCGGCCTTGGAGCGCGCTCAGGAGCACTGGTGCAGCGCAGCCTAAGAGGGCGCAGTGAGGGGCGCAGAATCAGGCCCAGGCCTGGGGCCTCACCCCTGGATGACTGGGCACATCCTGTGGTCCTTGTGAGGCTCGGCACACTCAGCTGCAAAGTGAATAGGAATAGTCTCAGCTCTTTTATTTTTTATTTACTTATTTTTATTTGACATGTAGAATTATAGACAGAGAGAGAGACTGAGAGAAAGGTCTTCCTTCCGTTGGTTCACTCCCCAAATGGCTGCTACGGTCGGCGCTGTGCCGATCTGAGGCCAGGGTCCAGGTGCTTCCTCCTGGTCTCCCATGCGGGTGCAGGGCCCAAGCACTTGGGCCATCCTCCACTGCCCTCCCGGGCCACAGCAGAGAGCTGGCCTGGAAGAGGGGCAACCGGGACTAGAACCCGGTGCCCATATGGGATGACGGCGCCGTAGGCAGAGGATTAACCAAGTGAGCCATGGCGCCGGCCCCTTATTCTATTTTTTTAAGATTTTATTTGTTTAAGAGACAGAGTTACAGACAGACAGGGAGAGACAGAGAGAAAGTTCTTCCATCCGCTGGTCCGCTCCCCAAATGGTTGCAATAGCCAGAGCCCTGCTGATCCGAAGCCAGGAACCAGGAGCTTCTTCCAGGTCTCCCACTCGCGTGCAGGGGCCCAAGGACTTGGGCCATCTTCCACTACTTTCCCAGGCCACAGCAGGGAGAAGGATCAGAAAAGGAGCAGCCCATATGGGAGCTGGCACCGCAGGCTGAAGCTTAAGCTACTGGGCCACAGCACCTGCCCAGCTCTTTTATTCTCTTAACGTCATCCTCTGAAGACCATTTTTTTTTTTTATTTTTAAGAACATTTTTAACACTAAATTATGTTTTTTCCAAGTCATGCCTTTGGTTTTATATGTAAGAAACACATTTGCCTAGCTGAGGCCACACCTGTTTGCGCCTCTGTTTCTTCTGCCAGTATATGGCCCATTCCTGGGAAATAAGTCTTTGCAAAGCATTGTCTTACAAAGGATTTATATTATGAATACTTGAAAAAACTCAATAATAGGAAAACAAACTTCCCAGTTAAGGAATGGACAAAAAATTTTAATCTTTACCAAAGAAGATGTGTTTGTGCAAAAAATGAATTAAAAGGCAAGTTTATTTGGTTGGAAACTACTTTTTTATTAAATATTTATTTATTTATTTTAAAGAGTTACACAGAGATAAAAGGAGAGAGAGAGAGAGAGAGAGAGAGAGACAGATCTTCCATCTGCTGGTTCACTCCCCAATTGGTACAATGGCTGGAGCTGTGCCGATCAGAAGCCAGGAGCCAGGAGCTTCTTCCATGTCTCCCACTCGCATGCAGGGGCCCAAGGACTTGGACCATCTTCTACTGCTTTCCCAGACCATAGCAGAGAGCTGGATCAGAAGTGGAGCATCTGGGACTAGAATAGGTGCCCCTATGGGATGCCGGCACTGCAGGCTACAGCTTTACCTGTTATGCCACAGTGCAGGCCCTGCAAACTACTTTTAAAATTTATCATACATTTTCATAATATGCATCTTCTGAAATTTTTGAAGATAGCTCATCTGTAGAGCAAAAATGCTGATGAAAATATAATCAACATCTCTGATCCTTAGGAAGACACAAATTAGAACCCGTGGAGATGCTGCAACACATCTATGAGAATGACTAAAAGTTTTAAAAAATTAACATAGCGAGTGTTGGTAAGGATGTGGGGGAGTGAGAATTCTCACACGCTGTTAATGATGCATTCAAATGGAAAACATGGTGATATCTTCCCAAGTTGTTGATCCTGCTGTAGTTACGTCAACATCCTCACGTTCCCAGATCCACGCGTTTTTTCCCTCTGCCGAGGATCAGGGGTCTTCCCCGTGGGTGGGATGTTTGAGGGCTGCCACGTGCTCTGCTCCACCCTGCATCCACTGTTCTTCCAGTCTCGCACTTGTTTTCACTTTAGGAGGGGCTCTTCCCCACTCACGGTCTGGGAGTTCTCTTTGGGAGTTGACTTCATCCCAGCTCTAAGGTGGACCATGTCGCTCAGGACTGGCTGACTGGCATTTACCAGCTCACCAATAGACACTGGGCCACGTCAGTCCTGTGACAAACAACCCTGGGATATTTGCTCAGGGAATACTCAGAAACAGTCTGACTCTGTGTCTTAAAGCACCAGCCATGGTTTTGTCTCATGATTTTGTGACTTGGCTGGGATCAGCCGGGAGGTTCATCTGCTCCATATGATGATGGTTGGGCTGTGGCTATCTGGGAGCTCTGCTGGGCTGGGCTGGGCTGGGCTGGGAGATCCAAGACAGCAGTGATGCCAGCTGTTGGCTGGAGCTCAGGTGGGGCTGCTCCGTATGTGGCGTTTCCATGTGACTTGGACTTCAGAGTACGGCCAGTGAGCTCCAAGAGCAATGTTCCAGCAGGACAAGTCTCAGTGTGCAGTCACCTGTCAAGACCTTGCTTATCAGTGCAAGAATGGACGTGAATGGCATCCCACTGCGTAACTGTTCAAGAATGGGCGTGAATGGCATCCCACTGCGTAACTGTTCAAGAATGGGCGTGAATGGCATCCCACTGCGTAACTGTTCAAGGCTGGCCTTCTTTTACTCAGTTAATGACCTTGCGGTCCACCCAAGTTGTGGATATCAATAGTTCATTCCTTTTTGTTAGTGAGTGGCGTCCCACGGGATGGGTATACCACAGATGTTTTTATCCATCCATGTGTTGATGAACATTCGGGTCCTTCCCTGCTCGGGGCTGTGACAAAGCTGCAGTACACAAGCATTTGTGTATACATCTTGGCATGGACATGTGCTGTCATTTCTAAAAGCAGATTATTTAGTAGGTCTATCTTTAAGTTCTAAAGAAACTATCAACATGTTCTCCTTAGAGATTACATCATGTTACATTCCCATGAGGGACGGTGATGTCCCATCCCTGTGTGGGTAGAAGGAGCCGGCCTTGCAGAGGGGAGCGATGTAGGTCCTTCCAACAAGTGCAAAGCTTCCTGAGCCCAAGAGCACAGCCGTGACTCTGGTCTTTGGGGTCCATGAATCTTTGCAGCATTCAGTACCATGGTTTCCAGTTCCCGAGTTACCTGTCTGCCTTCCTTTGTGGACTGTGAGATGCTTCCAAGAAAGAGCTGCATCGTATTCGGCGGCATGCGGCTGGCAGTGGACAGGTGCTCGGAGTAGGGAGATTCCTGGATAGAGAACGTATGCTGGAGGCATGCATGCCAGACACGCAGATGCCTCCTTCTGCCTCCTCTTCCAAACCACAGGAGGAATTCCACTGAGGGGCAGGCCCCTCCACCTGCGACAGCACGATGTCAGGCTCCAAAAGACCAAGGTCATGGCTCCCACCTCTGCCCGCAGCAGACCAAGTACTTGCACCCAAGCCATGCACATTTCAATACATGAAACCGTGTCACAGTCTAGCGTCTGAGCTAGCAGATCGACAAATGCCAGCCACCAAGTAGTTCCAGCCAGCCTTCCGCAGGGAGACCTCACACACTGGAGGACTCACACCAGCCAGCCTGGTGGGGTCTGGCCTGTCCTGGAGATTCCCCCATCATCATCCTGGGTATGTGTGGTGTTTTTCGCTGTGGTTTCCAGGAGCACATTGTCTCGTCAGAGAATACCAGCTGTGCGTCTGTGTGTGCATCACTACAACACCATGCCTGTGACACACACCTGTGCGTGCGCACACACAGGCAGGTGCTCCTGCACCACACCACCCATCTGTGATCTCACAAGGAGCCCCTCGCTGCAGAGGGAAGACGGCAAGGCTTTGGAAGCTACATCTGTCTTCATCCCAGTCTCCATGGAAACCTGAAAGGCAGACAGGACTAGGCCAGGCTGAGCTATTTGTCTCCTAAATGAGGAGCTGTAACAGAGCCCAGGCCCTGGGGCTAGGAGTTAACAAGACAACAAGTCCTCAAATAGACATGCATAACACTTCTCCACCTTTAAATACCAGGGCCACCTATGCCACAGACAGGTCCTTCACATGGGGCTAGAGCTGCCCATCTGCAGAGATGGACAGTGTCTGAAGAGGCAGGGTCTCCCTTGATTCACACACACAGCTACTCTTTAGTAGTCAAAAGTAAAAAACCGGAGCTGTCAGTCACTGAGCACTCGCTATGTGCCAGGCACCAAGAGAACTGACGCACACATCCCTGTCAGAGTGCCTGGGTTCAGGTCCCACGTGTGCTTCCAATTCCAGCTGCCTGCCCGTGTGCACTGGGGTGGGGACGGGGCAGCACGTGATGACTCCAGTACCTGGTCACTGTCACCCATGTGGGAAACTCAGATTGAGTTCTGGGGCTGTGGCTTAGGCTCGGCCAAGCCCTGGCTGATGCAGGCATTTGGAGAATGAATCAGTGCACGGAAGATCTTTTTCTCTGCCTTTCAAATAAATGAAAATAATTAAATGCATCTTTAAAAAGAGTAAGAATGTAGTAAGTACCTATAAATAAATAAATAATGTTTCCCACTCAGGGCTGGCACTAAGGTGAGGTGAGTGCCCAGAGCGTAGCATAAGGAGGCCCTCGTGGTCTGGGACAGGAAGTTCAGGGTTAGTGCCTGAGAATGAGGGTCAGGGATTACCTTCGCATGTTACCCATAAGTGCCCATTCTGTTCTTGGACCTGATGCCAGCAAGTAACCCCTGCTGGGAACTGCCGATGGGCATGAGACATTCAAGAAGCAGGAAAGAGAGCCCATGAGGAAGACATGGAGTACAAAAGAAATGATGAGTTGATGAAATAGAAAATACCTAGGGAAGTCTGGATATTTGGAATGTATTTAAAAAATCAAGAAATGTGCCAGCTTGAAACAGGGAGCCAGCCGCCAGATGACAACAGCACCTGAGCTAGGGCCGGGGGAGGACG
Source organism: Oryctolagus cuniculus (assembly GCF_964237555.1). Taxonomy (NCBI): domain Eukaryota; kingdom Metazoa; phylum Chordata; class Mammalia; order Lagomorpha; family Leporidae; genus Oryctolagus; species Oryctolagus cuniculus. Next base: position 7,506,266 of record NC_091446.1, read on the forward strand.
TGGGTCAGACAGAGGTTCTGCACCTGAGACAAGTGCCTTTCTGGGCACCCCGAGTGCTGCCCCCTGCTGGCCTGCCTTGTGCATTGCAGCCCCGTCGGCCCTGCATGCTGGTCTCCTGGGCCTTGGCTCTGGGCCCTCCAGGGGACAGGCCACCACAGCCTCAGCTTCAAGCATAGCCCAGATAGCACGTGGTTGATGATGAGACTCACCCACTTGTTTTTTTGGCCAAAACTTTACAAAATTATTCAAAGCTTTGCAAGGGTGAACTGACCATCCACTATTGAAGTTCCATTGCCAAGGCATACTCCTCGGCCCACCGTAAGTATTCAGAAGTATTTCTTGAATGGCTTTGGAACCATTTCAAAATTTATCTGTTTACTTTTTTGAAAAGCAGATGTAGACAGATTTTTCATGTACTAGTTCACTCCCTAGGACCTTTAACAGCTAGGGCTGGGCCAGGCCGGCCAGGGGCTGGGAACTCCATCCAGGTCATCCTGGAGTGGCGGGGACCCAAGTCCCTGAGCCATCACCTGCTGCCTCCCAGGGTGCACAGTAGCAGGAAGCTGGACTCAGAGCTGGAGCTGCAACTCGAACCCAAGCACTGCACTACAGGCTGTGGACAGCCCAAGAGGCATCTGACCCACCCTGCCAGATGCCCGCCTCCTTCATTACCCTTCTGATGGAGATGGGCATCACAGGATTCTTTCCTTTCAGCTCTTCATTTCTCCAGCCTCCGGATGCTTAACGAGCACCTAGCGTGGCCCAGAGCACTGGAGGGAGAGGCAGCGGCGAGCAGACTGTGGCCACGAGCCTTGCTGTCAGGGACTGGGGCTCTCAGACTCGCAGCCACAAGCACTGCCCAAAACACGCTTCCTTTCACAAACTAGTACGTCGGGGCCGCTCTATAAGCAGGTTAGATCGAGTCCGTAGCACACACAATACTGCCCCGGCATTGTCTATTTTGCTCATTTCTCTTTTTTTTTTTTAAAGAGGATGTGGGGATCTTTTTTTTTTTTTTGACAGGCAGAGTTAGAGACAGAGAGAAAGGTCTTCCTTTTCTGTTGGTTCACCCCTCAAATGGCCGCTACGGCCGGGCACTGCACCGATCAGAAGCCAGGAGCCAGGTGCTTCCTCCTGGTCTCCCGTGCGGGTGCAGGGCCCAAGCACTTGGGCCATCCTCCACTGCCTTCCCGGGCCACAGAGGAGAGCTGGACTGGAAGAGGAGCAACTGGGACAGAACCTGTGCCCCAACGGGGACTAGAACCCAGGGTACTGGCGCCACAGGCGGAGGATTAGCCTAGTGAGCTGTGGCGCTGGCCACTCATTTCTCTTAAAGAAAAACGGCCGTCAAAACCCACTCAGTTGATTTTGTGGCCCACAGCTGCTTGGATCATCCCTGCTGTTTGAAAACAGCGGATGAAAGGCAGAAGTGCAGAACTTGTCTCCGCCAAGGATAACATCTTTCAGTGCACAAAGCAATATACATAGAATGACAAAGGAGAGGCCAGGGCTGTGGCGCATCAGGTTAAAGCCCCAGCCTGCAGTGCCGGCATCCCATATGGGCGCCGGTTCTAGTCCCTGCTGCTCCTCTTTCAATCCAGCTCTCTGCTATGGGCTGGGAAAGCAGTAGAAGATGGCCCAAGTCCTTGGGCCCCTGCACCCACGTGGGAGACCTGGAAGAAGCTCCTGGCTCCTCCTGGCTTTCAGATCAGCTCAGCTCTGGCCATCGCAGTCATTTGGGGAGTGAACCAGCGGATGGAAGACCTCTCTTTGTCTCTGGTTCTGTCTCTCTCTGTAACTCTGTCTTTCAAATAAATAAAATAAATCTTAAAAAAAAAAGAATGACGAAGGAAACCTATGACACTAATATGGAGCTAAGAAAGCATTTTAGCAGATGAATGATACAAGAGCACTGTGTTTGTTATTAATTTTTTATTATTAACAAGAGCCGGCACCCGACAGATTGGTGGCACCTCTGAAGCAGTGATAAGCAGAAATGCTATTTTTAGAACTCCGCAGCTGTAAAGTGTCAGGAAAATATCTGTAATTATTCTTAGCAACAAATTCACAGGTGCTGCTCATCCGACTCCGGAGTGTCACCCACACTCGTAATTAAAGGAATGCTAGCTCCTGTAAGTTAGTGACAACAAAGAAATGTTTTTCCCACCCAGATTCGTAGAAGGCCAGAGGGTCCGTGGCTCCCCGGCGGGGAATCCCTGGTCCGGTGAATACCTGACCTTGAGAATCTCAAAGCTCCTATCGCGGCTGAATCACAGGCCCTGTCCTCGCCGCCTAACACTGAGAGGAGAAACCAGGAGGAGGAGGTGAATGCCAAGTGCTAGGCCACCGCCAGTCAGCCAGGGGCCGTCCACTGCCGGAGGCAGACCACTCCCCACAGTCTGTGGTCTTACTGGTGGGACTGGGAGGCGCTGGTCCGCATCCCCAGCTGGTGCTGGCCACAGCGGAGCTTCTGGTGTTTGCAGCCGGGACAGGAGGAGCAGCTGCAGTGGTGAGGGCCAGACTCCTAGGACAGCCCCTGCTGCCCCCTCCCTCCGGGTCTAAAGCGAGCGGCTGCACAGCGGGGAGCAGGTACTGCCGCCCACACCGGGCAGGCAGAGCCCCTCTCGGAGGGAGCTGTGTGGGCATCTCAGCGGCGTGTTGCTTCCACTGTGATGAGGGACGTGTGGCCCACAGGGAACCTCTGTTCAGGCTGCTAATGGGCTGACCTTAGCGGAAGCAGGAGGATGCCAACAAGGGCGCTGCACCTGTCTAGTGCTGTTAAACAGAGCCTAGGAGGTGAGAGTGGGAGGGAGCATTATATCAGCTCCCCGCCTGTTTGTCATTGAAAAGCACCTGCTTGCAAACATGTCTCCGAGTCACTTAGACGCCCGCTGTTGGGGCAGCACTGAGACGTCTCGGAATCCCGGGCCATGCGGGGTGAATTCCAGAGGCGCTGCAAATCACCTGGGGAAGCCGAGGGGAGGCTGCTGCTTCCGCTTCCCCAGGACTGGGAGCCCATTCCTAGTTCCGCTTTTCCGGGATTTTCTGAAGCAGGGATGACCCTGCCCGTGATCCTGCCTGGGAAGGAAGCGAGCAGCCTGCGCTGTCAGGACTGGGCTGGTTTGTTCAGGAGAGCACGGCACAGGTTTGCTGCAACACCAAGCGCGGCCGTGGAAGTGGTGTGTAGACGTGCTGAGCTGACTTAAACTGGGGTGGGGTGGGGTGGGGCTCGTCCTGCAGGGGGAGGCTTCTGGTGAAGCGACTTCAGCCTCAGGATCCTAGCAGGCAGCTGCCCCTGCTACCTGGGCTGCCGACCCCCCCAGCTTCTGCACCTGCCGCCCCACAGTCGCAGGAGCCAGCTCATTCAGCTGTCTTCATCCATATCGGCTCTGCTGCTCGGGAGAACCGTGACCGAATCCGGATGCGGCACATTTTCTTCTTTTAAACAGCTTTAAGGAAAAATCTGAAAGCAAAGTGACTTAAACACTCAGATAGAGGCCCCTGGGCAAGTGAGGGGCTGGAAGACTTCCACGTTTGTTTTTGCTTTTCTTGGTGTGCGGAGGGGGCGCCCAACCCCCACCGCATCTTCCTGTTCTAGTCTCCATCTGCTGGGCTCTGCCTTTACCCTCCTCTGGCCACCTGCCTGACACCTACCACGGGACGCCGAGTATCACTCCTCCAGCCACAGTCAAACTGGGGTGGGGGGGCTGACCTTGTAGGTCCTTTCTGCTAGGGTTTCTTTTCTTTTTTTTTTTTTTTTATTTGACAGAGTTAGGCAGTGAGAGAGAGAGAGACAGAGAAAAAGGTCTTCCTTCCATTGGCCGCTACGGCTAGAGCTATGCCAATCCAAAGCCAGGAGCCGGGTGCTTCCTCCTGGTCTCCCACGCAGGTGCAGGGGCCCAAGCACTTGGGCCATCCTTTGCTGCCTTCCCGGGCTACAGCAGAGAGCTGGACTGGAAGAGGAGCAATCGGGACTAGAACTCAGCGACCGTATGGGATGCTGGCGCCCCAGGCGGAGGATTAATGAAGTGAGCCACGGCACCGGCCCCTCCTGCCAGGTTTTCTGAAGAATTCTTCACTCCTTGGCTTCTCTGCTCTTCCTGGTCCCCCTTGGGTCTCTCTCTGTGTCTTCTCTGTCCCCACCTGTCCCATAAACGATGCTGTTGTCTGGGACCCTCTGGCTGAGCACACGGGTGCTGGGAATCCTCGCACGTATGGTTCCAACCACGTCCCAAGCCTTGGTGGTGCCCAAGTCATTATCTGCAGCTGGAAGGTCTCCCTCTTCCTCAGCCTCAGCTGGGCAGTCATCCCCTGAAACACCCCCTCCACCAGAGCCCCCACGGCACCTCCTCCTGTGCCCACATGGACCCATTGCTCCCACCCCAGCCCTAGAGCTCAGTTGGTGGAATCTCCACCCACTATTTGCCCAAAATAGAATCTTGCTTAAAAAGAAGTCAGTCTTTTTGTTTCATGCCCGATCTTCAGAGCGATAGTAGTGTAGGTGGGGCAGTTGCATCCTCTGAAGCAGCCTCACTGTTCCAAGGACAGTGCCTGACCTCCGCGAGGGCTCGCTGGCTGCCTTTGGCTGTAGCTAACACCTGAATCAGGAACCTAGGCACCTGTGCTTTTAATCAAAGCAAAAACAGTAACCGGGGGAGCCGAGAGGTGCAGAGGCTGGCGCGATGCGTCTGGGAAGGCTGTGAGGCCTTGGGTGGGCCGTGAGCCAGCTGGGTGACTCCAGCAAAATACCCCAGGCTGGCTGCGGACCAACTACGGGAGTGAGTTCCTCACAGCCCTGCAGGCAGGGAGGTCAAGGCCAAGGTGCTGGCAGACTTGGTGCTGGGGAGCGCCCACTTCCTGCTGCAGCCCTCACATGGCAGGGGGGCAGGGCAGCTCTCGGGTGCAGATGCCAGGTGGGCGGGATCTGCCCTCGTGACCCACACCCCTTCTACCGTGAGACTGGGGGCAGGATTTCCACACGGGAATCTGGGGACACATGAGTGCTTGGTCGACAGCAGGATTCCCCCTGTGGGTGAGCGGAGGACAAGATGTGGCTGTGGAGGCCGGCAGTGAGCAGGCCTCGGAGCAGCCCAAGACCTTGGCAGGAGGAATCCCTGGAAGGTTCTGGAAGAGGCTGTGTGATGACCAGGGGACGTTCTACAGGACCATCCTGAGCTCTATGTGGGGAGGACTAGGTGGGGCCTGAAAGGAGCGCTCATTCTTGCTGTAACGCAGTCCCTCTGGCTTGGGGCCCGGCACCCACAGGACTGACTTTCAGTGAGGGTCTCATCATCTATCCGTCATGGAGGTTTTTTTTTTGTTGTTGTTTAAGATTTATTTGAAAGGCAGTTACCGAGAGACAGGGAGAGGGAGAGACAAAGTTGCTCCATCCACTGGTTCACTCCCCAAATGGCCACAACAGCTGGGGCTTGGCCAGGCTGAGCTGCTTCTGGGTCTTCCATGCGGGTGCAGGGCCCAATCACTTGGGCCATCTTCTGCTGCTTTCCCAGGTGCATTAGCAGGGAGCTGGATCGGAAGTGGAGCAGCCGGGACTCAAACTGGCGCCCATATGGAATGCTGATGCTACAGGGGGCGCTTAACCTGCTATGCCACAGTGTGGGCCCCTCTGTGGGGGTTTTAAAATCAGTGCCAACCCATGGGGAATGTTGAGCTGAGCTTCCTTGGAGCTGGACTGAAGAGTTCCAAGAGCGAGAACTTGCGGACACACACTTGACCATCAAAGAGCATTTGCACCCATTATCACACTGCTCCCCACTACTGGGCAAGCAAACCGAGGCTCCTGGGCTCCGGGCACTGCTGCAGCCACACGAAGGGTAAGTGTCATCGAGATGCCACCAGCCCCAGAGCTGTCACTCTTCTCCCTGCCCCCGCAGCATGGAAGTCGTGCCGCCAGCCTGGGGGATCCCAGCTCTTGAGAGCTCTTTTGTGGGTTTCCAGTTTTGGCTGGAGCGAAGGCTTCCCTTAACTGCCCAGAACTCAGCACAGCTTCATCAGCTGAGCTGGGGAAGCGCAGGATGCTGCCTCCATACCCCTGATGGCACCGGGGAGATGTAGACTCAGAGAGATGGATGGATGCCACGGTCAAGGTCACGGTTGTGTGGACAGAGCATCAAACGCATAGAAAGTTCTGAAAATCCTGGAGAGTCGGCCATGGCCCCAGAGAAACTGGAGGCAGGTGGGGGACTTGGCGTGAGTGCCAGCACTTTGCACCCGGCTCTCAGCATCCCTCTGACAGCTCAGCTGCCATTGTCACCATCATACGGACAGTCCTGCGAGGTTAAGGCAAGCAGTGGACTTTGTCTGAGGTGGTTCTGATCTCAAATCCCGTGACTTCCCCACTCACCCATGCTGGCCGAGCTACGAGGCATGAGTCCAGGTTAAAATGAGGCAAAAGCGAGCTGGCACCTGCTGGCGTGTGGGAGGAGCCCCCACGCACCTGTGTAGGCTTGCAGCTGGCGGGAGAGGCAGGGCGGGCCCCTCGCTGACCCGCAGGGCCTAGAGCAGTGGCTGGCACAGAGATGAGGTCAGGTGTCGGGGAGAGACCTCCAAGCCAGGCACCAGGTAAACCCCAAACCAAGAGCCAGCTCGAGCCTGGCCCTGGCACCACGTCCTCGTGGCTCGCTGCCATTGGCGCTCGTCGGAGGGGCGCCTCATTTCCGTTCTCCCTTCCATTTCCCTCCCATCTGCCGCTCTGCTAGCCTGCACCCCCCACCAGAGACGCAGGCGTGCAGTTACCCAGCTCCCACGCATTTTCTGGTTCGCTTTCTCTTCGGGCTTCGTTTCCCCGAGAGGCTCTGCCTTGAGCTGGCTTTAAAGCCTGCGATTACAACGAGGCACCTAATGAGACCGGGAGCACCGTTCTGCAGCGCGCAGCTCTGCTGTGGTAAATGGCACACACCGGGGAAAACGCCAGAGGGTCTCCCGGGCTTCGGAAGCCTGCGCCAGCCACACTTGCCTGGTGCTTGGCGTTGCTGGGTGCAATGACCGTCCTGCCATGTTTGACCGGGTCTCCTCCGGCTGGGCCCCCTCCCCCTGGTCCCTGGCCGTGGGTCACAGAGGGTGCCCTGGCCGTGTCGCCGAGTATGGCAGCAGGGCTCTGCCCTCAGCCCCCTGCTGGCATTGTGAGAGCCCTTCTTTTTCCTCCCCAGCACATTATGGGCCAGTGATGTGCACCGGGAAAACCGCAGACGCCATGTGCCACGTGACGGCTTTCACCTGGAATCCAGCATTCTCTCTCTCCGTGATTCCCGGAGTCTGCAGGAACTCAGCGACAGGAGGCTCTGCCAGGAAAGCCTCATTCACACCGTGTAGCTAGTCATAGAAGTGCAGTTAAAGAAGCATTTATGCAGTGCCTGCTGTGTACCTAGCACTGTGGTGGGCATTAGGATATGGGGAGGGGTGAGGGTGGGGAAGAGACAAGAAGAAGCAATGTATAAATAAGTCCATCGCCCAGGTGTGGGCATGCAGTGTGCAGAGTTCAAAATGACATCCGATATCCAATATCCGTGGTGCAAGCAGATTGGGGGTCAGGGCCCCGTGTTTCCAGGACAGATGGCAACCCCTCAGACCACACCCAGTGCTTACTGACCCCCACCCAACGGGGCTGAGCCCTTTTGTAATCTGAAGCAGCCCCCCCCCCAGAGTACACTCTAGCCCAGTGACTGTCCCTTCCTTCTGGGGAGGCAAAAGGGGAAGGCAAGGCCAGGTGCGGAGGAGGTTGGGGTGGCAAAGTCAGCGCATGAGTCAATGCAGGTGTCCGTGCTCAGGGCTCACGTGTGGGTTCTCGCTGAGACATGAGGTCCAGCTTAGTGCACGGGGGCGCAGTGGGGAGGTCCGGGCACGGGTTTATGGATTTAGTCACTCTCCACTCTCGTCTGTGGGGACCTGGGGCCGGCAGCCCCTTCCCCAACTGAGCAGACAAGGTGTCTTCAACGAGTTTGCGAGAAACGTGCGCCACGAGTCTCCGAGTGCGCTCCTGTGTGCAGCCTGCTCCTGGACCCCATTCTTCCCACTGACCTCTGTCTCCCCTTCGGGCCACAGCTGACTTTATGAAGATGGGCAACCTAGGGATGAGGGAATAGAATCTTGTGTGGGGCGAAACCAGAGGTTGGAGCCAGGACAGGAGCTGGCCCTTGTAAACACCATCTTCAGTTCTTGCTGGAAGCCAGCCAGGAGGGAGACTGCAGTAATAGTGGCATGGGTATCGAGGCTGGGACAACACCGCCTGGGAGCCACCAGCCTGCCTTGCAGTGAGCGGCCAGCAGGAGTCAGGAGAGGGAGCCAGCTCCTCTCACACGGCAGCCGCGTGACCCTGCCCAGGGCGCTCCATTCCCCTTCAGCTAACCCGAGGACAGGAATCGCAGCGACTTCGGACTTCGCAAGAGCTCTGGGGGGCAGAGGAGCTGGTGGAGTCTTTAGTGCAGCATCTGGGACACAGCAGGTGCCCCAGGGACTGCCGCTGGCCTCCACCTTGGTGCAAAGTCTTCCTTCCGGGAGCTGACCCTGGAGACACCCTCGGTGGTGCAGGGCCCCAGAGCATCCCATTCCCGCTGTTTCCCACTTCCTGAAACCCTGGAGGCCGGGCTGTGACTACCAGGAGGCTCACTTGCAACTCTCCTGAGGACGCCCCAGCCCTGGCAAGGCAGCCGGGGTGCTCAGCTCAGCTCTGCAGGGCAAGCAGGGGCCCAGCTGCCTGGAGCAGTGGACTGGATCCCACCCAAGAGGAAGTCTGGGGGCCCAAGGCCAGCTGTCTGCAGCAGTGCCTCAGTCACCATGGCCACCCTCGAAGTCTCTTCAGGACCAGTGAGACTGGGACCAGCAGTGGGCACTGGGGTGGGCAAGCATGCCACCCAGTCACAGTGGGTCTGGATGGGGCTTGCCAAAATAGCTGGCCCCAGGGCTGGACCTGTGACTGCTGTGCCATGTGGCTGAGCTGTGTATTATAGACACCCCACTGAGCCCCGGGCAGCCCCATGATACCGCTGATGCTTGCATTTCCGCTGTCTGAAGGCTGGCAGGAGCGTCAGCCCGCAGCTCTGAGCACCGGCCACGCTGCCAGCCAGGTGTCACTGTCACGCCCGGAGGAGGAAGCCGAGGCCCAGACAGGTGAACTCCCTTGATCTGGGTCATATGGCAAGTGGGTGGCAAAGCTGCGGTCTGATCACACGTGCTCTGGCTCTTAGCCATGCCTCGCATTAAGACGTCAGTTTTGTGAGTGCATGCTTTGGTTCAGCCGCGGCTGAGCACAGAGGCCCGCAGACCCCAGAGTGGCCGTGCCGTGGACTGAATGTTTGCAGATGTGCAGCGCCACGCTCGGAGCTGTGTGTGTGCAGCCTGCTTGATCCTCCCAGGCCGTCCAGGAAGAAGGCGCCCCACACCCATCTGGGGAGGGCGAGACAGCGCCACAGGCTCAGCTGGAAAGCCGCAAGTCTGGCATTTGAACCTGAAAAGAGCCATGACTTTTGAAGAGTGAAGGAAGGAAATTGCCCGATTTGTGCCAGGACACTTGAGGGTGGGAAGTCACTTCCTTTTGTGCCTTGGTTTCCCTGACATAACAGGGGCCTTGGCTGAGTCACCTGTGGAGTCGGCCGCGGCCGGGTTCCAGTGTTGACGCTCCGCCCAGCGCTGTGTGTCTGGGCGAGTCATCAGCTGTCTTTAACCCCGGCCCCTGCAGGTGCGGACTGAGGAAGCCCCTCCTCTGGAGCTGCTCAGGGATACACGGAGACCCCCACAGGGACCACGTACACGAAAAGCAACCAACAAACATGCGGCTGCTTCCTGCCACGCCCTCCTACTGTGCTGCTGAGATCCCAGTGGCCCATCAGGCATCTCACATGGCCTAAGAAACCTGACCCAAGTGGCCGCAGGTGCGGGGGTTTGTGGCCCCCGGACACATGTCAGCGCTGGGAGGTGGAGCCTCACAGGCAGATCTAGGAATGAGTTCATGCCAGCTGCATACGGGCCCGAGTCTGTCTCCTCCCCGCCCTCTGGCCCCACCGTTGCTGTGACTCAGGGAGAAGGCCCTCACCAGAGGCAGCCGCGACCTCGGGGCCCAGCCTGCAGCATCGGAAGCAGAAGTCGCCTGGCCACAGGCATTCTGCTGTAGCACTCTGGAGAGAGGCACGTGTCCCTGGAGGGGCATGGGGACTCAGCTCCCCAGGGAATGTGTGTTTGGGACAGCGTGGCTGCTGTGGGCTTGGCAAGTCAAGAGATGATCCCACTTCTGCCACTCAGAAGGCTGGGTGTGGCGAGGACCAGCATTGGGGGGGGGGGCAGATGTGGGAGAGAAACGGGAACAGGATCGGGAGACAGGAGAGAGAAGAAATAGACACCTGGTTGCCTTCACAAAATTATTGCCCACAAAATGTGGGGAAAACCCACATCTCTGCAGAACTTGTATAGAAAAATGTATTCACACCAGGTTATCCAAGAGTGGATTGGATTTTAGAACAGGAGGCTTTATTGGACAGAATCACAATGTATACTTTCTCCCTGTATTAATCATCAATTCTACCATAAAAATATAGTACAACATTTGACTCACAAAACACAAGCCATTGTAAACAGAGCAGGCGGCAGCGGCCTTAGGTTCAAAGGCTGGAGTCTCAACAGAAGACAGCTGCCGGCAGACGTGTTCGGTGACAGGTAACGTTGCCACGCGGAGGGGCGCTCCGGTGACATCGGTGAGAACGAGCAGAGCCATCCTTCCACGTGATCAGGGCGGAGAACGTGAAGCTGCACCAACAGCAAACGTAAGAGGATGCTAAACTTGGACGCGATTCGTTTGCTGCTCGGTGCGCAGCCATGTGCGTGAGTGAACATTCATCCGTGGGCAGGCACCCGTGGAGCGGCGTCTCGCCAACACAAACGCACAGGTGTCCAGCGTCTCCCTCTGAGTCTGACGTTAAAGCAGCGAACGCTGTGCAGAACCCAGCCGTTCGCCGGGCGCTTTGTGTCGTTGAGCTGAAATATCTCTTCTTTCTCCAAACGCATTCTTGTCGTGTGCAGATACTGTGTTTCCTCATGGAAGGCTAGCCGAGCTGACACACACCTTGGGCCTCCTTAAGGCAGATACCCTACTGCTGTGTAATCAATGGGCACTCTCTGGGCGCCCCAAGCTACAGATGGTGTGAGTCCCCCCCCAGCCACAGTTGGCACGCGCGCACATACACACACACAAGACAGTGACACCTGTGGACACCCGGGGATGCAGAGAAGTGGACTTTGGTGTCCTGTGACTCCAAGCCCCCAGGCGTAGCAAGGGTGGCAGGGGGCCTCCTCCACTGGATGAGGAAACAGGCGTGGGCGGGTGTGGTTGACCTTGCCTGGCCACATTTAAATGCCTTCTCCCAGAGGAGTCTGAGAGAATAGAGACCGGCCTTTCCCCACTCCCGCAAAATGGCCCTAGTGGTCACGAGGGGAGGCAAGGCACCTCTCTGATCTGTCACTGGACTTCCAAGGCTGTGAACTGGAGCCAGCCTGGTGTCCAGTGGGGCAGTCCAGAAGGGGCTTGGCTGGACAACAGGCTCCACCAGCGTCCCCAACACTCCAGAAGTAGCTGTCTTAAGCTGTTTGCTGCAGAACATGGTTGCTGAGGTTTGACAACTTCAGTTTGGGATGGAATGTGATGTTCCAAGGTTTTTGAGCAGGGGGTTTAGTGACTGTTAATAATTAGAGCAGAAATGTGGTCAGAAATGAGTCGAATGCGAGGCAATGGCGAGTGGAGCCCGTGGAGGTGGGCAACGGGCGTCTCAGCAGGTGTGGGCAGTCCCTCTGGCTGAGTCCTGCCTCCCAATCAGCAGAGAGCAGGCGGGTGGTGACACCCAGAGCTCCGCCCACCCCAGGGACAACTGACGCCTGGGCTTTGAAGAGGATTTGCTGATGACCAGGATTCAAAGTGACCTTCCTGCCCGCAGGTGCAGAGTCCACTCCAACAGAGTGGCTGTTGGAGGCCACCACGTGATGGATCTGGGTTCTGTCGATGATGTGCTGTGACTTTTCCATACCGAAGTGTGAGTGTGACACTGAGCGCACCCTGGGCACACATGAGAGAGGACACAGGAAATGCACGCGTCGTGTTCCTAAGAGCGCACGCATGCCCAAAGGGGCACCCACAGTCTTCTGTGTCAGAAGTTAAAGTTCTCTTTAAAATCCTTGAATCTGGGTAGATGTGACGAGCCAAGTACTGCTAGGACAGAGCTGTGACCCTGCGCTCTGAATGCCAGATCCGTATTTCAGGACACACGCAGGAGGGAGGTGCCCCACGCCCGCCAGGGGTGTGGGTGTCACATCTCTAAGCAGCGCAAGCATGGTGTTGCCGCCATGTGAGTTCTCCCACTTGTTCCCAGGGAGAGGTGGGAATGGCCTCTAGGATGCTGCACTGACAGTCACGTCAAGGTGCCCCTTGTCCCCATGGGTGTTGTTGGAAGATGTCCCTTGGCCAAATGTGGTTGGTGTCTTGAGAATGAACTAAGTTCCTAAGCGCGGAAGCGAATGCTCCTCAGAGTAAACACGATTCACCTCGCCCTCCTTCCCTCCCCTCTTCCCTTCCTTGCTTCTGGTGGCTAAAGATAGGTGGATCCTCCCCACGTCCCACGCCAAGGCCTCCACCCCTCCCGCTGGCCACGGCTGTGGTCACTTTCACCGTCTCTTGGGAGGCGTTTCCCTTCTGGGCGCTCCTGGACACTCGCAAAGCTGTCACTCACCAGGCAGGCGCACACCTCCTGTGTGTCTCGCCACGTGCTCGTCTGCACTGTCCGTTCTGGTCCAAATGTCACTGCCTCCGAGAGGCCTTCCAGAACCCTCCTTCTCCACCAGTCGAGTTCCCCAGTCCTGCCCAGCACCCGACAGAACTGAGAACACCCTGGGGCAGCCCAGCTCACCCACTGTAGAACAGTCACTAGTCCTGTCCCCAGCCCAGCTCAGCCCAGCCCAGTACCTGGCGTACAGAAGGTGCCCCATCAATGTCTGGGGAGCAACAGGTGAGTGCTGTCACCTTTCTGATTGATTTTGATTGCCACCAGACACTCTCCAGGACCCCCTGGCAAATGACTCCCTGTGGTGAGGTCTGGGTCAGGCTGAGTACAGCCACCAGGGGCCCAAGTCCATGGGGAGTTGGACAGTTCCCTTCCCTGGAACCTGCAACTCCTCTCCCCTAGGCAGCTGACCCCCAAAAGATGCCTGGCCCTGACCCTTCGTCCAGTGCTGGTGGAAGGAGAAGGCCTTTGACACCCCCGCCCCAAGCCTGAGGTCCTGCCACCCTCCTTTGGCTAAGTCAGGACTTCAGCCACCAGCAGAGTGGAGGCAGCTGGCCTGGGTCAGACGACATCGCCGGGGGTCTAAAGGCTACTTGGACGTGTAGGAAGTGGGAGCAGTGGGTAAGGCAGGGGAGCTGCGAGAGTAAAGGGGAGGCCATGCACCCCTTCGCCTCTCCCGCATTCGGCTTAGCCGGGTCCTGGAGCCAACGCGGCGGCCCTCTGTGTGGGCGCTCCTGGCTGCAAAGCGGGAGGAGGCTCATATCAGGGCCAGGGAAATGCTGCTTCCCATGGGTGCTCGTGGAAGCTGCTGGTCCAGAGCTGCCAGAAAGCCCAGGGTGGCCATGAGCCCTCAGCACCGAAGGGGCTCAGCTGGGCAGAGCCCTGTGGGTCAGAAGGCCGTGAACCTGATTCTGGGCACAGAGAGCGCCCCGAAGCCCCTCCCCCAGAATTGCCTTAGAAGCCCACACGGAGCAGAAGCCAAGAGGATCCCTTCCCAAGCAAAAGGTGACCACGGGCAGTGGGGCGTCCCAGGGCCCCACTCTCCGAGGTGGGCGTCAGTACAGGATCTGAGCACCAGAACGACGTCCTCCAAGCCTAGAACCGCCCTCGACAGGTGAAGCTGGGGACGCTTCCCGGCATTCCCGGCCTGCCCATCTGCAGACCAGACACTGTCCTGCCTCAGGTCTCCCTCAAGTGTCTGCCTTCAGGCCTCCAGAGCCCACAGAGCGGTACAAGGGGGCTGAGCACAGCGCCTGCATCATCGCGTTGTTGTGGAGACTGATGGAAACACGCCCCAAACATGCAGCACAGAGCCCAGCGCCTGCTCTGCGGCTGGGGGACCACCGTCACCATCACCCACCTCCGGGGGACCTGGAGGGGAAGCCACGCCGGATGAAGCTGCGAACCAACTTGTGGCCCACACCCAGGGAATGGCATCCAGAGCTGCCTCTCCCGGGCCCTGCGCCAGCACGGCTCAGCGCCTGGCTCTGAGGCTCGGGAAAGGGGGTGGGGGGAGCTGATGGGCGAGGCCCTGGTTAGCGCCAGTGGCGGCAGATGCCACCGCCTCTGGCAGCCAGGTGAGACTGAAGCAGGTGCCCCAAGGGTCCCCTCTGAGTGCCAGAGCTACTTTTCTCTACCGAGGTGTCACGGCTCTGCCGGCCTCTGCCCGCGTCTCCCTCAACACCTGCGCTTACAGCCTCAAGAACCCAGAGAGGAACGAAGCTGCTTTGTGAAGGCCTTCGCAGGGAGGGTGGGCAGCTCCTGCTGTCGGGCCAGGGCCTGCTCAAAATGTCATGGAGAGATCAATTTTTGTCTCTCTCAGAACAAAATGACCCAGCCACTGGGGGTGGGGGAAGGCTGGAAGCTGAACTCTTTGGAGAATTAGGGAAAGATGCAAGAATGTTGAAACTCAGGTGTCTGAAAATCCCCAGGTCCCCACCAGGTTCAGACTCAGGAGCCCTTGGGAGCCCCTTGAAGACCATGCACGTTTGTGACTGGGCACAGATGGCTGGAAAGACAGAACCCCGGGTCCTGGCTTCTGAGGAAGGGATACCGAAATCTGCATTATCAGCTGTCTCCCACGGTGACGCCTGTGTCAACTTGAAGAGCCAACAGCTCCATGCTGATGGCTAGAATCTTCTGGAAAGTAGTGGGAGCCCCAGAGCTAGCTGGATCTCTTCTTCCCTGCGCTGCTCACCGTTCAAAGGACACAAACTGGCCGGGGAGAATTTTGGCTCCTGATAAAATACCCTCATGCAAATCAGGCAAATTAGTTTATCCTGCGTGTGAGTCTTATTCTAACAAGGCTCAGCCTTTGGTTCCTCCGAGGACTCACAACCCAGCCAGGAGGGGGTGCTGTCTACCCGCAGGCAGGCAGGTACAAGGGCGTCAACCAGGACAGGACCTTGGCTGCATTCTTTCCACCTTAGAAAGGAAGGCACCATGAGAAAGAAAATTAATGTCACAGACAGGAGGTGAGGGGTTTATTGCTCACGGTGACGGGGAGCTGAGCTTGGTCGCAGAGTGACACGCGGTCAGTGAGGTGGGACTCCAGGGGCCGCCCACCCCGTCTGACGTCTAAGTACAGACAGGTGGGCTCTCTGTGGGAGGACAGACCCCCATGAGCCACCTGCCCCAAGCTCGCTGCGTGGACTGCCCCCTTGGAGCCCCAGGGGCCTGAGGTCCCTTCCATCCAGAGGAGGCCTATGGAAAAGCTAGAATGGTCACAGAGTGGCTAAGCAGGGCAGATTCTGATGATGCTGGGGTAGGAACGGAACCCTCGTGTGGCTCCAGGAATCCAAAAAGCCTTTCCTCCCAAGGCTTTGCTTCCAAGCTTCATCATTAAAATGCTTACAATTCTCATCAGCGCTGGAGCCTTGAACTTCGAGCCTCACGCTAGCTTCAAGTCAAGCAGGTGCCTCATGCCCTTGACCTAAGCGCTAAGAATCTTGGCGCCTGAACGTGTTGTACCTGAGAAAACCATGTGATGTCTGGTGAATTAAATGACCAAAATGAGGTAGATAATTCAGCCGGGAATGAGGAAGCTGGGGGAAGTCTTTATGGATGGCGAGAGATGAACACCAACACGTATCTAAAAGTAATTAGAGTACTGCTGCTTGGTGCTGACTTGCTAATGCAGCGGCTTTTCTTCTTACTTCCCCTCGAGTTTTAATGCCTGTGTCTGTCAAATAAAGACATCAATGGACTTACCTGGAGTCTCCGTCTCCACGGTGCCAACAGAACTGGTTTTATTGGTTTCTAAGCAGTTTGGGGGGAAATTATGAAATGCATCTTTTAAAGATGCTGGGTAATCGCTTTTGCTTCCTCTCTGTGGGAGAGGAAGAGACACTTGTTCCCGGAGAGTGGGGTGTGGTCTCTGCGGAGCGGCCAGAGAGAGGATGCGCCACACTCACCCCTGCACCTGACACTGACACAGATGTGTTTTGCTACCCGAGCTTGCCTGTCTCCCAACCTCATCCTCCAGCCGCCAACGCTTCACCCTGCTCTGGGAGTATTTGTGCGGACAGGGAGACACTCTTGTCAGATTCAGTTGTGCACACTGCCGTGACTTCCTGTTTGCAACCCCAGTGGGCCTTGTGTTGGGGCGCTGGAGGGTGAGTACTGCTTGTCCTGAGCAAGACCGCACACACGAGAACATCTGCCATCATTCGAGGTCCAGTGGCCCAAGAGCTCTGACCCAGAGCAGTGGCATTTCTGTGACACACGGTCATGCTGGCGGTGGTGTGTTGGTGCAGCTTCAACAACCAGCTCTCTGTGGGCACACAGTCTAATGATCTTTAACAACTGCCCCTCCATTGCGGAAAAGCCCGATGTATAGTTTTTACTGATTTTCATGGGATAAAAACTCCCGCCATGGCTGATTTCAAGCTACTAACTCAGACACGGGAAGGGACGCAGGCCGTTGGCTGCCCCGGGGAAGGTATGAGCACACCTCCAACAGTGACGGGAAGACGTCAGAGCCACCGGCAGAAGCTGTGTACTTGTACGTCCTAGTCTCCATGGAAACCTGAAGCTAGACAAGGCCAGGCCGAGTTGTTTTCTAAATGAGGATCTATGGGTTAATCAGATACTATTGTTCCAAAGAGACATGAAGACGCTTCTCCACCCTCGAATACTGGGGCACCTGTCAGTGCACGCCAACAGACTTCCTCCCCCCACTCCTGCAAAGTTGGGGCCCACGGAGCTGGCAGGGAGCAGCGGCCTCACTCTGCACGGCAGAGTAGGGAACGGAGGAATGACTCCTCCTGGCGTTCACGAGTGGCTGGGAAATGCAATGGTGAGCAAAGATGGGTGGGCAGAAAGCACGGCCCCCTCCCCTGCTTCTTATGAAATCGAGATGGGGGGGCTGCTGACGGACTGGCACGCATCACAGCACGCTACAGAATCTCCCTCCCCTCCCTCGCACGGGGCACTCTCTTGATCATCGGACAGCCCCTGGGTCTGTCAGTCCTTTGGGAAACCGCAGGTATCAACCACCAGGACGCAGGAACCCAGCGCCGGGAACGTCAAGGCCACGTCCCTGCCCCGCGGTTCTTCCCTGTCTGTCTCGCAGGCTGTGCCAGACAAGTGGAAACACAGCCTGCAGATTTGGGTCACGAACAGGGAGGGGGAAGCCCAGTAAGCCACCATCCTCCTGCTTTGACCGGGCTCCAGGGGCTGTGACACGAACACCGGAAGCAGACAGCCTCCTGGAGAGACCCCCAAGAAGCTAACCCGTGGACTGGCTGATCACCCGCCTCCTGAGCCTGTTTTCATGCTCAGACTGTCCACACAAACGTTAGCTCTTGGCTGGGGAGAGTGACAAAATGCATCCTGTCCCATCCTTGGCAGCGATGGGACAGCCACTGATTGTTAAACAGGTTCCCCTTGAGCGGAGCCCGAGAACCCCAGCTGGGAATGGTTTAGTTGGTGTCAGCTGGTGGCATCTGGATTGAAGCAGCCACTGCTGCCAGGTGGGAAGGAGTCGCCATACTAGATCTGGGGCCGGATGGCCACCACTGGCTTCTTTCAGCGTGACCCAAGTGGCCCAGGGAGATCACCCACACCCAGTGGTCAGCAAGCAGGTGGACACCACGCTTCCACCTGCCACCAGCTCTCTGCATCCTGGACAGTGATGACTGGACGGAGTGCCAGCCTCCGGGGAGCCCTGGTGAGTCCAGCATCTCCAAGGATCGTCTCAGACAGAGCGGCCCGAGCACAGCCCACGGCACCCATCGGTGATAAAGGGGGCGGTTGAGCATCCGCCCGTGGGGAGCCAGGAAGCAGGCCCGGGGCCCCTCCAATCCCGGGAACCGGGATGGCTGAGCTTGCTGGGAGGTTGGCCGTGAGCGCTGTCCACCCAGCAGCCCCCAGCCCGCCCTTCCTTCTCTCCAGCGGGGGTCTCATCCAGCAGCGGGGGCGTCGTCCTTTACTCAGACACGGGCAGAATGTTCTGGCTGTGAGAGTCGCCTGTGAGGCCCGAGGAGCGGATGGAGCGTCTGTGGAGGATCCTGTTCAGAATCTCCTTGCAGGTCTTGCGGTACTGGTGTCGCAGCAGGGAGTAGACGAAGGGGTCCGACGCGGCCTTGCTGTAGGCCAAGCACTTGGACAGCACCCCCCAGTGCGAGCCGATGGACGCCGTGGAGGACAGCTCCACCAGCCTGCAGAGAGAGGGGACTGTTACCGAGGGCACGAGGGTACGACCTTGGAGCCGGGGAGCAGCCCTCCAGTCTGTGCCTGGCCCTGGCCACTTCCTGGTCACTCCTCGGTTTCTCCAACACCCGCTCTGCAGGAGACGGGGACAGCAGCCGTCTACAGCCACGACGGGGCAGGGGGTACACAATCACCAGGTGCTTACCTCATTCTTTTTTTAAAAAATCTATTTATTTATTTGAAAGGCAGAGATACAAAGAGAGGGGGAGAAAGAGCGAGAGAGAGAGAGAAGAGAGAGAGGTCTTCCATCCCCTAGTTCACTCCCCAGATGGCCGCAATGGCCGGGGCTGGGCCAGGCTGAAGCCAGGAGCCAGGAGCTTCTTCTGGGTCTCCCACGTGGGTGCAGGGGCCCAAGCACTTGGGCCATCTTCCGTTGCCTTCCCAGGAGTTAGCAGGGAGCTGGATCGGAAGTGGAGCCCACACAGGATGCCACGGCGACAGCCTCTTTCTTCATTCTGGGCACTGCGCTGTTTCACACGTGTGATCTGGTTGACACCCGGGGGTCTGACTACTTCCATTTCACACCTGGAGCTGGATGAGCCAGGGGTCAAATCATTGGCCCGAGATCACTTGGCTGGTCAGCCGGAAAGGCAGGGCTTGAAGCCCGCCCTGTCTGCCCCTGAAACCCAAGCCTAACTCGGAAATGGGCTAAGAACATGACACTGGCATCTGATTTGGCTCCAGCTCTGCTACCGCCTGGCCCTGTGATGCTGCCCAAACTTCTCACTCTGGGACCTGCTTGTCCCGTGGAGAACAAGGAGGTTGAATGAACTCGTCTTTGGAAGTGTCTGTCGGAGCCCTGCTTCCAGCCCGGCTCTGCATCCGAAGGAGGCTGCGCGGGAAGACGGAATCAGAATGTTTTTGCAAACTTTCTGCAAAGCTCAGAGTTTCTTGCCAGGAAGGCCTCTTCCCAGTGGGGGGATTCTTTTTTGTTTGATGACAGCGGCAGCTAGGGAGAGGCAAGAAAAGCCACAGCCCGCGTGTCACACGAGCCGAGCTCTTAGCCTCCTCCTACACTCAAAGAGCAACTGGCTGGTGTCAGCCTGGGAGGTTCACAGCGGCCTCCGTGGTGCTGGAGGGTTCCCTGGCTCAGCAGCTAAGTCGCTTCCTCTCCTCTCCCCACACGCACACTACCCTTGGCCGGATTCGGACAGGAGCAGAAAAGACCAGAGGACCAGGAAAAAGCTAGGAGGTCATGAATTCCCCCTCCCCCGACCCCCACTGCCAAGTGAGGAAACTGAGGCCCAGCCAGGGGCTGGGGCAGCAAGTCCGTGGCCCTGCTGGTCTAGCACCTGTGCCCTGTCCACCCGTGCTCATGGGTGTCTGCAGTCTGGAAGTCAGGCGTGGCTCTCAGCACCGTGGGCTGCCCAGGGGAGGCCCCAGTATGGAAGGAATCGGATCTGAGCTGTCGCTCTGTCTTGCCAACGTTAGCTGACCTTCCTGATGCCTTCCTTGGGCAGGTGGTGCGGGCAGGCTGCAGAGCGAGCGGAGGTCGCGGGCGGGGTGTGGTCCTCCATGGAAACGCCTCTGTCCTGGATAAGCCCCCCCCGAGGGGGGTCCATGCTGAAGCCCCTCTACTCCAGCTTCAGCACAGCTGCCGCCTTGTCCTCTGACCCCACGGGGGATGTGGCTGTTTCTTCCCACGTCCTCCGGCGGCTGCTTCGGGAAACGGAGCTGCCGGCATTGGGGAAATCGGTCCTTTTATGAAATCTATTTTGAGAAGTGATGAATCCACAGGGACAAAAGCCCGAGTTTCACACTCTTCTCTAATAATAACAATGAAACCACTCAGCCCCAACCCATTGCTGCCGTGAGATGCCAAAATGTCGGTCTTCGCTGGTTGTGACATCCAGCCGCAAGAAAGCAAAGCATTGTCAGAGCGTCAGCGAGACCAAACCCTGCGGGGTCCACGGACTTCACACAAGGAAGTGGCTCGGCTTCCGGGTGATGAAGAAGGCAAACCAATTGCATTTGCTTCTCAGAGATGTCGTGTGAGGCCTCCACGCCCTGGTGCAGCAACGGAATTCCCAGGGGAGGTCTGCTGTGGGCGCACAAGCTCTAATCTCCCAGTCAGCCCGCAGCCAAAGGATCAGGACTCCCTGTTCACAGAGGAGGGAGTGGAGGCTGGGCCGGGGGAGCCGCAAGCCAGGGTCTCCTCCACGGGAAACACCTCTCCGTGTGACCGCAGTCCACAGCCACGCTGGAGGCCATGCTGGCATCTGAGTGTCAGCAGTGCAGAGTGGAAGAAGCAAGCTCCGGACTCCCTTCCGGTTCCCAGAGCCTCTTTCCCGTGAGGCCAGGATGTGGCCTGTGGTCACTCGCCCCTGAAAAGCCAGTGCCCGGCACCTCTGTCAGGACCTCTGTCACTCCACGCTCAATGAGTGCGGGCTTGGACACAGCTCCCACGCAGTCACTCCCAGGGGGACCTGGGACGCCCCCTGCAGCTTGGGGGCTGGCTTCCTGCTTTCCCTGTGCCTGCCGCAGCTGGCTTTGCTCCACACCATTAGCAGATGGGTCAGAGCTAGGAGACAGCAAAGCCACTGCGGGCTCCTCTGCTCCGGCACCAGCCTGGCCCGCCAGCCGCCTGGCCCCGGAGTGCGCACCAGCACCTCTGCTTCCAAACCTTGAATTTAAAGCAATCAACTAGCGCCCAGGTCTCTCCCCATGCTCTCCTCCCTCTCCCCATCTCACTCCCCTTCCCCTCACCTCACTCTGTTCCTCCCTGTCTCTCTCTCTCTCTCTCTCTCTCTCTCTCTCTCACACACACACACACACACACACGGCCCACGGAACCTTCCTGGGGAAAGCAGCCCGATGTCTTCCCAGAACTTCATGGCAACTTGATATGTATATTTGAAGACTTATGAGTCATACGCTGCTGCTTCAAATTCCCACGAGATATGAGGCAGGAGGAGCCGTTTATAAATAGAATATTGACCCCCAGGAGCCACCTGCAAAGCAAAGCCCTCTCCCAGCCTTGCTTTGAGAAGCCACAATGAAAGCGTTGTCAGCTGCGCCGGTGTTGGCTCCGATGATTTAAGACAACCGTAATTATCTATACGCATATATTGCCGCAAGATAATGGCCTCATAAATGTTTCCAGACACGTGAATTCTAATTCGGATAATGTTTAATTCAGGCTTTTGGACGGGACTGGGTGTGGGATCTGCGGACCCTGGGGGATGCTCTGGGTGTTGCGGGCACTAAGCGGGGGTGACTGTGGGCTGTCAGTGCCGCTGGATCATGAAGATGGAGTTCTGTGATTGTGCCCCCGGCTCTGGTCTTCAGGGGCCCAGCACACGGCAGAGCTGCACCAGAGAGCGGGGGTGGCCCCCGTCACCTCTTGGCTGGAGAAACCAAGATGGCTGCCTTTCCCACAGGAGCCCGTGCTGTCTGGGTTCACTGACCAGATGCTGCGGCACGGGGACAGGGATCGAAGACGTATTCCTGGGACACCTCTGTGTCTCCAGTGCCACTGGAGACTCGGCGTGGCCAGAGGCTAAATGAGAGCCAAATGGCTGGACTCTGGCCTTCAGCTCATGGCCACGTCTGTGGGCAGCTCGTGTCACCTCTCCGAACCTTGGTGGGACCTGCAGAGGAGCTGTGCAAGGTGCAACAGGACACGCGGTGGAGCCCCAGATGCATGGCAGGTGTGCACTTAGGGTCAGGTGCGCATGGGGACTAAAACGTCTTCATGGTCACCAGGAAGCTTGAGGGTCGAATCAAAGACTGGAGCAGCTCCTTTAAACCCGCGACCCAAGACTGCCACTCCCCTCTCTGAGAAAGCTGCCAGGCAGCTGTGAAGTGATGGGGGCAAGGAGGAAGGACCCCCACCTGGCCTACAGGGTCATCTCAATCAGCTCCAAGGGGTGGCAGGCGTCACAGCAGAAGCCCCCTGTCTGCCTCAGCTTCCCCGTCCTGCCGACTCGCGGTGCCCCCGGCCACTGCATGAGGTCAGCTCAGACTCTCCACGTGGCCCCCACTACAAGGTCCAAGACGGCAGTGCGGCTGGCTGCCCGCACATGGACAGAGATCGCGGAGCTGGGGGACGATCAGTTTCTGCGCCCACAGCTCCATAACGGCTGCGAGTGACACCAGAACAGCTCGGTCTCCGTCACCTCTGATGTCACCTCTGTTTCTGTGGGCCTCATGGACCCTGCAGTCCTCTGGGGGAGCAAGCAGGAAGTGTGTCCTCGGCTCAGAGGAGCGCAGAGCCGTGCCTGGGAGCGGCCGCACTCACAGCGCCGCTGGAACCTGGCTGAGTCACTTCCTGGTCCTGTGCAAGGCTGGGACCTGAGCCTGTCACCCATCTGCACAGTGAGGACGCTGGATCTCTGTCTCCCCTCTCTTTGCAACTCTGACTTTCAAATACAGAAACGTACCCTAAAAATTGGGGATATCAGAGGGTGCACACCCCGCTGCAGGCCCCGAGTAGGGACTTAGAGAATTTTCAAGAGAAAGGGACACTCCTGAATTGGCTTAGTAGCAGATCTTGTGTCACCTCCACCCCAGAGCGGGTGAGGGGCAAGGCTTCTTGACTCCAGCCCCTGCCCCGTCTGGAGCTCCAAGTCCCCTCCTGACCTCAGGGAGGGAGATACCGACTCGGCCGCTTGGGAGGCATCTGGGGGAACTGTGGGAAGGAACTAGGGAAGGTGGGCGAGGAGCTGAGGGGACCCCGGTCACTGAGCAGCTGAAGGTCCCAGGGCTGGGAAACCTTTTTCTGCCAAGGGCCATTGGGTATTTATAACATCACCCAAGGGTCATACACAATTACCCACTTAAACATTAGCCTGGTGTAGACTGAATTTCAAATCACTCCTGCGGGTGCCTTGGCAGGGCCAGACCAAAGATTTCAAGGCCATGGGCAGGATGTTCGCCACTCACCCTGGAGGCAAAGGCATAGGCACCCTTCACGCCCTGGCCGGCACAGCATGCCGGGCCCAGATGGGCGGAGGAGCCGCCTCCAGGAGAAAACTTGATCTGTTCTCTCCAAGTTCAGCCTCCCGCTGCAGAATGATGCAACGGTAATTAGGTCTGTACGTTTTTCTCAGGCCAAGTCAGGGAAATCGGGCACGGCTCCCAATGTTTCCCATATCTGCACTTGCAGATGCTGCGTGGCCCCCGTGGCTGCGGCTGCCGTGGGAGACCTCGCCCACACTGTCCCACTCCCTGCACAGCGGGGCCCACGTCACGGGCTCTGTCTGTGAAAGGGTGCTCCAGCCAGGCTGGAGGTCTCATGTCCCCATCCGGGGTGTCCCCGGCCAGGCCTCCTCTGCAGGGACTGTCATGCTCGGCACAGGGAGGTCCTAGAGCAGTGTGTGCTGACACAACAGGAGGGCCAGGCTGCGTCTGTTAGGAGGGAGTGCAGGGCACCTGCGGGAGGCTGGGCCGGAGCGGCTCCTCCACACCCAGGACCGGGCATGCGGGCTGGTGGCCGTGGTGTCCCCACAGCCGTCTTGTGTGCTCGTGAGGCGTCCTGGGCAGGTTGCCGCCCACTTGCACAAGGATGAATAGCTTTGGGAATGCCTCTAAAACCTCAAGATGCATCGGATCCATTTGGAGGAAGTACATTGAGCTGTCCATCTACCATGGGTTTTGTAATCAGAAGAGAGAAAACCCCAGAGTGGAGCCACAGCCCCAGGGTTCCAGCCCCCCTTCCCCAGGGACTGCCAGAAGAGACCGTCTGTGGCCCTTCTTTCTGTGGCTTCTCCCTTCCCCTGGAGGTGAGCTGTGGCCTGGGGGGGCAGTGATGACCACGGAGGGCATACAGGGCCAGGCCTGGCCGCACGCACCAGTGCTGCACAGCCTTGGGCCCTCAGAACTCTGCAGGGGCCCGAGAGGCCGGGACACTGGTCGGGGCCGCACAGCAGGAGGGGTGGGGCCGCGGCAGACCAGCCACGCTGCTGGTCAACTGCTCTCCCTGACACAGCACCAGAAGCCCTTCCCCCAGTCTCCTGCACAGGTTTTGTGTCCCATGGAAAACCCTGACCCGTGCTAGTGCTGGCTTCCTGGCTGGGCGCAGTGGGTCCAGACCAGTGACCCTCAGCTCCCCAGGGTACCTATGACGCCTTCAGGAGACATTCTTGGTCATCAAAACTGGGAGGTGGGGGGCACAGCGCTTCCGGCCTCTGGTGGGTGCTCCCGAGCCTCCTACATCATACAGGACCGCTCCTCACAGTGAACAAGCCCCCAACACTGACCTGTAGGCAGTGCCGGGCCGAGCAGGAATTCTGAAAGAGAGAACTGGTGGCTGTGCTCGGCCCTGGCCAGACCCATGGGAGCCCTGCAGGCAGCTCTGGGCCCCACGTTCAAAGTGAGATGCAGGCGGTGCTGGCTGGGGAAGGGAGGAGGAGGCTGGCTGGGGGAGGAAGCCCACAGGTGCTGGGAGCACAGGACACCCCCCTGCGCCAACCAGAGCAGGACTGGGGGCGGGAGCTCCCACAGTGTAAGGACCAACAGGGACAGCTGCCCAAGGCGGCTGCACTGCTCCGGGGACTGTGGTGTGCTGGGGGCTAGCTGCTCCCCTCCAGGCTGATGCTGCACTGTGCTCCCTCCCACCCCACCCATCTCTCTCTCCCTCTCCCTCCCTCCCTCTCTCTCTCTCTCACACACACACCTCTTTGCACAGATCTTACCTGCCAGACCCACCCCAAGTGCCCACAGCCACCTCCCAATAGAACGTCACAGTTCCCTTTTTGTTACCAACTCCCCGTTAGGCCTCTTAGGAGACAAAGCTGGGGGCTTTTATTTTCCCCGCAGCGTGATCCACTGGGTGACCCACGTTTTCAGGCTTTCTTGGTGCTCCGGAGCTAGAGCAAGCTGGCCTGGGAGAGGCTCAGCCTGAGGGCGGGGTGGGGTGGGGGGTGGGGGGAGGTCTGGGAGAGAACACGACAGCCTCCCAGCGCCTGACCTGGCAATGGCAGAGACCTCCTGCCCACCCACGCCCACGCCGATGGCCACAAGGGCCCACCCGCCCGGCACCGATGGCAGGAGGCTCAGGCTGCTGTCCTGGTTTTGGTTCTGAGGCTAATCCCGAAGAGCTCACAGCTGGGGAGGGGAAGGATGCACCGTCCTCTCGCTGAACCTGGAGAAGTCATGGCTGCCTGACCTCCCCGCCCTGCCTCCCCCTCGCTGTGGCCAAGACAGGCTGACAAGTGCCCTTCAGAGCCCCACAGAGCCCCCCGCCCCTGCCCTGCCCGCAGCCCACCTGGTGATGACGTAGGGGGCGAAGCACACCAGGAAGGTCCCTATGAAGGTGCTGATCTTCTTGGTGGCGCGCTGCCGCCTCCGCTTCTGTTCCTCCAGACAGCGTTCCCGCACACTGCGCGTGGGAGAGAGGAGAGGGAGTCACGGGTGGCCCGGCCAGGTCAGAACGGGGTGCTCTCCACAGCACAGGCAGGGGCCCCTGGTGTGGGCGCTTGGCTACAGACCCAGAAAGGCCCCAGCCCCCAGTCTTGGCTGTCTGACCTTGAGCAAGCTGGTGACATCACCAAGACTCAAGGTCATACCTGAACATAATACAGGCTGCATATTTTTTGTGTATATTTCATTATTTTATATGTGCCAGAATAAAAGGCCGCAAAAGGTTTGTTTTGAGAATTAAATGCACAAAGCACAGAAATGCATGACACACCCAGTGCGTGAAACACACAAACTGATTAGCCCAGTGCCTGAGTGCAAAGAAACACGAAGGCTCCGGACGCCTCAGCTCCTCCACCGAGCACCAGCCTGCACCAGCCCAGGCACGACTCTCCCAGCTCTGTCTCTGAGTCTTCTCTATCACGACTGACCAGGATCACAGTGAAGACTGCGAGGGTGCAGCGGCCCCGTGATTCACTCGGCTGCTAAGCGGAGGCAGGACTTGAACCCCTGCCCCTGCCACTCAAGCTGACCTGTGACATCTGGGGCCACCTGGACTCCGTGTGAGGGATGTGGCACATGGCTTGCTTTCCCCCACATCTTCCATCACCGAACCTCACCCCTGTCTTGAGCTACCGATTCCCCCAGAGATCAGGCTTGGAGAACGAAGCGGCTGCCAACTCCCCGTGGAATTGGGCACAGAGCTCTGAGGACGGAAGGGGGAGCCGTCCTCATCTCTGACCGCATCCTGGGCCTGCACTCCGCTCTGGGACTCTGCGGAGCTGACATCTCAGGGCCAGTTGACAGCAGGGTCTCTTGCAACCTTCTGCCTGCAGCAACAGGAAGTGCGTGGGCAGTGCCCCCCCCCCGGAGGTCCCAGCTGTGAGCCTTCCCCTGCTCCCTCTCATGGCACCCAACACGGGCATCACCCGAGGTGGGCATGCGTCGTTACCGCGCAGTTCAAAATAATCAGTGACTCCACAGACGGCCAGGGAGAAAGACTGCAGGGTTGTGCAGGAAGTGAGGATACGTTGGCAGAGCCAGGCCTGGGCTGCAGGGACCCGGTTCTGAAAATAGGCCAAGCTGTTCGAGGAAAGCGAGTAGCAGAGAGAGAACGCACGAGCCCAGCCACGTGCGCCGTCCACGCCGGGCACCCTCCCCCTCTCTCCAGGGGAAGCATCATTCTGACGCCTAATTGCAAGGTTTCTTCATCACGGAGGCTGTCACAGATGGGCGATTCCGATTCATTTGGATGAGATTCGGGCAGGGCCTTTCCCGTTGGTTTCTGCCTTTCCAGGAATTCAAAGAGTTGGAAATTGGAGTTGACCTTGGTACAAATAGGTTTCCTACTGGCTGAGAACTTACTGCTCATGACTAATGCCACTGATTAACTTCTAATGACTCATTGGAAAAGCAACCCACATTGCTTGAGTTTCCCATATGTTCCCCCTCATACACCCTGACGGGGTTCCCGTGCATTTGCTTAGTCCACACTCACACCTCTGTGAGCTGGGGTTGATGGCTAGGGCCCCACTTCTCCGATAATGACATTGAGGGCCAGGGGGATTAAACAACCTGCACAAGCTCACGTGGCCAACACGTGGAGGCAGGTGTGTGAGCAGTCGGTCCCAGCTTATCTGGGACTGGAAGAAGACCTGCTTCCCACCTCGAGAATCCCTCTCCATCACAGGCAAACTAGGATGGTTGGTCATGTGTGGTAGGTGATGGCAGGACCCAAGCTGTGTATGGCCCTGGATCCTGGGTGCCGCCTCCCAGCTAGTCAGCATCATCATGCAACACAATGGGGTGGGGGGCAGACCCCAAGCACCCAGCAAATCCGCAGAGCAGAGCCGGGGGCCTAAGGCCACAGCCACTGCTGGTGACTCCCCAGTTTTCGCTGTGTTCCTATAGAATGTTCTACCCAGGTCCTCTTTGCTCCTGCAATGCACGGGCTGTAGGTGGGGGGAAGGGCAAAACCCTCACCCAGAGTTCTGGGTGCAGAGAGTGGACCAACTTTACTGTCCTGCATTTTTTTTAGATTTATTTACTTGAAAGGTTAATAACCAGAGTCAGAGGCGGAGAGAAGGAGATCTTCCATCCATTGGTCCATTCTCTACATGGCTATAACAGCCAGGCCTGGGGCAGGCAGAAGCCAGGAGCCAGGGAGTGCATCCTGATCTCCCAGATGAAGGGCACGGGTCCATGTGCTTGGGTCACCTTCTACTTTCTCCCAGGCACATTGCCAGGAAGCTGGATCGGAAGCACAGAGTATCTGGAACTCAAACCAGGCACTCAAATTGGGGGATGCAGGTGCCCCAAGCAGCAGGCCTCCTCACTACACACAGCGCCACCCCAATGTCCTGCCAGTGAAACCAAAGCCCAATAGCCTGGGAACCTGCACAGTCCCAGGCAGAGCAGGTGACCCTGGGGCTTAGCATTGTTCTGCAGGGGCCCATTTGTTTCCATATTAAGTCTTCTCCAAGGACTTTGAGTGCAACTGAGGCGAGCTGTGCTAGAGGGTTGGGGTGTGAGGCAGGACACTCACCCCAGGGGATCGAGGCACCAGTGCTCAATGACTGTGGCCCTGGGTGAGTTACACAGCCTCTCTGTGTCAGCTTCCTCATCTCTTAGGTGAGCATGATAAGAATATTGCACTCCTGCCCTCGCGGGGTTGCACTGAGATGGCTGAGTTACCACATGAGAAGTACCAAGGACAGCTCCTGATGGTCCTTCCATTGCTATTGTTCTTTCAACAAATTTCTGTTGAACACCTCAGTGTTGGTGCTATCTTGAACTCCAAGACCACAGGGCTCCCCCCCTCTGCAAATGTTCCCTTCCTTCCCACAACACTTAGGAGAGAGCGACGGCTGTAACCAGGGACTGTAAGAGAGAGCCGGGAGTCAGGAGGCCTGAGACTGAGTCCTAACGCTTGGGCTGGCACAGCAGTCCTCTCTGGGCCTTCAGGGGTCAGGTGACAGCTGTTTCCTAACCATAAGTACCTGACCTGCTGCCGAGCACTGAGGGTGTCTGCAGGGTGGGCACTGTGCCTGGGGGTCAGCATCCACACGGGCCCAGTCACACAGCAGCTGGCACAGACTCTCGTGGTATGAGAGGTCCTCTCCAGCTCACAGATGAGGAAACGAGGCTCAGAGAGGGGAGGAACTTGCCTACCCAAGACCGGACTGCAGACAGGGCTCGAACCCATCCTTGACTCCCGGGGAAGCAGCACAGCCTCCCTCTCGTTACGTCACCTCCTAAGTGAGCATGAGAGAAGCTCACCCTCGCACAGAACAAGGCAGGGTGCTGGCTTCGCACTTGCTGTCAGCTCCCTGTAGCTCTGCAGAGCTGAGCTCCCTGGAACTGTGCAGCTCTGACAGCTGCTGCTTCATTCCTCTGCAGAAGGGGACATGGAGGGCGGCAAGATTCAGGACACGCCCATGGCGGTTCGGCGAGTCCAGGGCAGAACCAAGCCTCCTCCCAGGGATTCTGACTTGGGTTCTGGAATGTTCATCCCCTAGACTCCATGAACCTTTACAGGATCAGCAAGTGATGAGCACTTGCAGGCACTCCCGGGCCTGATGGTGGCACCTGGAGTCTTGGGACACAGAAGGCAAGAAGCTCATAGCTCCCCCAAGGCTACCTGGCCAGGGACGTCCAGCCAGGGTGTGAGCATGTGTGTCAGTGTGGAGGTGGGCTGCAGTGTCCCGAGTTTGTGTGAGATAAAAGGAGACAGGCTGGCTGGCACTGTGACAAAGAGATGCACTCCGGGAAGTTTCAGTAATAAGACAAAGGGGATGGGGAGTTTTGTGTGATCTCGGCTAAAACCTTGAAGCTGCAGGTGCCTCCCTGCCCCCTCGCTGGGCCCGGGTCCTGAGTGACCCCCAGATAACTGTGGTCGACCCAGAGCCCACCAGCTGCCCTGACCATCCAGGGAAGGATGCCAGGGAAGGACCCAGAGCCCACAGCATGAGCACTCCCAGATGGACGCAGGTTGGTGTTCTGGCTTCTACCTTAAGGGAGAGCTGACGGCTTGTGGGTTCAGGACACTGATGTGAGCAGTCTCGCCCTCAAATCCAGTGACAGGGGTTCCCGCCCTGGGCCCTGCACAGTGGGGGGCCCACATCTCTCCCCACAAAGCAGAGTTCCAAAGGGCTAAGGAGAGTTTCCACCCAGAGCCCGCCCTTTCGTTCTAGACCAAACCCTAAGGATTTGATACTCTTTGCCCAAATACTCTGATCCTGCTTCCAAAACTTGTACAGGCACTCTTGTGGTCCAGCCGCTTGAGGGTGAACCAGGCCTCCTGCGTGTTGGACTCAAGGCCTGAGGGACTCAAGCCCCGAGAACAGCCGTGCAAGGGGCATGGATGTGTAGCACACGTGTGCTGTGCCCCTGGAGCAGGGAGGCCCCTGTGGGGCTGGGTAGAGCCATGGGTGGGAGGTGAGGCAGGTAAGCCGTGCAGCTGTCCCCAGCATGCGTGAGCCCACCCTCCATGGAGCCTGGGCACTGTCAATCTGAACCCAGCTCTGCAGCATCTTATGAAGGCACATAGACCTGCCAAATAGGGAGATGGAAGATGCTTCACGTGATAGTTTGTGAACTTCTTTAGGAACTCCGCAGTCCACATGCAGGGTATGCGGCTCTATTTCTACTATTGTTCCATCTGCAAACATCAGGGAGGACCCAGGCGTGAATCCTGGCTTGAGCCACTTTCTACATCTGAAATCAGGCCAGTGGCTCCCTTGCTGGGGTCTCCCAATTTCCTCCCTGGTAAAGTCCGAGGCATGGCTGGGTTCTGTCTCCCTAAGCTACCACTCTGCCACCCTCCAGGATCGGCACTTAGCAGACGTGGTCCCCAGGGCATTGAGGGAGCAGCAGATCACTGGGGCCCAGTTAGGCTCAGGGTGCTGCCCTGTCAAGTCCCTGTCACCACCATTCTGCTTCTAAGAGATCATTAACCGCAGCTGATGAGTGCAGAGCTGTGCTGGACTGGGAAGAGCCGGTCACCCACGTCTGCGGCAGCCCCACCTGCTCGGCCATGCACGGTGGCACCACGGGGAGTCTGGAGCTGTGGTTTGGGAAAACAGCACCGTGCACCCTGAGCAGGTGTGTGATGAGTATTAGAAGCTGCCACCTGTTCCTAAGAAGCCACCACAGAACGGCAGGTGTGGGGAGCGCCTCTCAGAGCCCCAGATTTAACTAAGAAGAGTGGGTCCCCGATGCTTGTGTGGAGGGCGAGGCCAGGGGTGAGGCACCTCCCCACCCTGCAGAAGCCACACACCACCGGACACATCATGACGAACACCGCAGTGGGCCTCAGAAAACGGGAAACAAGTCCCTTTCGGTGAAGGCCAGATGGCACCTGCTGCACGGGCCATCCAGGGAAGGACGCCTGGTTTGTGCTGACCAGGGGCTGGCGTCCCCAGACCCTGCAGACTCAGAGCACCAAGCCCCAGGAGTTTCTCATTTGTACAGAGGAAGAGTATGGAGCCAAGACAGAAGCCCCTGTGGAATGGCTGCCCCTTCCCGTGTCCATCCCCCCACCCCCTCACTCAGTGGAGGCCATTCCTCAGGTGTGGGCAGGCTGGGGGCTGGGTTGCCACAGCTGCTCACTATTCTGTAATCTCAGGGAGCCAGGGTGGGGGGCAGGGGAGTGGCCTGTGGGACTGACCAATCCCTGCCCATAAACCCCACATCTGGCCAATGAGACCCACTCTTCCCTCGAGGGTCCTGGGGTGCTGGGAGCAGGGGCTGTTCAGAACAGCCCACGGCCCGAGAAGGCAGGGAGTGGAGGCTGCTTCTGCAGCCTGGGTCTCTGTGCACAGTGTCTGGCCTGGGGCTTGTGAGAGACTTGGGAGAGCAGAGCTGGCTGCACCTGACAAAGGCTGGAAAGGGTCCCCACTCTCCTTCTGAGCTTTGGAAGAAGATCCGGGATGGGGTTCGTACCAATCTGAGTAAGAACCGATTTGTTTCTGGGCTCTATCCGCCCTCTGCTGTAGACTCACGGTGAGAGAAAGCTTCTCTCTAGGAAACTTTAAGTCCCCGGAGTTCAATGACATCTTCTAAAGCAGTCCCGGCCCGAGCCTTGGGGATGCAGCTTCTGAAACAAGGTTTCCCCAGCCCTGGGTGACAGAAAGGGGGCTGCTCTACAGTGGTGGCTACAGAAGGTTTCCTTAGGTACTGAACCACGCACAGACTCATGCAATTGGAGCAGATGCGTGAGCAATTGTGGCAAGAAGCTTGCTCCAGTGCAGAACCAGGAATGGCTGTTCAGAGGGCGACGGTGAACAGGTGCATCCATGCCCTTCTATGTGCAGCCACGGTGAAGTTCAAGGGCTGCTTGCTGCCGCTCACAAGCAGGAAGGGCTCAGCCAGGAGCCCTGGCTCAGACGGACACCTCTGGCCTGTCTCCCTCAGCCCTGGAGGACATGCACATCCTGGGAACAGTGCCCCCCCCCAGGCTCTCCTGGGCTCCCAGGGTTCTGCTCTCACAGGAGGGCCCTTGGATCTAGGGTCCCTGCTCTTTGCCTACCTCACTTTCTGTACCATCTGGTGCCCAAAGCCCCCTTATTCAGGGTCTCGGGCAGCAGAGGAGGGGGCTGCCTTTCCCTGGAGGTAAGAACAGATCCCACAGAGGTACTGCAAGCTCGGGACAGCCTGGGTAGGAATCCCCTCCTCCCCCTGAGAGGCTCTGAGAATGACCAGGGTTCCAAGCAGGTGTGTGCTCTACTGTCTCCCCTGCCTTCTTGACAAACGGTAGCCAGTGTGGCAGGGAGGGGGGAGAGCAGGTTGAGTCTCTGGAGCCTGGGGGCATTCCTCCCATGGGGGCTTTTGGACCCCTCATTGAAGGACACTGGACAATGCTCTCTGGGGAGGGCAACAGGTGTCTGATCCCCTCCAGCCTACTACAGGGGAAGGTGCATCCAAGTTCCACGCCACGGAGACTCCCAGGCACACTAGGGTGGGGAGACAGAGGCATCGGGGCCACCAGAGAGGGAAGATTCTCAGCAGCAGCACCGTCTGGTGCCAGAACTCGGAAGGGCCCCCCCAAGCATCTAGCCCGGCTCTCGGGCCCTGCTTCAAACCCTCTGCCTTCCCACCAGCCAGTTAACGTGAAATCTGCCAGCGCACGAAAGGAGTCTCCGAAGCCCAGCAAAGTTCCGACTCCGATTTCCATCCACACTTTTCACAGCCCCTCTTGGCCGATGTCCTGAGCACCTCTCTAAGCCGCAAGCACTGGCCGCTCTGCTCACCCTCGTCTCCGAGGAGGAAACCGTTGGCCCAGGCCCTACGCCGGGAGCGTGGGGGCCTCCCACTCCCGCTGCGCCCCTGGTTCCCGGCCAGGGCGAGCCCGAGGGGCACTCACCTGGGGTGGATGTCCACGAGCAGGACCAGCGTCTGCATGGTGATCACGTCGATGCGCCTGCAGTGGAAGCGGGCCACCTTGAGCACCTTGAGGTACGTGAAGCAGAGTACGACGAAGGAGAGCAGGAAGCTGAGCGCGTGGAAGGCGCCGGTGAAGACGGCGAAGCGCAGGCGCTCCTCGGGCCGCCGGCTGCACAGCGTGCAGGACGCGTACAGCTGGTGGAAGCCTAGCCAGGACAGGGCGAGGGCGGCGGCCGGGAAGGTGAGCGCGTGCAGCCACGTGTAGGCCACCATGAGCGCGGCGTCTCGGAGGCGCATCTTGGCGCGGTAGCTCAGCGGGAAGACCACGGCCACCCAGCGGTCGATGCTGAGCGCCGCCATGCTGAGCATGGAGTTGGCGGCCAGGAAGGTGTCGAGGAAGGCGGCCAGGCGGCACAGGCGGTCGCCGGCCGGCTGCCGCTGCGCCACGACGCCGGCCAGCGTGAGCGGCATGTTGACCACGGTGCACAGCAAGTTGCCGCACGTGAGGTTCAGGGTGAAGAGCGCCGGCGCCTGGCGGCGGATGTCGGCGCTGTGCAGGAGGCACAGCAGCACCAGCGCGTTGGACAGCAGCGAGACTCCCATCGTGCCCACCAGCAGCCCCGCCAGACCCGCGTCCCAAGAGTTCATGGTGCGCGCCCGCCGCCGGCGCTCAGGGTCCGCAACCCGGCGCCGCCATGGCGCAGCCTGCTGCCGGCTCAGCCTCTCCGCGGCGCTGCCGCCGCCCGGCGACCCCCGGCCCCAGCCGCCATAGCTCCCCGGGGAGCGTGCAGCCACGCCGGATCCCCACGCCACCTCTCGGGGCAGGCGTCGGAGCTTGCAGCAAACCCGAAGCACCGCACCAGCCCGGGGCAGCCACCCCGGACCCCGCGCTGCTTCCTGGGCAGACACCTGGGCGCGCAGCCACCCCGGACTCCGCGCCACCACCGGGGCAGGCACCTGGGCGCGCAGCTGATTCCTGGATCCGCGCGCCACCTCTTGCCCCGGTGCGCCGCTGAACCCGGAGCCTTTGGCGCCCTTGGATCCTGGATGGCCGGCGCCCGCCGCCCCGCTCTGCCTCTGCTGGCTCCAGCCCTCACCCCATCGCTCCAAGCGCTGTCTGTGCTCCGCGCACCCTCCTGCTTTGGCTTTCTCTCTGCCTCCCTCTCCGCTCTCTCTAGCTCTCTCTCCCTTTCTACTCTCGCCTCCACCTCTCTCCCCCCCTCCCTCCCTCTCTGCCTTTCTCTAGCTCTCTCTGCTATTCTCTCCAATCTGTCTCTCCCACCCCCAATTTCCTCCTCCCTTCTGGTTCTTCCCCCTCCTCCCCTTCTCTCTCCCTCCCTCCCTCCCTCCCCTTCTCTCTCCCTCCCTCCCTCCCTCCCTTTCTCTCTCTCTCTCTCTCCCTCTCTCTCTCTCTCTCTCTCTCTCATCTGGCTGCTTCTATCACAGAAATCCCCGCTGATGTGAGCGTACACACACACACACACACACACACACACACTTACAGAAGCACCAGCCCTGAAGGCTTCTGTGCAGGGTGATTGGCTCCCTCTGGCTCCCCCTCCCCCACCCTCTGATTCTCCCCGTGTGTGGCAAAAAGGAGCCCAGTGGGGAAAGTCTTTGGGAGATAAGAGGAGTGTGCCTGGACACCTTGGTACCCCAGTGCCTCTTGCCCCAGCCTGAACATGAACAAAGCCAGACCCTGGCCTTCAGGTCCTAACCCCCTGTCCCTCCCGGGAGCATCCCAAGG
The DNA here is from genome assembly GCF_964237555.1 of Oryctolagus cuniculus. Taxonomy (NCBI): domain Eukaryota; kingdom Metazoa; phylum Chordata; class Mammalia; order Lagomorpha; family Leporidae; genus Oryctolagus; species Oryctolagus cuniculus. Next base: position 7,541,243 of record NC_091446.1, read on the forward strand.
CTGATGGCCCTCCCTCTCTGGGCTAAGCTGGGGGAGCTCAGGCGGGGTCCTTTGGCTGAGCTTTGTGTGGCCCAGGGCTGGGCCCAGATATCCTCAGGGGTTCCCCAGGCTGTCTCCTGGGCAGCCGCTGCACTGCCCATGCCCTTTTCCCAACAACACCTTCGGGCTTGCTGGAGGGACCCTGGAGCTGGCCATGGCATCCCTGGGTGTCCCCTCTGCTGGGAGAGGCCTCCCTCTGATGCTCCCGGCAGGGTGTGCCTGCCTGTCCACTGCCAGCCTTGGCTTCAGGGTGGGAGGCTGGGGTGGCTCAGCATCCCTGCAGGCAGGAGTGCAGGTGCGGTGACCCTCTGTCCTTGAGCCAGAGGGTCAAGTGCAGGGATGAAGTGTAGGGGTGGAAGGCTCAGCCCTCAGAGCCTCTGCAGCCCCCTTCACCTCTGGGAGGTGCCTCCTCCTCTGCTGACAGCCTGCGCCCTGTTAGCAAGCTCAGGCCCCGTCCTGAGAACCGGCAGCCCTGTGCAAGAACCCCACAGCCTGGCCAGCAGTGACCAGCATGAGCAGACCTCAGTGCACCGGATAAAATCAGCCAGCACGAGGACCTTTTCCCCAGGGAAACTGGGGTGTCCCGTCTCCGAGTGCCAAGCCTATTGCTGGTGCTCGTAAAATGAGGCACCAGGAGCAGGAAAGAGAAAAGATATTCTCTCTGCATTTCCATAAATGGCGCTTAAGAGCAGCTACTTGAGTGAAGGGCACCTGTGCACAGCGGGCTGTTGGGGCCGGCCGATGCCAGCTCGTGAGCGCCCGCGGTGGACATCTCCCTCCACTGTGCTGCGGTGACAGCGTGTGGGTAGTGACTACGCGCTAAAATCAGAGCAAGCTGCAAATCAGGGCTCCCCCACCTTGAGCTTCTGAGCAAATGTTTACCGACATGCCACTCACTGATGTCCTGAGATCCTGGGCGAGTCACGTCCCTGGCCCTCCTGAGATGGGGTTGTAGGGAAGTTTCCAGAGGACCTTTCAGAGCTGTGAACAGTGCCTAGAGGATGTGTGCTCTCTGAGCAGGAAGCAGGACAGGAGGCCGCCCGTCTCCTTGCCCTGTGGCCTCCGCACGCAGCCTACAGATTTCAGGATTGGCTGTGTACCTTCTTTATACACCCGGTTTATGACCTGAGAATGAGGGGTCCCCTGCGTGTCTCCCCATTCCCAAACACTGTACTCCCACAGATAGGCCCTGGACGTACCTACTTTGAGTAAATAAGTCAGCCATGTTTTGGGGACCCCACTGGATCTGAGATGATCACACATTAGTGTGAAACACCTGTAAACCTGGGGTGTTGGGCCAACGCCTCATCAGAGTGCCTGGGTCTGCACTTGCTGTGGGCCCCTTGGGTGACTCCATTGAGGGTGGGCCATGGCTATGCGGCGGGGGCAGGCTCTGTGAGCAGTGTCAGGCAGGCAACTGGGTGCCTGTGTGTGGGTAGGAAGCACAGAATGTGAAGAGTTAACTGATAGTCTCACAGCACGCTGGAGTGTACGAAACATGTCCAAGTGTTATCACTCACACTTCATTCAGGCCTTGCAACAATGACAGGAAGAAGAGCTGTCACTGCCCACCTCACAGAGATGGGAACACAGAGGCTCGGGGACGCTGAGGGACAGGAGCTGCCCAGGAGTCGGCAGGGCGAGGAGTCAGCAACTGCAGCCCTGTGGCTTGGTCCCCTCTGCATCTCCAGAGGTCCTCAGCCACACTCTTAGAGGGTCCCTTGGCCTATAGCTTAAACATATCTGAACTTTGCAACACCTAAGTGCTGTTGGAGGCTGGGTAACTAGGTCCAGGAGAGTAAACCAGTGAACACACACATGTGCACACACATACACATGCATGCACACACGTGAACATACATATGTGCACACATACAAACACTCACATCATTTTGAAAACGATTTCTTCCCTAAATTCCTAAAGGCGACATTGAAAGGTTAAAAATGCCAGAAAGACACAAGGAACACTTTATGTTGGTTTTCTAAAGAACAAAAGCTCATTTTCTCCTGGTTTTGGACATCATTTCCTGCTCCCAGGTGGGCTGTGGGAGGACAGATCTCCATAGTGACCAGGTCCCCAGCCCCCTTGGCACCTGCCAGGCTGGACTTCACTGAGCACAGGTCCCACAGGCCCCACGCACACTCACAGAGAAGAGGCCTTGACACAAGTCCCCCCCTGCCCCTCCAGGAGAGGACTCGGGAATCCAGCCCACCTGACCAGGAGAGCCCCTTCCTGGCGGCCGCCCTGTGGCCAGGTCTGAACATCGTGCTCCCTCGAGCCTGAGAGACAGCAGTGATGGAACGTCCGTGACAGCGTGAACATGAGTCACTAAGCGCTGTCGCTGGGCCTCCGGGGAGGGCTCTGCGACAGGACCACATGGAGGCTGCCGGCAGCGCCCGTCACTGCCGCAGCCCTGGAGCACAGATACCATGGCTGCGTTGTGCCAGGGAGAGAGCTGAGGCCCAGAGAGTTCCCAGATTTGTTTAAGGCCACTCAGGGGAGGCAGCCTCAGCAAGGGTAGAGTGAAATAGTGATGGCGGCAGAGTCAGAATTCGTATCCACATCTGTTGGACATGAAAACACACGTCCTTTCCACAGGGCTTCCTCTGCCCTGTGTGTGTAATGGAACCCCGCCACAGCATGCACCCTCTCACGACAGGTGGCAGACGGCTGGGGTGGTCCTGTGTGTGGCTGTCGTTAGAAAGAGAAGGAATATTGATCGAAGCTGGACAGAAACCGAGATGTCACAGGTGCCCCGGCAGAGCCCCTGTGGCCACACCACAGCCCCAGAGAGTGTACCTGTCTGGGGGACCTGAGGGCTCTGGACTTGTAGACACACAGAGGCCCGAGGGGCTGGAGCTGGAGCTGGTGCTCCGTGGGGAGGGAGGTGCCTGGGCAACTGCCTGGTGAGCCCTGAGGCTGTGGAGCAGAAGGGACCTGCAGAAATGCCGGGAGGAAGGTGGAGGCAGATCGCGGACGCCAGGCCGAGCGTAGACGGGCAGGCCCATTCCAACGATGGCTTCTGGTACCCGGAGCATCCATCTCGTCTTCCCGAGACACATCCCTGCCAGACTTCCCACCTGGGCCCACCAGCGGCTTTCCATTGTCAAAGCACTTACACAGCTGCTGCTTCCTGTGACCTTGCAGAACACTGGGCGCTCCAGAAGCAACACACGAACACTCTCATTGTGCCCGCAAGGACACTGAGAACCAGGAGCCGATGAGTGGCAGACCACGGCCTGGAACCCAGGACCCCACCTGCCTGTCCAGTGTTCCCTCTCCTGCGTCAGACAGACTGCTGGTCTGTCCCCAGGCGGGCCCAGCCCTCAGCTGGGTAGTCAAGATCAACTGATCCCGTGAGATCCTCAGGCCTCTGGCTCACTTGGCCCTTAGAGAGGAGAACTTGCTTGCTGGATAGGGCTTTTGCCTGTCCTGAGCCCCTGGGGCTGTCCCAAGCATGGAAGGTAATGAGCCAGCTGTGGGGAGGAGGAAGCCCGCCACCTGCCAGTCTCTGCTGGCAGTCTCCTCGGGGAAACTGAGGCCCCACTGCCTGATGAAACCAGGGTCCTGCCCAGAGTAGACAAATGGCCACATTCATCCAAGGCCTGCTGTGACCCAGGCACTGCCTATCGCGTTTCAGTCTGCATGGCAGCCGCGTTCACAAGATACTGCAGTTAGGCCCGTCATACAGGGCAGGAGACTGAGTGAGTGCAGTCAGGCTGCGTGCCTGAGGGCCCGAGCTGAGAGGGCAGGTGACGTGGGCCCAGGTCTGTGTGTGCAGTTACTCCGATTCTGCTCTGAGGTACAGACGGGTGCCTCTAGTCTCTCCTGACTGCACAAGTACCCATCAGCCCTTGTCCTTCCTCCCCTTCCCAAACCAGATTCTTGGGCTGAATGCCAGCTGCGTTGTTTGTGAATTCGGTGTCTGCCTGCGAGCTCTCTGTGAGCCGGGGCTTCTGCGGAGTATACTGAGTTCGTGCCCCCCCCCCCCATTCGTAGAATGGAGATTTCCACCCACGGACGGATTGGATGTCAAAGCTTGCAGCTGGGTGGCTTTCTTAAGGTCTCTACAGCCTGCCTGTCACAGATGGGAGATGGCAGTGCTGATCCTCTCCCAGGCCAGGGTTCTGTCTGCTGCACTACAGCCATCCCACAGTCGGATAAAGACAAAGATGCCTTTGGGTAGAGTCTACCTGGTCCAGGCGTGGAGCTGTTCCTCTCAACTAAACCCCCACCCCCACACTCTCTCTCTCTCTCTCTCTCTCTCTCGGAGCTGTTCCTCTCAACTAAACCCCCCACCCCCACACACTCTCTGTCTCTCTCTCTCACACACACACACACACACACACACACACATACACAGTCTGTAGGTTTGCATTTTGCCTTGAAAATCCATTAAAACTGCCTGTGCCGGCAGTGGCTTCTTTATTTGCAATCCATGCTGGCTCCAGGAGCAGAGAATTGTGTGGCGGATCCTCCTTAGACCGCGAGGCACTGAACCGGTCCATGCTCAGCAGCTTCTCCAGGTTTGGACTGACGCCTAAAGATATCTAGCCTTGTTCATTTCCTGTCTCTGAGCTGGAGTGGGGCAATGGAGCCTGAATTGTAGCCTCAGGATCAGAGCCTTCAGGAAAAGGATTTCTCCTCAGCCCTTGTCCCAACGCTGTCCCTGCTCACCCATAACAGCTGTCTGGAAATTGACCAGATGGCCGCAGAGGTCGGGAGCCTCCAGGGTCCTGCGCAGGGTGGAGTTCCAGCCAGATCAGCACCAGGGGAGTGGACAGCTCCCCCTCCCCCCTTAGCCTCCTGCCTTGCTTTCTCACTGGCTGCCTAGGGGCAGGGCAGATGCGGGGTGAACTGTTTCTCCCCACTGACTGTGGCTTATGGCCACATGTCCAGGGACAGGTGACATCAGGTCTGCTGGTTCCAAGTATACTGAACTGTACCGCCCCATCATTCTGAAAAATGAAATGTTTCACACCATGCCTTCCAGGTCCTCTCTCTGTCTGACTGCTTCTGTGACCTACACATCCCTGAGTTGTGCCAGGCTGTCCCAGGGGTGTGTGTGGCCTCAACAGACCACTGGAGGAATGCCTGCCCTCAATGCCTCTTTCCAACGGGAATGATCCCACTCCACTGATAGGAGAGAGACCTTGGGCTGGCAGCACTGCCTGGCAGACAACACCCTGCACTGGAAGCCAGGACTCTTGGATTCTGATCTAACCCTTGACCCTGATTGTCCCAAGCCTGTGGGCAATTCCTTCCTGGCAGGTAACTTGGATTCCCCATTTGTGAAGTGAGGTGGGTGGACCAGGGGTCTCTTGATGATGCCACAAAAGGGAGGTGGATAAGAAGAGCGAGGAGCTGGAAAAGGAACAGCATAGGCATCGTGAGACCTCCCCTCCCCCGATGGCTACAATGAAGTCCCCTCTGCTGTGGTGACAGCTGGAGCCCGAGCGCCACTTTAGCTCCCGAGAGAGGTCTGTGTAGGTGGCTGTGTGGGGGAGGACTGGCTCTTGTCTGGCTGAACAGAGGGGGCGGGGCAGGGGGACAATGACTGGGCTCAGCCCTTGCCACGAGACCGTGTGCATCTCAGATCCTGCTCCAGCCCCACGTTCAGGGAGAGGCTGTGCCTGCCGTGCCTGGGGAGAGAGGCAGGGATGCCTGTGTGGCAGTGTGGGGGCAGGGCTGTCATCAAAGTTGTAGCTTCTTATGGAAAATGGTTTGAGAACACAGGAAAACTGAGGCAGGCTAAATCTCTTTTACTAAATGAATCAGTTCTTTTTCTCAGTTCTTGGTCAGCAAGATTTACAAAATAGGAAAATACATTTCTCTATTTTGCGTGAATACTGAGGGATCCATGTTGGAAAACCAAACGGTTGCTCAGGGCAGAGATGGAGGGGGATGGGTCAGGGAGGGGGGATTGATACAGAAAGGGAAACTCGGAGGTCCTCTGGGGCTTCTCTGGCCCATCCTGACCACAGGTGCTGCTTACCAGGGCCAGATGCTCACTCTCCCAGCCAGATGCAGTGGCTTTGGCACTTGGAGGTCCCACCCAGGGTGTTACGTGGGCCTGGCCCAGGCAGATGGGAACGGAAGACTTGGCCCTGCCCTGTAGCCAGTCCGATCTCCCGAGTCATTCTGTTCTGAGTGCTGAGCCTCTGACAGTAAAACCATCTATCTCTGTACGGATTCTTCTTTTTAAAAATTTTATTTTAAGTTTTCTCTGATGGAGACTTTATTTACATCATAAAAAGCAAAAGTCAAAAGTGTACCACTTGATGAGTTTGGATAAACACATTACCCATGCAGTCCATTCTCCTGGGAAGACACAGCTGCTTCTGCCACCCCAGAAATCCCACTCACCCCTTTCCAACCCATCCCCCCCCACCCAGTGAACCGCTCTTCAACGTTCTGTCAGCCTGGATTAATTTCTCAAATTCTAGACCTTCATTTGCATGGACCACACAACGTGTGCTCTTTTATACCAAGCTTCTATCCCTCCATATAACGTTGTTCAGGTTTCTCCATGCCACTGTGTTTTATAGAAGTTCATTCTTTTTTGTTGTCAAGTTGAAATCTATTGTATAAATATACCAAGGCTTTTTAGCCATCTGTGTTACATCTAATTTGGGGATAATCTGAATAAAGCTGCCTTGGACATTCTTGTACTAGTTTTTAAATATAAATATGTTTAGTTCTCTTCAGTAAATACTTACATGTATATTTAACTTTGTAGGAAAATGCCAAACAGTTTTCCAAAGTGTCTGTACAATTTTACAATGCAATTAACATTAAAGCATGCCACCTCTTTCTGACTGAGTTATAAGATTTTTCTTTTAAAAAAAGATTTATTTATTTATTTGAAAAAGTTACACAGAGAAACACAGAGAGGCAGAGAGAGAGAGAGAGAGAGAGAGAGAGTCTTCCATCCACTGGTTCACTCTTCAATTGGCCACAATGGCCCGAGCTGGGCCGATCTGAAGCCAGGAGCCAGGAGCTTCTTCTGGGTCTCCCACATGGGTGCAGGGGTCCAAGGACTCAGGCCATCCTGTACTGATCTCCCAGGCCATAGCAGAGAGCTGGACCAGAAGTGGAGCAACCGGGACACGAACCAGCGCCCATATGGGATGCCGGCACTGCAGGCGATGGCTTTACCCACTACACCACAGTGCCGGCCCCAGGATTTTTCAAATACATTTTGTGTACAAGACAATTGTCACACATGTGTCCAAATACTCTCTAATCTATGACTTTTTCATTCCTACTCTTAACAGTGTCTCGATGAACCAAAGTTGTTAGTATTTTGAAGTTCACTCTATCATATTTCTATAATTAGTGCATTCTGGGTCCTTCCAAGAAATATTTTCCTATCCCAAGTTGGAAAGCATGTGTTTTCTTCCGGAAGCTTTTGGATTCATTCTAGTTATTTTGGTGTATGGTGTGAGGTGGGGGTGTGGTCCATTTGTTTTCCATGTTGATATCTAGTTGCTCAAGAAAATTGTGTTGAACAGACTGTGTTTCTATGCTAAATTTCATCGGGGCCTTTGTCAATCACTGGCTGTGTGAGGGTGATTCTGCTGCTGCCCTCTCCGTAGTGTCCCGTCTCTATGTGTCCATACCCGTCTACACTGCCTGTCATACTCCCCCTTCACTGGCAGCCTTCAAATGAACACTCTGAAACAGCTGCTGGTGTAACACCCCTGGTGGGGGCCCTGGGGCCAAAATGAAGTGGTGTGATTCTTCAATTTTATTCTTTGACAAGTTACTTCCATTATTCTAGGTCTTCTGGATTTTCACATAAATGTTACATTGGCTTGCAAATTTGTATGATCAAGGCAGCCACAGCAGCAGCAATGGCCCTGATACAGGGAAACGCAGGTTTGCCTGAGAGGTTTGGGGAGGAGGATGGATGGGCAGAGGGCCCAAGGGAGTGCAGGGTTGTTGCCAAGCCCCTCATCCGCACCCTATGCTTCGAGGACAGACTCGCCTCTTGCCTGTCGTTGCTAACACAGAGTTTCCTGGCCAAGAGGACAGACTCACCTCTCGCCTGTCGTTGCTAACACAGAGTTTCCTGGCCAAGAGGACCGACTCGCCTCTCGCCTGTCGTTGCTAACACAGAGTTTCCTGGCCAAGAGGACCGACTCGCCTCTCGCCTGTCGTTGCTAACACAGAGTTTCCTGGCCAAGAGGACAGACTCACCTCTCGCCTGTCGTTGCTAACACAGAGTTTCCTGGCCAAGAGGACCGACTCGCCTCTCGCCTGTCGTTGCTAACACAGAGTTTCCTGGCCAAGGCAACACAAAGCCCCAAACAATAGATTGCTGTCTGTCGATGACACTTTCTTTTCCGGCAGAGTACTTTGGGGCTTTACGTAGTGAGAGCCTGCTCTTCCGATGGCAACTCCCCACCTTTCGTCAGGTGCACGGTCTCTCATTCATCTCCCACAGCAGGGCAGGTGCGAGTCTGGATTTTGGACACGGGTCAGTGGCTGGGCCCCAGGGCAGGCCTCTCTTCTGTTTGAACCCCTGAGCTCCGAGTGGGCTAGCCTCAGGACCTCTTGCCCAGTGAAGACCTCATTCCATGATCACTGGCGGCGGGGCAGGGCCCTGGGAGGCGCTCTCTTGGCGGCAGCCCCAGCAGATTCACCCTGAGACACTCACCCTGTCTTGGGGGCTTCCATCTCCTTCGCTGCCGATTCTCGCCTTCCTCCCAAACGCCCAGAAGCTCCAGCTCCCTGCTCTGTTCCCGAGGCCGCAGTCCTCTCAGGAGAGCGTGCAGCTCCCCTCGTCTCTGCAACAGCGAAGTCAGGGAGGAAAGGGCTGGGGGCCCCCAGCTCCTGAGCACCCTCCACGCCAGCAGGGCACTGTGTGTCCTCGCACTGTCCTCTCTCCACGTCAGCCACATGGGCCCTGCCAGCGGGCACAGCATCAGGCCCATTTTGCAGCGGGAGTTTCAGAGAAGTCAAGCAACGGACCCCAGCTTCGTGAGAGAAGAGGCAGGTCCTTTAACGTCAAGGTCAGTAGGTGGCCTCTGGGCTGGGCCATCTCCTTTGTCCTAAGAGAGAGTGGCAACAGCCAGCAGGTGGATTCCCGCATGCAGGCAGGATCTCTGCTATGGCGGCTCCCTCACTGGTGTGCACTCATGACAGCGCCACCACCCGTGGACACGGTCCTGAAGCAGGGAAGCAAGCATGGACATTGGCTCCTTGGCTGTTTTCTCTGTGCATAAAACAGCCCCGGTGGGCCCCGCAAGCCACAGGCAGGGAATCCAGAATGTCATACACATGTGCCCCAAATTAAGCACGAAGCCATTGGGCCATCTGCAGCCCCCGGGGCGTGGCGACACAGTGGTGAAGTGAGCTGCTGTGTCCACGTCTTCATTTGCTGTGGGGACCAGAGAAGCTCCCCGCTGACTTGAAATGCCTGTGCTGGCAGCAGGTGCCAGTGCCAACAAGAAATGGCAGCGTTTGAAGAAGCACGGAGCATGGTCTGCCTTGCTGGACCACATCCCCCACAGTGGGCAGTGAGGTCAAGGCGGGCCCAGGGCCAAGCAGGCTCCCTGGCGGCACCACTGTAACCTGGTCCTCTCTCTCATCCCTCCACGCCCTGCCGACAGGAGGCTTGAGCGGTAACAGGGCCCCGGGAGCCATCTCAGAAGGAGTGGGGACCCAGCCACCCGAGGAGGACGCTCACAGGCAGCGAAACGCGGGAGCGGCTGCGGCTGCACCCTTGTCTGCGCCGGGGACACCTGCTGGCGCCGGGGAATCCCAAAGGCAGCTCCAGCCTGCAGCTGCGGGGAAGCCACACTGTCACTCATCTGCACGTCTGGGAACTCTTCGCTCAGAGCTTGAAACACACTCACTCGGTTAAAGCTCAGGCTACCACCCCTGGCCGTTGTCCCCCCCTGCCTGGATGGACTGGTGTCCCCCCGAGAATTCCTGTGTACCTGGAGCCTCGGAATGTGACCTTTGGAAATGGGGTCCTTGCAGATGTCAGCAGTTCAGATGAGGCCGTACTGGAGTAGGAGGGGCAAATCCAGTAGCCACCTGGCGTCCTCACGAGGAGAGGAAATTTGGGCAGAGAGACACAGCAGGAGGAGGAAGGCCACGGGGAGACACAGGAAGAGCCTGCAGTGTCTGGGACACCACTGATGGCCAGCAGCCACCAGAAGCCAGGGAGGGGTGAGAAGCGATCTTCCCCCAGAGCCCCCAGGGGGAGCATGGTGCACCAACACCTTGAATTTGAATTTCCAGCCTCCAGATGGGTGAGAGGGTAAACTTCTGATGTTTCAAAACCCCCACTGGTGGGAGTTTGTTAGCAGCAACCCTAGGAAATGAGTACCTCACTTCACAGGGGGAGCACACCGCACAGAGAGGCTACAACACCGAGCCAAAGCCACACAGCCGGGAAGAGGCAGACACAGACCCTCAGGGAGGGAAGAGGGGAAATGCGGGGTCTGTAGCAGCCTTGAGACCCAGTCCTGTGTGCTGGGCCATCCTGGCCACTGCTGGGCACTGCTGGGCACGGGGAGCCTGTGCTCTGACCGTGGCCGACAGGTGGATGCCACCTTCACCTTGGTCCTGGCCTGGTCTCCCTTCCCTTTGCCGCTCACCGCCCTTGCACGGACAGACGGGCTCCTTTGGGGCTCCCAGCAGCACGTTGCGGCTGCTCTCCACGGTCCTCACTGAGTGGATCTCCCCACCCGGCTGCAGTTCTCACAGCATCCCCAAACCCACGGAACCCTCGCTGTCAGCCTTCTTATTTTTTTTCTCACTCCTTATTATGAAAGTAACCAGCGATCGCCAAGTTCAGGAAACATGGGATCGCAGGGGCGGAGCCCACCGCTGTCTCTCCGCCTCAGTGCAGTGGTGCTGGTCTCCCCTGCTGTCCATGCCTGCGCGTTGTCCTGCTCCTTTGTCTTCCTCGGCGGGGACCATGCTGTTCATTGCTCCTTTATGTAAGCTTGCACCCACGCTGGCCTCCCGTGTGCCGCCCTTCCTCGGGTCACCGTTCTCACCAGCGCCTGGTGCTGCGTTGGGTGGGTTGAACATCATCTGCTTGGTGTTGGGTGGTTGAGGGTTTTATCAATAATGTAACAAGAATCACATTTTTCATGTTCTAGTTTCCTTTTTTAAATTTGTGCTTTTTTTTTTGAAAGGCTGAGAAGCAGAGAGAGGCAGACAGATATAGAAAGATCTTCCATCTGCTGGTTCACACCTCCAAATGCCCACAATAGCAGGGGTTGAGCCAGGGCAAGCTAGGAGCCCAGAACTCCATCTGGGTCTCCCTCGTGGGCGACAGAGGCACACGTCCCTGAGCCATCACCCGCTGCCCCCCAGCAGGTGTGTTAGCAGGAAGCCGGAATCAGGAGCCAGGACGGAGGCACAACTCAGCCGCTGTGCCAAATGCACGGTGGATTGCTCAAAGGAGAGCGTCCCAGAGGCGGAGTTGCGGGGTGTGCAGGGCCTAAAGGGTCTCGGTGTTTATTAGCAAGTTACTTGGCACAGTGGCAGCGTTGCCAGGGGCCGTGCCCAGCAGTGCGCCCCGCCCCGCCCCACTCTCCAGGATGGGTCTTCTCCGAGCTCCCAGTCTGCGGGCTGAGATTTGCCTGGCAGTCCCTGGATCATAGGGAGCCTGTTTCCCAACACACAGGCATTTGCATTTCCTTGTTTGTGGGTTTTCCTGCTGCCTCACTGTCACCCAGTCCTACCCAGTGCTTCTTCTGTAGCCTGAGGAACACCCCCCACCCCACCCCCACACACCGGCTATTAACCCTTTCCTGCCAGGCTGACTCCCTGACATCACCCACAGTGTCTGGTGTTCACATTTTAAATAATCTTTCCTGGATGCAGGAGTTCTGCGCGTGTGTCGGGGGAAATGAAAGACACACAGGAAAGTAAGAGGGGAAATTATCATATTATTATCATATTATTATCATATTCCCCCACTCAGATTTCCACTGGTAGCACCGCAGTGCCAGGCTCCCTTTCTACTTCACCCAAAGGAGATCATTCTGCACACAAGGTTTCGTAGTCTGATTTTTTCAGTAACCAGCTCCACGTGGCTGTCAGTTCAGAACACTTTACACCATCTAACACCTGGACTGTACCAGAGTTGTCCCGACTCGCCCGAACCCGTCCTCCAGAGCTGACTTGCCCAGGGCGGAGTTCCTATGGACTACACCCCTCTGTGATCCTAGATCCCTCTGAACTCAGCCAATCCCGGCTGAGCCACACAGGCCGGATGCAGAGGCCAGGCCGCGTGCAGACAAACCCACCTGCTGGATTTGTCCAGCTGCGCCCCCACCCTCTGTCCCCATCCCCTGAGCTTCCTGTGCAGTGCCTGCTCCCGTAGCCAATCCTGTAGCCACCGCAGGCACTGATCCCCTCCCTCAGTGCCTCCCTCCCTTTCAGGCTTGGGCGCCTCCTGCTGTGAGCAGACACAGCGTGTCTCAGGTCCTCTGGTTCCTTCTACCCGGGCAGGATGCGGCCATGTGAGTCCTCCCACATGGAGGGGTCTTTGCCGGATTGTAACAATCAAAGAACCCCCTAAGGCTGAGGCGCCTGGGGCCCTAACTCAGCACAGACCCCGGGGAAGCTGGGGTCTGTGAGCTGCACCTGCCCCAGCAGGGAGTTTTCCTCCAGACCCTGGAGCACCCTTGTCTGCATTTCTCCAGTTTTGGGGACTGCTCTGCCTCAGAATCCAAGCTGTGCCCTCGCCCGAGCCTACAGACTGCTTCGGCTGCGCTGACCCGCACGGAAGGCCAGCAAGGGTCTGAGCGCCCGGAGAAGCCTGGCAGGGACCGTGGCAGGGAAGAACAGGAAAGAAATCCAGCTTTCCTGCGTGGCTGTGGCTGCACCCACACTGGGCCTGCAAAGCCGGCCGCACAGGCAGCAGCAGGTCCAAGGCCTGGAGCCAGCGCGGCCAGCGTGGGCCCCGGGGCCCCGGGCACGGCTCCCTTCTCCACGTCTCAGTCTCCTTTGCTTGGTTGTGCAGCAGGGATGCTAGTGCCTGCGTCCCAGGAGCACCTGACTGCAGGATGACGCACGCACACACGCCCGTGCGGCCCCTGACTCCTACGTCTGGGCTGATGCTCCTAGAACCAGCCAGCACAGGCAACGAGCCGGGCACCTGGGAGTGACTCGGGCACATCTGCTCCAGGGAGCTGGGCCTGTCAGGACCGCGGCTACGGGGAGGTGCTCACCACGTTCCGCACATCGTCTCATTCCCTGCCTGCTGCCTTCCCTCCCCGGTGGGGCCTGGGCGCCATCACCCAGCCATGGTGAATCTTCCATGCAGCACAGGCTCCTGAAAAGGTGTGCAGCTCCCACAAGTCCTGAGCTGCCAGCCACTGAGGACGTGGTCCTCCGTGCGCCTCTGCGTGGCTCCATTCTTCCCTCTCAGATCTTTCCTCTCTCTCTTCTGAAGTCCTCGGCCACATCAGCAGCAAACGGTCCAGTTCTGGGGTGGCCTCTGGCACGTGCCAGTGCCCCCAGGCACTGCTACATTCCCAGCATCTAGCATCCAAGGTGGAGCACGGTGTGGCCCTAGCACACACCCACGCAATTGTTCACGCATCCCACAAGTCCACAGTCACTAGCAGGCTGGTGCCACCTCTGGGGCATTACCAGTGTCCACGGTGGCGGTGGCTCCACCTTATGGAGCCCACATCCTGGCCTGAGATGGACGGGAAAACAGGACATCACAGGGGTTAGGTCCGTGGACGGGGTCAGGGTCGCGGGAGGTAGAGTGACAGGTCACAGGTCAGTGGTGGCCTGGGAGCTGAGTGGAAGTTTGCCTGGGACTGACATAGAAAAGGAAGTTCACGGACAAGGGCTATGCAGGGGCAGGGGGAGCGTGCTGGGCTGGTGTGGCGGGGGAGGGAGCCGAAGAGCGGGACATGGCTTCTTCCCAGCGGAGGATCGGGGGTGCACTGGGGGCAGGGGCGGGCTGCACTGGCGTCCAGGCAGAGCTGGAGGCGGGGGTCCCACGCTGAAGACGGGCAGCCTTGAGCAAGTTTCGGCTGGGAATGCTGTGTCGGAGCTGCTCCTTGGGAGCTCCTGGTGACATACGTGTGACTTGGGGAAGAAGGGTGTGTGCTCCGAGCTCCCTGTGACCATGAGGGCACCGCTCCCTCGTGGAAGTCCCAGAATTCTCTTCTTTGTGTTCTGCAGAGCAGAGCGTGGGTGGAGGATTCTGGACTGCCGCGTTCCGGTCCCAGGTAGGTCAGCCCATGTCCTCGGAGAATCCTGCGCCTGTCTTGCCTCTTCTTCTGCACAGATGGGTGTGGCGCAGACATCTTCACACTCACGCACAAAGAGAATGTGGCGGGATGATGCTGTGACATTCCACACACAGCCTACATGTCCGGGTGGGATCTGGTAACACAGAGATTAGCCCATGACAAATCATAGGAGGCGGCAGGATTAGAAGGCGCCCCAAGACATCCCGTGGAGGAGCTGGCATTGTGGCACAGTGGGTTATGTACCAGCATCCCGTACCAGAGCTGCTGGTTAGAGCCCTGGCTGCTCTTCTTCCAATCCAGCTCCCTGCTGATGTGCCCGGGAAAGGAGTGGATGATGGCTCAAGTGCTTGGGCCCCTGCACCCACATGGGAGACTTAGGCTGAGTCCCTGGCTCCTGGGTTCAGCCTGGGCCAGCCCCCAGTGTTGTGACTATTTGGGGAATGAATGAGTGGATGGAAGATCTCTCTATCTCTCCCGCTCTGTCACTCTTTCTTTCTATCTTTTAAAGGATTTATTTATTTGAAAGGCAGAGAGAGAGAGAGAGAGAGAGAGAGAGAGAGGCAGAGAAAGATCATCCACCCTCCGGTTCATTCCCCAAATGGCTGCCATGGCTGGGACTGGGCTGGACCAAAACTAGGAGCCAGGAGCTTCATCTGGGTCTCCCATGTAGGAGCAGAAGCCCAGGCACTTGGGCCACCGTATGCTGCTTTCCCGGGTGCATTAGCAGGGAGCTGAATCATTCCTTTTCTATGCCAGCTCAGGAGCTCCAGCTGAACCAGTGCCCATAGGGGATACTGCTGCTTCAGGGAGTGGTTTAAACACTGCACCATTGTGCCAGCCCCTGTCTCTCTGTCTTTCAAAATCGATAGATCATTTTTTAAAGAAGAAGACATAGTGTTGATACCAGTGTCAAGAATGCTATGCACTGTGTGGCCACATTCACGCTAACAATAATGCATGTGTGTGTAAATGCTAAGTGAAGGGTTGGAAGGATGCCCCAGAACCTTTGTGGAGGCAGCCGGGTGAGGAGAGGCAGGGAGCAGGGGGTGAGGGCTACGGGGACAGCTCAGGTCCCACACTGCTTCTGTGGGCGATGTTCCCTCTGTAAGAGACACCTCATGCCTGAGCCCGGAGGTGGGTGACAGGCGCCCGCGCTGAGGTGGGGCTGCAGGGCTCATAGGGGAGTGTGGGCAGGTTGCACCCCACCTCCCCTTCCACCAGGGGGCAGCAGGGGGCACATGTCCCTAACAAGAAGGAAGACGCTAGGAGGCCACGTGTGTGCAAATGCATGAGTGAAGTTGAAGGAAAACTTCACCTGGGCAAGGAAGGTGCAGACGGCAGGGGGTCGGGGGTAAGGGAGGGGAAGGGGAGGGCGAGGGAGTGGCCACTCACGATACCCCGGCGGCTCATCCGTCACCATTCCATTATTACTGGTTATGATCTCTGTGTTATAGGGGGAAAGTGAGGTGCAGCGACTTGCCCCTTACTCACGCAGTTCATGAGCGGCCGAGTGTGACCCAGAGCCAGCAGGTGGGTCCTCTCCTCCCTCTGCACCTGTTTGCAGGTTAGTGGGCAGGGTGCCAGGATCCTAGGGCGTCACCCCATGAGGGCCCTCAGGTTGTGTACGCAGCGCGATGATGGCCTGGCCATGCAGTCACAAGCATACTGCACTGTCCCCCTCCGTGAGCCCAGTGCCGAGTCAGGGGCAGACGAAACTGACTCACGGGATAGAAAATTCCAGCATGCCCAGTGAAAACTCACCCTCAGCATCTGTCTGGAAGCTAAATATAAGCCCCAGCATGCGCAGACACAGAAGGGGTTTCGGCCACCCGCCGCCCCACTGCAGTGGGATCTGCGATCTCCCAGCAAAGCAGGGGCCCACGGGCGGTTGGTGCAGAGACAGAGCTGAGAACACGCCCGCACCAGCGTGTCACACGCTGCTTCACAGAGCAAGTGATTTCTCCATCCTTCTGCGTCCAGAGGGTTGTCAGAGGCCTGGCGTGCAGGTCATTGAATCAGTTTCTCTCCCTTCCACCCCCCGGGAGCAAAAGGAGGCCTGGAAAAGTGGCGGTCTCCTGGCCTGGGCTGCGGGCCAGCCCCGTGGGCTGCGCCGGGAGTCATTCAGCCAGGCCGTGGGCTGCACCTTCCAGGGCCTCTTGCATCTGTGGTTTTCTTCTTTTGCCCTGAAAATGGTTGGAAATCCCTGTGCAGAGGAGCTGAAAGACCTATTAGAGGGGAGCCAAGGGGAACAGAAGGGACCGGGGGTGTTTGAGCATTTAAACTCCTCCTCAAAGACTCTGGCTGATAGCAGCCACCCTCCCACCTGCAGAGCTGCCCCTGGCCCCTCGTGGGCCAGATCCTCGCTTCCAGCGCCCTGTGCCAGACCCCAGCCCTATCCCACCAGACACACACGTGGCATTTTCCTCCCTGGGGCCTGGCTTGTCTTCATCGCCTGTTTTCCAAGTCCTGGGCTCCGCTGTGCCCTCATTTGTGTTCCTGCTTGCGACTTGTGTGCAATGGTTGTGCATGACGGTCCCATCCGCACACACACACACGCGATTCTAGAATGAGTCTCGGATACGCCATTTCTACCCTAGAACCGCAACATCAGCACAGAGATTCATAACCACGGCCAGGCTGAGCCAACACCAGAGGACATCAGCACAACCGTCTCGGAAGCTTCATGGACTGGAAAAAGAGGGGTGTCACGTGGACATGGCCATCGTCGCATCACCGCAGCAACTTCCTTGGGGCAGTTTCTGAAAGTTTGGGGGCCTGGCGCTAGCGTGGGCTCAGTTGTGGTGAGCGGCCTCCCGGTTGTGCCCATCACAGCGGCTGGCAAATGGCAAAGTCCACAGGAGAGGCCCCAGGACCCCAGGACCATGCACTTGACCCCACCTCTTAATGGTCCACCCCATCTGTCAACACTGCCCCCCTGAGGACCAAACCTCTGATACACGGACCCTCTAGGGGGTGGACACTCAAACCCAACCCAACCACAGCAACATGGCCCCCGGTGCCAGCGCAGAGCTGAGAGCCGAGTTCTCCCCAGCCCTGGTGCGGTGCGGTGCTGCCAGTGAGCCACAGGTGTTCTATGCGTGCGTCTCCGTGCACGGCAACTTGCAATGCCAATAGTAAATAAGCCGCGAGAAAAATGTCTTGTTCCCAATTCTAGCACTAATTAGCCGCGGCACCTGTTTAAGTGAGTCTTAAATAATTCCCCATGGCTAACTACCATAAGGTAGCCTTTCAGAGTGATTAAGGGACAGGACACCTCATTAAAATTGGCATTTGCAGCCTGTTCATGGAAAATTTCTGTCTCATGCAGGCTCCAAATACCCAGCACTAGAACGCAGCGCTGGGCGTAAGCACCCCCGGGTACTCATTTTTATTTTATCAAGCATTTGGGGCATGTGGTTTATTTTTATTTTTAAAAGGTTTTATTGTGCTTAATTAACATATGACATATGTAATTAACATACGATGACATACGTAATTAGCATATGCCCATTTAAAGTGCATAATTCAGAGCTTTTGGTGTATTTGGAGCTGTGCAACCATGACCATGTCTAGTTTCGGAAGCTTTTCCCCAAGAACCCCCATCCCCACTGGCAGTCACCCCCATTCCCATCCACCCCAGACTGCCTTCAGCTTAGGCTGTCAACAGTCTCTTTTCTTTCTGTCTAGATTCATCTACCCCGGATGCAGACACTGCATGATCTTTGGCCGTGCAAGGTCTCCGAGGCCCATCCTCATTGTAGAAGGTGTGGGGACTTCCTGCCCTCCGCTGAGGTCCTGTTCCATCGACCTGGTCATGTTTGGCTCATGCACTTGTCAACGGATGGCCGTGATAGGTCATGCTACCAAGAATGCTTGTCAGTGCATTTTTGCATGGGTGTTTGCATGCTTTCAATTCTCGTTTGTATCTATGAGTGGGATTACTGGATCCCTAGGGTTACAACACAGTTTAAATATGGTTTGTCCCCTGAAGGTGCATCTACCAAAAGCTTGGTCCCCGGTGTGCTGGCGTCATGGTGGTGGGCGGGATCTCTCAGGAGCTGGGCTCTAGGGGAAGGCAGCGAGGTCCCTGGGGGGCAGGGGACACCTTGGGAAGGAATCAGTGCTGGTCTTTGCAGTGAGTTAGCGGCAAGCTGTCACTGAAGGATGGCTCTGGCCTCTTCCCTCACCACGTGACTCCTGCACGGGCTCTTCCCACGGCGGTGCCGCCACCATGAGACCCTCAGAGCTGAGCAGAAGCGGGCACCGTGATCTGGGACCTCCAGGACCAGACGCTGAATAAATCTCTTTTCTCCACACATCACCCAGACTGGGGTGTCTTGCTGCAGCAGGGAAAATGGGCCAATACCGTCTGTGTTAAACCAAGGCTGCACCACTTCAAATTCCCACCAGTGAGGTACAACTTCCGATTTCCCTGCTCATACAGCGGCTTAACCTGCTGCACCACAGCGCCGGCCCCTGTGATCTGACCTTCCTGGTGGGTGGGAGGTAGAACCTCGGGGAGGGCTTGGTGTGCCTCTGGGGGTGACTGGCACTGTGGGTGACTGGCACTGGGGGGTGACTGGCACTGGGGGGTGACTGGTACTGGGGGGTGACTGGTACTGTGGGTGACTGGCACTGTGGGTGACTGGTACTGGGGGGTGACTGGCACTGTGGGTGACTGGCACTGGGGATGACTGGTACTGGGGGGTGACTGGCACTGTGGGGTGACTGGTACTGGGGGGTGACTGGTACTGGGGGGTGAGTGGCACTGGGGGGTGACTGGTACTGGGGGGTGACTGGTACTGGGGGGTGAGTGGCACTGGGGGGTGACTGGCACTGCGGGGTGACTGGCACTGGGGGGTGACTGGTACTGGGGGGTGGCTGGT
Organism: Oryctolagus cuniculus; assembly: GCF_964237555.1. NCBI lineage: Eukaryota > Metazoa > Chordata > Mammalia > Lagomorpha > Leporidae > Oryctolagus > Oryctolagus cuniculus. The sequence continues at coordinate 7,560,415 of NC_091446.1, forward strand.
ACTGGAGGGTGACTGGTACTGGGGGGTGAGTGGCACTGGGGGGTGACTGGTACTGGGGGGTGACTGGTACTGGGGGGTGAGTGGCACTGGGGGGTGACTGGCACTGTGGGTGACTGGCACTGGGGGGTGACTGGCACGGGGGGGTGACTGGCACTGGGGGGTGACTGGCACTGGGGGGGGTGGCTGGCACTGTGGGTGACTGGCACTGGGGGGTGACTGGCACTGTGGGGTGACTGGTACTGGGGGGTGACTGGCATTGGGGGGTGAGTGGCACTGGGGGGCGTCTTCCCCAGCACGTGGTGGCCATCAGGGTGCCTTCTGAGAAATAGGAAGGGTCTTCAAAGAGTGAAAGGAAAATGCACACTGTGACAAAACTGTGCACGGATTTCAATTTTTTCGGCACCAAAATAAATGCATCTTTGAATTCTCACTTCCACAGACTTTTTAAAGAATGCTTATAGCTACTCAAATACTTTGCCCATTTTAAAATTGGGTCATTTGGTTTGCATTATTGATTTGTAAAAGACCTGTATGTATTCTGAACACAAGTTTCTCACACATATTGTGTATACACACACACACACACACACATATACATCCATACGCATTTTTAATTTGCAAATATTTTCTCCCATTATGTGGGTACATAAATTTTATTGAGGTAAAAATTTATATTAAATATAGAATTAGACACAAGGCAATGTCTTTCTGGTTTTCTTTTAAATATTATATCCAGAGAAGCTATCTTTTATTTTTATTTTATTTTTTTAAGATTTATTGATTTGGGCCAGCGCCGCGGCTTACTAGGCTAATCCTCCACCTTGCAGTGCTGGCACCCCGGGTTCTAGTCCCAGTCGGGGCACCGGATTCTGTCCCGGTCACCCCTCTTCCAGGCCAGCTCTCTGCTGTGGCCAGGGAGTGCAGTGGAGGATGGCCCAAGTACTTGGGCCCTGCACCCGCATGGGAGACCAGGAGAAGTACCTGGCTCCTGCCTTCGGATCAGCGCGGTGCGCCGGCCGCGGTGGCCATTGGAGGGTGAACCAATGGCAAAGGAAGACCTTTCTCTCTGTCTCTCTCTCTCTCTCTCACTGTCTACTCTGCCTGTCTAAAAAGGAAAAAAAAGATTTATTTATTTGTTTGGAAGTCAAAGTGAGAGAGATTGATCTTCCATTTGCTGGTTCATTCCCCAAATGGCTGCAAAGGCCAGAGCTGGGCTGATCCGAATTCAGGAGCCAGGAGCTTCTTCTAGGTTTTCCATGCAGGTGCAGTGGCCCAAGGACTTGGGCCATCTTCTACTGCTTTCCCACATAGCAGAGAGCTGGATCGGAAGTGGAGCAGCAGGAACTTGAACCGGCGCCCATGTGGGATGCTGGCACTGCAGATGGCAGCTTTACCAACTATGCCACAGTGCTGGCCCTTTGCTTTTATTTCTATAGTTGTAGATGCTGTCTACAAAGTTAAGAAATTAACACACAGTTTTATATTTGAGTACACTTAAATAATACTCTAATAAGGAGAACAACACATCCGTATAGCGGGTAGTCCTTTGTTTTTCTTTTTTTTTTAAAGATTTATTATTTTTTTTTTGTTTGCTTGAAAGGCAGAGTGACAGAGAGACAGAGAGAGAAAAAAAGAGAGATCTTTCATCTGCTGGTTCACTCTCCAAATGGCTGCAATAGTCGGGACTGGGCCAGGCTGAAGCCAGGAACCTGGAACCCCATCTAGGTCTCCCGCGTGGGTAGCAGGGGCCCAGGGACTTGGACCACCATCCACTGCTTCCCCAGGTGCATGAGCAGGTAGCTGGCTTGGAAGCAGAGCAGCCAGGACTTGAACCAGCACTGCTGCATGGGATGGCAGCATTGTAAGCAGGGGCTTAATCTTCTGCATCACAATGCCATCCCCAGTCCTTGGTTTCTCAAAAGCCGCCCTCGCCTGTGAGTTCCTTGGGGCTCAGTGATGTTTGTCTTGCTGGCCACGGTGTCCCCTGAGCCAGCATTGCAGTTCCCTCATGAAAACCGCTCCCTAGATGACAGCTGAGTGACTAGAGGACGCTTGAGCCCACGACCCCAGCCCTGCGGCACTGCTCTCCTCCTCCGGGTCACTTCACCATGCCCAGGGGACCCCAGCGTGGCCCACGTGTCCCCAGCACTTGAGGCTGGAGCACTGCTCTGCCCTCCACAGAGCCGGCCCCAGTTCTGACCCCTACTCCGCCAGGCACCAGCCGAAACTCACCCGCAGGGAGCCCTCCCCGGGTCCCAGGTGCCTCGGGCTCCTTCCTCCCACAGTCCCCCGAGTTACTGGCATCTCATTTTGCCCATGAGGGAAAGAAGGCTGGGAGAAGGGCGGCTGGGCTTCTGTCTCAGGCAAACTGACCCCTTTGTCCTGAAGCCCCAGGTGGCAGTGAGGTCTACCTGTCCGTTTAAGCTCTTTGCAAGCTCAGATTGGGTGAGTTATGGTCTGGAATCCACCCCAAACGCCATCACCCTGGCCCCCAGCAGAGTCTGCGGCCCACAGGCTCCTCCCAGAGAAGCTGTCTCTGCAGTGAGACCCGAGGGGTGCAAGGTCTTTCCAAGGCCACCAGCCAAGGCTTGGGTCAACCAGATGTCCAGCACTCGAGCATGGCAGAAACCTATGTTGAGAGAAGGCTCCACGTGGCCCTCATTGCCCTGTCTACACTGAAGCCTGGTGGGTCACAAAGCCACTGCCTCTTCCTCCCTCTCCACACAGGGCCACCTTGGTTTCCCAAGAGCGCTTTCCCCATGCCCCTGTCTTCCCCGGGGTGGGCAGAGCCTCAGCCCCCTCTGAGGGAGGTTGGAGGCAGTCTCCGGTCAGGGCAGGATTCTCCTATTATTTCATAGTGGCCGTTCACATGTGCCCTGCAGCCTGGGCTGACCAGCAAACCCAACGACATGTGTGGAGCTCCTAACACATCTGAGCGTCCTTTTTTAATATTTATTTATATATTTGAAAGTCAGAGTTACACGGAGGAGAGGCAGAGAGAGAGAGAGAGGTCTTCCATCTGTTGGTTCACTCCCCAGATGGCCGCAATGGCCGGAGCTGCGCCAATCCAAAGCCAGGAGCCAGGAGCTTCTTCTGGGTCTCCCACATGGATGCAGGGGCCCACGGACTTGGGCCATCTTCCACTACCTTCCCAGGCCATAGCAGAGAGCTTGATCTGAAGAGGAGCAGCCAGGACTAGAACCGGCGCCCATATGGGATGCCAGTGCTTCAGGCCAGGGCTTTAACCCACTGCACCACAGCGCCAACCCCCGAGCATCCTCTTATTAGGGGTAAAAGCCCCAGCAGCCTGGTCCTGGGGCTCTGTGTGGCCCTGCCTCTTCTGGAGTGGGGGGATTGGCACTCACTTCTGAGAGGGGCCGGTTTGGAGTCCTGGATTCTCAGAACGGCGCTCTCCCCCTCTTGATTGACACGCACGGCAGATCGCGTGCAAGGACACTGGCCGCGGCCCTGGCTGCTCACAGGGTCCTCCCTGGGGTCTGTCTAGGAGCAGAGAGCTGGGGGCCGAGGCACTGGGATGCCAGCCAGCCCACGCGACATCTGGGGAGCCCACGGCACGCATCGAGCTGCGGGCCTGCCCCTCGGGAAGCCCTCTGGGGTGCTGCTTGCCCTGCCTGGGGAGGCGCAGGGCCTGGGGTCTGAGAGAAGTGAGTCCAGTAGGGAGGGGGCTGCGCATTCACCAGCAGAGACGACAAAGTAGCTGCTGAGGCGCCAGCACCACTGTAGTCCGCGTTTCTGTGGCCGCCCGTGCCGCTTGCGGCTTCTCACTTGCGACCGCCAGCGAGTCTGGTGTTTTCCTCCTGATCTCCAGCATTACCCGTTTTGAATGCCCGGGGGAAACCCCTGCGTTGTGTACTGTTCGACTTGTGTCCAGTACCGCCATTGCATTTGGGACTGAAAATATTTGGGTTAGACCTGGAAAAAAACGAGCCAGTTATGTTTTCGAAACTTGGGCCAATTCTCGGTGTGCCGGCGTGTGACAGACTGTTTGCATTTTCATCGGGCTCTGTTTTCGTCAGCACAGGCAAGGGGCCCAGAGTCCTAGGGTTGAAATTATGCAGGGCAGGATCAACCCAGAGGTGCTCCTGGAGATCTTTCTGCTCTGGTTATTTCCCACGAGTGTGTGTTGCCTTTAAATGGATTTCTCGCAACGCCAGAGAAAAATGAATTTTTCATAAACTGGAAGGATGCTCATTTGGATGCTATTTTTAAAGGGATTGTCAAGCCCATGCCTGAATACAAATGATAGTCTGCTCCTGACCTTACCGGTAAGCCCACTGTAGCTCTGGAAGGCGATGTCCAGAGGCGACACACGCGTGTCCTTATTTGAGTGTGGTGGTTTCCAGAGGGATCGGAGCATGCCCGGTGGCATCATGACATCGATTTCCAGAATTTTTATTGGCACAGCAACTACAAGGGGTCTTCTGACGTTCACGGAAATTGCAAATTATGAGCAACCTATGCATGGGTTTCAGGGTTTTTTTTTGGCACCAAAATAAACATAACTTTAAATTCCATTCACCCATCAACTCTTTGTGGTGTCGCCCTCGCAGACACGAGGCTACACGCCTGGAGCTAGAGACGTCATTCTGGATAAGATCTTGTTCACCATCTCCGGGAACTTGTGGACCAGACGTGGGGCATTTATCTGAGTCACTGTGGTACAGAGAGGACTTATCACGTTGTTACAAATACAACATTTCTTTTTTTTTAATATTTTATTTATTTATTTGAGAGGTAGAGTTACAGACAGTGAGAGGGAGAGAGAGAGAGAGAGAGGTCTTCCTTCTGTTGGTTCATTCCCCAAATGGTCACAATGGCCAGAGCTGCCCCGATCCAGAGCCAGGAGCCAGGAGCTTCTTCCGGGTCTCCCACGTGGGTGCAGGGATCCAAGGACTTGGGCCATCTTCTACTGCTTTCCCAGGCCACAGCAGAGAGCTGGATTGGAAGAGGGGCAGCCGGGACTCGAACTGGTGCCCATATGGGATGCTGGCCTGCAGGCAGAGGATTAACCTACTGCACCATGACGACGGCCCCAAAGAAAGTTTCATTTTGACTGGGCATTCAGAGAAGACTCCATGGAGGAGGTAGCATCCTAACCGTCCTTGGAGGGAAGAGTCCAACCGTGTGAAGTGGAGGGAGAAGGAGGCTCTGGGTGAGGGGAGAAGCCTCCAGTTCTGGGCATGTTGGGGAAGATTAGCCCCCAGGGACCGGATCGCTGAACTGGGAAAGAGTTGGATTCGTAATTGGAAGAGTTGAATGCTGAGGGAGCCAAGTCACAGATCTGGGCAGTGCCCAGTCGGATGGACATGGGCCCTAGGAAAGGGATAATGGGGGGAAGGCAGTGAGGTGCTGAGCAGGGTAGGGCCACCCAGGCAGCGAGCACCCCTCCCCGCAGGGTCGTGAGGGTCACTGGCCCGTGACCAGCACCCAGGGCAGGACACAAACCCTGAGCTGCCCTCCGTCCCCGGGAATTGGGGGAAAGGTTCACTGTTCCCTGGGTGTGGACGAAGGGACTAGCAGAAGGCTTCGGAGAGCTCCGTGAGCCACGAGCCCTCTCATCCTCCCGGGCTCACTACCGGCATCCCTGAGCCGCGTGCACACCAGCCTCGCCCACCGCGGGAAGGGGACCTTCATTCTTGTTTCCTGGTGGTTTTCGACCCACGGCTTGAGTGCAACAGCCCTGAGCCACCCGGACCTGATGCTGCCCCAGGCTCCCCAGGGCCCGCCGGGCCGTCATTCCATATTTGGGGAAAAGGTGACTCACGGGGATGTCAGCTGAGGAGAGGCTATGGGGAAAGTGGCACCGAGGGACCTGGCATGGTCCTTCCTCTCCCGGGGCCGGAGCGCAGCCGTCGGCTTGAGTTCCCGGAGCTTAGAGGATGAGTCACTGGAGCCCCAGCTCACGCTGGGAACCTCGCTGTGCAGTCACAGCTCACAGGCCAGGCTGGGTGTGGAAACTCAACTCCTCCCTAGGGCTCCGAGTTAAAGTGCTGAGGACGTGAGCCATGGCGGGCAGGGTGGCTGTCTGAGCACTCCCGGGTGTGGGAATCACGGACTGTTAGACTTCACGGGGCAGCAACATCCCTCCAGGTCAATGTCACACGGTGAAAACATCTGGACAGCTGCTCACCATCTCTGCTGAACAGCGCCCAGTGATGAGTGACCTACTGAACCAATCAGCCTCTGTAGGCCCAACCCACGGCAAAGCCAGCCCGAGGCTCACCTGGTGTGCCTCCAAAGCCACTTACCCCTCTAAATGAGGGGTCACTTAAGCTAATTCAATATAGATTCAAGCTGACCCAGCCTAGGTTTGCAGCTGAAGGACCAAGGACGTCAGGGAGCTGAGGAAGTCCTCCATGTGATCTCCTGATGGCCACAGGCACCGTGTGGTCCCCTGATGGCCACAACCAACCACGGCACCGCTTCCTCTTGGTCCTGGCATCACTGCCCTGGATCGGAGCTTCCTCTTCCCAAGCCTGGGTACGTGCGATGCTCTCTGACTCCCCTCCCCTGCCCTGGTCCCGCCTGCTCCTGGATGCTGTCCACTCCACCAGTGGACGGAGTCCTCCTCCTCCATAACCACAACCTGTACTCTCCCTCCCCGTCACCCATACAATCGAGTCAAACTCCTTCACAGTATGAGTCCAACCCAAGAGCCAAAAGGCCCAGCCTCGTCCTCCTACCTTAGCCCCTTCACCTGGCACCCTGGGCTCGACTCACCTGAAGTCACGCATTCACCACCTGGTATTCTTACCTCTCTCCAAGGCCCGTCTTGTCCTTCCCTCCTCTGGACAAGTTTCAAGAACTAACTCAAAAGTCTCTCTCCTCGCAAAGTCCGCATCGCTCTTCAGCCCTGAGCCCTGGACTGGGAGCATCTACCTTGCACCTGCAGTGTTGGAGGTCATCTTTGCCGAACCGTGTGCCTTGAAGATCGCCGTCTCTTGTTCACTGTCACGTCCTCGGTGCCCTGGGCAGAACGGTGTGCGCTGACTGAACCCGGAGGCGAGTGAACAAGGGAAGACGGGGTCAGTACGTGTGTATCCGCAAGGCACTGCAAGACAGAGATGACGGATGCCATTGGTCACCAACAATAGGGTGGGCACTGCCCAGCTAATGGCTAGTACCAGGAGCAGGACACAGCCTCTTCCCCCAGGAAGCCTGATAGCGAGACAAGGTGGAAACCTTTCAAGAGGGACAGCCTTGACCACAGCCAGTCTCAGCCCTGTACATCTTTTGAAAGTAAGTCGGCCTACAAGAACAGCCCAGCCCACTGCCTTGGCAGGAGTTCTTACCAAATCTGGAGTCTCCTCCATGGGGGCTGTGCTACTGGCAAGGGGCACCTGGAGCCAACGGGTGTGCTGGATGTGCACTTACCTTGGAGACCCTAAGCAGTAGCCGAGCCTTCTCACCTCCCCCCATTTCTCCTTCGAGTCTCACGGAGTCAGGGAGAGATAGTGATATTAATGCTTGGCAAGGGAGCCACAAAGAACTTCTGCAGAAAGTTTTCTAAGACACTCGTATGCTGCTCTGTGCCGGGCTCTGTGACAGGTGCTGGGCACACAGACACTCAGGGACCTGACCCTGATCCTAGAGGAAGGCCTAGACAAATGCGACAGACCTCAGAGTGGTGCCAGCCTCCCCACATGGCCACAGGCCTCTACTTAAATTCCGAAGTCAGCCTCCTGCCCACGGCTCATTTGTTCTTTCATGAGAATGCACGTGGGGACACAACTGGACAGAAACTTGTGGTCACTGCTACCACGGCTCCCGTTCAGCCGTGCTATGAGCTGCTTGAGTCAGGCCTGGATCTTGCCCGTCCTTGCACTTGTTAATAGCTGAGCACAACCTCCACGTTGCACATGACGTAGGCACTGCCAACGTGCTGGAAAGAGATCTAGAGTCCAGTCCACAAGGGTGTGAAAGCAGCTTCGCCGGTCACTTGGTATGACTTTGACCGAGCCGTACAACTCCCTGGACCTCCGTGTATTCACCAGTTAGACGGAGAAAACTGCCTCATCTCGGGGCGAGGAGGACGTGCACAGGAGGCCCAGGGTTCCAGAGCAATGAGAGTCTGTCCCTATATCTTCACTTCCATAGCAAGGGTGCAGGAAGGGGCTTTAGGGGGGTGATGACGCGCTGAGTGGGGCCTTCCCTCCCTCCCGGTCCCCAACTCCCAGCTCCTCCCTGGGATGGTTGGGATGGTTGCTGTGACGTTGCTGCTGGCATCCTAGCCCGAGGCACGTTGGTGGGCCCGTGGTCGGCTACCAGCGTGAAGGCCGTGGATGGAGGAAGAAACGGTTGGCTGTCTTCATGCTTTGGGGAATGCCAGGACTGAGAGTGGGACCTGGCCTTGTCATGGCCCCTGGATCCCATCACTCACGGATCTACCCTTGGGAGCTCTTGCCGGTGCAGGGGCTCAGAGCCGTCAACTCGCTGGACCCCAGGGGAGGGCCAGCTCCAGGGCGCCCTCAGTGGCTTTGTGGTGGAGGCGCGTCTGTCCGTCCAGGCAACTGCAGGCACAGGCCTGACAGGGCAACAGGCTAGTGCCTTTTCGTGCATGGAGCTCACCCAAATGTCATCGTGGCAGGTGGGGGGCGCTGGGTCAGCCCTGACTGTCTGCAGCCCACGGAATTCCTAAAGGCCAGAGAGGCCCAGGCGATTCTGAGGCGACTCGGAGACCAGCTCAGCCGAGGCTTTCCCCAGCCGAGCTGCCACTGGGGAAACAGCAGCTCCTCGGTGTCCAGCCGGGCTGCAGGGAGGCCCACAGCTCTCCTGGTGTGCTCAGCAGAGCTCCTAACCCCTGTCCTAGGTGGGCAGCTGGTGACGCGGGCCTGCCCTGGGCCTGAGTTCTGCTGACTCGACCCCAGCCCCACCCCAGTGGAACTCCTTCACCATTTTGCAGGGTCCCATGGCTGTGGCGCCCAGAGCTATGGGATCAAAGACTGGGTGGGTAACAAAGACCCCCGCTCGCGGGAGCCCCTGCCCCACGCACAGGCAGGGCTCCCTGCCTCCTCCCATCCCTGAGAAAAGCAACCACATATCCAGGACCCTCTCCACCAACAGGTGCGCAAACAGGGAGGGGACCCGGGGGCCTGAGTGCCTGCTCTTCCTGCTGTGCCCTCACAGTTCCCCATGAGGTCATGTGCAGGCAGGGTCACGCCTCTGGGTCATGGCCACCGAGCACCTTCTGCCTGGCACACTGCCCTCCTGGTAAACTCCATTCAGAGGGGACCCGTGTGCGAATTCCTTGCTCAACAGCCTGGCCCTGGGCTGGGGGAGAACTCTCCCCTCCTTTCCCTGCAGAGATGTCGTCACATTGCTGCTTCTGCCTTGTTTAGAGCAAGGCGCTTCTTGTTCCAGAAAAGACGATAACATGTCTGGCAGGTGCAGACCGTGCTGCAGCTTCAGCCCCCCTTTGCACGACAACGGGGGTCCACAGGCCTAGTGATACACGCTGGGGATGCAGCTGTGGCCGGGGAGGTCCCTCTGCCCACACCCTCTCCTCTCCACCTGCCGCACAAGAAACTTGGGAAGTTTCCCTGTGAACTCCTCCAGGCATTTCTCCGTGAGCCTCCCTGGGCCTTCTCCACCACAGCGCCTGTTCTCTGGCAGAGAGCACGGGCACGCCGCTGGGGGGCACCGTGTCTCCAGGGGCTGCGCGCCCACATGCCCAGGCCCTGAGTCACACCACCCAGGAAGCCAGGCGTCTCTGCTGCCAGCCTGGAAATGTCACCAGGAGAGTGACACGTGACAATTGGAGCGCTTTGCTGTTGCACGCCCCGATGTGTCTGAGCCTCCTCCACGTGGTCACGTGCAGCTCCAAACCGGGCCCGTGACGCGCGTGTTAGCTGCTGGTCAGGGCACCCCGGCGGCCGCCTGTGCTGCTGCCAGGGCTCACAGGGGCGCGCTCCGTCTTGCCTGGGCTCAAGCAAGCGCCCACGGTTGGGACCCCCGGCCGCGCCCCTGTGCAGGGTGTCTGGGTCTCTGCGGTGACTCCGGGGCGGAAGGGGGGAAGGGTTCGTCTTCATCAGCTGTATGTTCAGTAACGCCAGCTTGTTGTCCAACGTGTGGCGATGGCTGTTGCCTGCAGTCACGTCCCCTGTGTGAAAATAAACAAATAAAACTTTCACCAGACTGGAGGGGGTTTCCCACGTGCTCGGCTTTTGCTCTGCTAGACACTCAGGCTTGCTGCCGGATGCGTCTCCCTGTAGAATGTTTCCTCCTCGGAGAGCTTTCGTTCAGCAGGAGCAGTGGTCTTCGGTGTCCCTGCTGCTGCCTGGTTGGCGTTAAAGTTAACTGATTTAAAGTGAATGCTGGGGCCGGTGCTGTGGCATAGTGGGTAAAGCCGCCTCCTGCAGTGCTGGCATCCCATGTGGGTGCCGGTTCAAGACCCACCTGTTCCACTTCCGATCCAGCTCTCTGCTGTGGCCTGGGAAAGCAGCAGAAGATGGCCCAAGTCCCTAGGCCCCTGCACCTGCGTGGGAGACCTGGAAGAAGCTCCTGGCTCCTGGCTTCGGATCAGAGCAGCTCTGGCCATTGCAGCCAACTGGAGAGTGAACCAGAGGATAGAAGACCTTTCTCTCTCTCTCTCTCTTTCTCTCTCTCTCTCTTTCTCTCTCTCTCTTTCTCTCTGCTTCTCCTTCTCTCTGTGTGAAACTCTGACTTTCAAATAACTAAATAAATCTTTAAAGTGAATGCAGCTACCCCAGCTTTCTTTGTATGAGCGTTTGCCTGGTGTAGCTTTTGGTCTTTTCCTAATGTTTTATTTCCCACTGAAGATTCCTTAGTAGTCAAAAGGAAAAAAAAACTTTTAGAAATTGCATTAACTCCTTCCGCTCAGTCCCAGCACTCAGCCAGTACAGAGAACATAACTTAGTCACTTTCCCCAGTTGGGCCACCAGCACTTCCCCTTGCTAACAGAATCAACCTCTCTGAAACTCAAGGCAATTCTTCTTTTTTTTTTTTTTTTTGACAGGCAGAGTGGACAGTGAGAGAGAGAGACAGAGAGAAAGGTCTTCCTTTACCATTGGTTCACCCTCCAATGGCCGCCGCGGCCGGCGCGCTGCAGCTGGTGCACTGCGCTGATCCGATGGCAGGAGCCAGGTGCTTCTCCTGGTTTCCCATGGGGTGCAGGGCCCAAGCACTTGGGCCATCCTCCACTGCACTCCCTGGCCACAGCAGAGAGCTGGCCTGGAAGAGGGGCAACCGGGACAGAATCCGGCGCCCCGACCGGGACTAGAACCCGGTGTGCCGGCGCCGCAAGGCGGAGGATTAGCCTAGTGAGCCGCGGCGCCGGCCTCTCAAGGCAATTCTAAAGAAGCATTCAGTAAGAGACGAAAGCAATATGGGAATGATGAAGGCTTAGTTACTGACACGGACACTGCAGTTATGGAATTTTACATAGAAAAAGTACAAGGCATAAGTTAGTGCCTATAACCAAAGCGCCTTTCCTACTTTGCTAACTTGAGCTTTTGAGATGAACAAAATCTTAACCCAGCATTTCTGCATGCACAGTGCTCATGTTTATATATTTTTTTTTTGACAGGCAGAGTGGACAGTGAGAGAGAGAGACAGAGAGAAAGGTCTTCCTTTTGCCGTTGGTTCACCCTCCAATGGCCGCCGCGGCTGGCGCGCTGCGGCCGGCGCACCGCGCTGATCCGACGGCAGGAGCCAGGAGCCAGGTGCTTTTCCTGGTCTCCCATGGGGTGCAGGGCCCAAGCACCTGGGCCATCCTCCACTGTACTCCCTGGCCACAGCAGAGGGCTGGCCTGGAAGAGGGGCAACCGGGACAGAATCCGGCGCCCCGACCGGGACTAGAACCCGGTGTGCCGGCGCCGCAAGGCGGAGGATTAGCCTAGTGAGCCGCGGCGCCGGCTCATGTTTATATTTATTGCAAATAAAATATAAGTTGGGTTTATGCTACCATATGGTGCACTATAAACAGTTGGTAGTTATAGAAACAGAATTAGTGAATATATTCAAATTACTCTTTTGAAGATATAATTTGTTTTTTAAAGTAATAATTTTGCTGTCACGATATAGATCTTTTATAAAGTGTCAATATTTCTTTAAACACAAAAATAAGGGCAGGCGTTCTGCACGGCGGTTAAGTCCCTGCTTGGGACGCCCACGTCCCCACCAGTGTAGTCCCTGGGTTTGAATCCCAGCTCCGCTTCCAACCCAGCTTCCTGCTAACCCCAGGTGAGCACGGGGTTGGGGAGGCCCCGGGGCATGGCTTAAGGAACTGAGTCTTTGTCCCCAGGGGGAAGATCTGGAGTGACTTCCAGGCTCCTGGCTTTGCCTTGGCCCAGGCCCAGCTGTGGCGGCATTTGGGGGAGTGAGCCAGCACATGTATCATCTCCCCGAGTCTCTGTTTCTGTCTCTCTCCTTGTCTCTCTACCTTTCAAATAAAACAAAAACAAAATCGCAGCCTCTACATGGGAAGGCAGGCACCGCCTTATTTTTTGTACTGTAATTGGAAGCTCACGAGGCCAAAGGTCTTCATACAAACGGAATCAGAGGAGGTTGATGTCTCGAACTCTCTGGAAGCCCCGGAACCCACGCCGGAGGCGGCCCCGGCTGGACAGTGCTTTAGCGAGTCCTCCACGGGAGCACCTCCGAGCCACGTGACGACGGCCGTGTCACAGCCTCCTGGGGTCGGCACTGAAGGCCTCCGCTCCTTTCACGGCCACTGTGACGACCTCTCCAGGAGAAGGCTGCTGGTCAGCTCCAGGGTGGATTACAGGGAGTGGACGTAGTGGACGACCGGTCTCCACCGCGGCGGCCCGGCCTCCTTCCTGCCTTGCCACGATCCCACCTGAGACGGCTTTGCCACACCTGCCAACTCCTGGTAGTACTGGAATTCCTGAATCCTCTCAACTTCGGCCTAGTCCACAAGGATCCTTGCAAGGATCGTTCCCTGGGCACAGATTCCTGCTGCTGCCCACCCCCCCCCCGCCCCCAGCACATCAACCGTGAGATCCCGCGGGGCTCATGGCTCAGGAGCACTGTCAGTATTGTCGTCTCCTTCTCTGAACTAAGGGGTCTTTTGTCTCCGGCTGCTTTTCGTAGCTTCTCTTCGTCTTCAGTTTTCAGTAGCTTTGCTGGGACGTGCCTTAGCGTCTTTTCCCGCGTATTTGTTCTGCTTGGGGTTTGTCGAGCTTCTTGGACCTGTGGTTTAATGTCTCCCCTTGCTGATGGGCCAGCTCCGGCACCACCTCTGGAGACGCGGCTTCTACCCCACTTCTCCTTGCCTTCTGGGATCCCGATGACACGCGTGTTAGACATTTTCACGGTGTCTGCTGTGACTCTCAGACTCTGTACATTTCAAATCCTTCATTAGCTTATTATAGTGATGTATTATTATTATATTTCAAATTGGAAATATGCGACTACTTGGACACTAAGCAACACATCCAAATCATTCATGGGTTGAAGGATGTGACAGGGAAATTAGGAAGTAATTTGAACATAATGAAGATTTAAAATTTTTAGGGTTTAACTCAAACAAGTGTTTTAGAACCATTGGCAGTACAATGCACATGTAACAGGAAAGAAGAAAATCTGCAAATCTACAATCTAAGCTTCTGCCTAAAGAAGTGAATCCAGAATCGGTAGAAAAAAGAAGCAATAAGGAGCCAGCGCTGTAGCACAGCGGGTTAACGCTCCGGCCTGAAGCGCTGGCATCCCATATGTGCTCCGGTTGGAGAAAAAGGAAGCAATAGGCTGGTGCCGTGGCTCACTAGGCTAAACCTCCGCCTGTGGCGCCGGCACACGGGGTTCTAGTCCCGGTCAGGGTGCCAGATTCTGTCCTGGTTGCCCCTCTTCCAGGCCAGCTCTCTGCTGTGGCCCAGGAGTGCAGTGGAGGATGGCCCAAGTGCTTGGGCCCTGCACCCCATGGGAGACCAGGAGAAGCACCTGGCTCCTGGCTTCAGATCAGTGCAATGCGCCGGCCACAGCGCGCTGGCCACGGTGGCCTTTGGAGGGTGAACCAACGGCAAAAGGAAGACCTTTCTCTCTGTCTCTCTCTCTCTCTCACTGACCACTCTGCCTGTCAAAAAAAAAAAAAAAAAAAAAAGGAAGCAATAAAGAACACAAATTCAATAAAATACAAAACTAGCAGTTAGCAAAAACCTATAAAAACCAAGTCTGCTTTTTTTTTTTTGATTTAAAGATTTCTCAATAGAAAAAATAGATAAGAGCAAATTTCCCACATCAGAAAGAATGGATGCGCCTGACTGACACTGAGCTGTGATAACAGAATTCTTGGACGACTTTATGTCAACACGTTGAATGACATAAACAGAAATGAGTACATTCCTTTAAATACTGAAACCACTAAAATTGATTCTAAAAGAAATATAAACTCTAAATAGGTCAATACATATTCAAGAACTTGAATTCATAACTAAAAATCTCTCCATGAAGCAAATTCCAGCCGTATTTGCCTTTGTTGGTGTTTTTAAACATTTAAGAGATTTCGGTTCACTTGTACAAGTAAAATCTAGAATGGCCAAAGCAAGTGTGAAAACTAGAACAACATTAGGGAGCTCACACTCCCTGACTCAAAGCTACAGTATTCAAATAATTAAGACACTGTGGTGATGACGCAAGAACATATACACTGATAAATAGAACAGAATCTGGAGATAGATCTACAGATATATATGATCGATGAAAGTTGGTCAAAAGTTCCAAGGTTAGGGGCCGGTGCTGGGGCATAACAGATAAAGCTGCCTCACCTGTGACGCCAGCATCCCATTCATCCAAAATGGGCCCTGGTTCATGTCCTGGCTGCTCCATATCCAATTCAGCTCCCTGCAAAAGGCCTGGGAAAAGCAAAAGAAGATGGCCCAAGTGCTGGGGGCCCTGCCACCCATGTAGGAGACCCCGGGGAGGCTCCTGGCTCCTGGCTTCAGCCTGCCTCAGCCTTGGCCATTGCAGCCATCTGGGGAGTGAGCCAGCGGATGCAAGATCTCTCTTTCCTCTTAACTCCCTGCCCCCTTTTCAGTAACTCTTTCAAATAAACACATAAATCTTTTTTTAAAAAAGTTCCAAGGTTAATCAACAGGAAAGGGTAAGATGCCACATGGGATGCCTGTGTCCCTGGATTTGAGTTCTGGCTTCACCTTCAATTCCTGCTTCCTGTTTAATGCAGACCCTGGAGACAGTAGTGATAGCTCAAATAGCTGGGTCCTGCCACCTACGTGGGAGACCCAGTTTGCGCTCTGACTCCTGGCTTCAACCTGCTCCAGCCCCGGCTCTCATAGGCATTTGAGGAGTGAACCAGTAGATGGAAGATCGCTCTCTGTCTCTGTCTGTGTCTCTGCATTTCAAACACACAACAATAGCTTTTTTCTTAAACTATTGCCTGTACATTTGAAATAGTTGCACTTGTTACATGTAAATTAATGTTGATTGGCAGTAGGAACCCAACACTAGTGTTGGTTCAGTTTTCCCATAAGAAACTGAGGCTCGGAGCGGTCGCCTAAATGCACGTGGTCACAGAGTCAACACACGTGCAGCGGGCACTGCCAGTGACGCTTGTCTTGGCAAAGACTGTGGTTCTTTGTGTGCGATTGCTGTCTGCTTACATAACTGTTGCCTGCCGGTGTCATGGAGACCCAGCAATGTGAGACCCGTCCAGTAGGGGTGCCAGATTGAGCTCTGGCTGCTCCCTTTATGAGCCAACTCCTTGCTAATGAACCTGGAAAAGCAGCAGAAGGTGGCCCAGGCACTGGGGCCCCTGCCACCCACGTGGGAGCCCTAGATGAAGTTTCTGGTTCCTGGTTTTGACTTGGCCCTCCCCTAGCCATTGCTGCCATGTGAGGAGTGAACCAGCAGATGGAAGATCTCTTTCTCTCTCTCCCTGTCTCTGTAACTCTGTATTTCAAATAAATAATAAAAAAATAAATCTTTAAAGAAACAGTATAAGGCGGCAATCACTCACGTAGTTCTGGAATAATTTGCAATTTTCCCAATTCCTTTCACACCAGCTTCTCACCATCACTGAGTCGGGCTCGGGTTTTACTGTTGGGGTGAAAGGAAGGTCTCACCCTACTCTGTACGGATGAGAAAACCGCCCAGGCCACTGTGCTTGCCCAGAGCCGAGGTCACGCTGGGCATCCACAGCAGGACCCAGAGTTTGAGGAAAAGACCCCGGGCCTTCCAACGCACCTGCACCTCAGCCCCGATGGCCCACGTGCTGCTCACCACAAGCCAGCCGCCGGCACTGGTGCACCCTGGCGGATCCACTCGTCCCCAGCGTTTCAGCCCCTTCTGGCCCGTGGTCCCCCCTGTCCCGGGTGGCACTGCAGTGCTGGCCAATGGGTTGGGGTAGCCCCCCACTCTGCTTTCTAGGGGCTTTTTCCCTTAGTAGGCAAATGTAGCTAAATCACTAAAAAGGTGCAAAAGGTTTTCACTTTAAAAATACTTCAAAGGATCCTAATTACACAAACAATCTATCTTCACTGTAGAAAAAAAGCATTCAGCTACACACACAAGAAGAAAACAAGCCTTCCTCATGGAGACCCAGAGACATCCATTGTTAAACTATCACAAATACGCTGCAAAACCCCTTCTGTGGCCGGCGCCACCTGTACAGATAGCAGGCGTGATGTCCCACGAATCCACGTTTTCCTTGTGAGAGATGTGGGTGGGACAGGGATGGAGACGGGAGACAGGGTGGGGTGGGAAGAACTGAGGGATAGACTCCCTGAGACAAGAAGACCCACAAGATGTAGGGGAGAACGAGGAAGGTAAGATGGGGGGTAAGACGTGCAGTGAGAGGCAGAGATCAAAGGTCTGGAGATGGGATGAGGAGGCCCCAGGCCATGGGGCTGGCCAGTGGTCACCAGGCTGCTGGACTCAGGCCAGGACACTGACGCCTGCACTGTCCCTGGCCTGCTGAGACTCCAGACTCTTCCTAACTTCCATCTGTTCTCAAGGCTTTTTGACCTTCTTTGTTCTATATTTCAGTGCAATTCTACTTGGACTGGAATAGTTATATTTCTGGAACTGTAATGGATTCCTCGAATTTCCTCTCTTCATAAATATAACACACACCCAAGTTGCCCATCAATTTGTCATGTTCCCCGGGCAGCCTGTCACCCCAAAGAAAGGGCATGTCTCTAGGAGGTGGGCAGGGACCCTTATGTAGGATGCCAGACTGAGTGGGACCCGAGGTACAAAGCCAGCCTAAGAATGCAAGTCACGGGGGATAATGCGTGTGGCAGGGAACTTGGCGCATCCATTGGTGGCTCCACAGTCACATTTCTAGAAAGTACTCTGCGTTGGAGCCAGGGATGCTTACACTGTGCTTTGGTAATGAGGCTTATTATGGGATATGCTTCGGTAGTAAGACTTATTATGAGATGCATTGTTGAAGTTTAATTCCTGGTGCCTACAAATGGGATGCTATTTAGAAACAGTGTCATTACAGATGTGATCATGTTACAGTGGAGCAGAGTGAGCCCTCGTGCACACAGCTGTGGATCTCGGAAAAGCGGAAAGTGGCCGAGAAACACAACAGGAAGAAAAAGACACAGAGACGCGCAGAGACGCCACGTGGCAGTGGGGGCAGGGAGTGAGTGGCGTGACACTGCCACAAGCCAAGCGAGGCTTGGGGCCAGCAGATGCTGGAAGCAGTGAGGACGGCGCCTCCCGCGAGTCCTTGGAGAGAGCATGGCCCACCCGGCACCTGGTGTTTGTATTTCCATCATCCAGACCTGCGACATAATACATGTCTGTTGTTACAGCCGCTCCGTCTGGGGAGCTGGGTGGTGGCAGCCCGAGCAGACTCAGACTCCGAGGCTCCAGGTACTGTTGCGAGAGCGTGGACTCTTTCCCAGGCAGCTTTGGGGAAGAAGCCTGGGCTGGTGGGAAGGCGGTCCTGTCTCCCGCTGCCCAGAGGTTGACCGGGCTGTGCGCAGCTGGGCCAGGGGTGATGCGCTGCCGCCCGAAATAGCACAACCGGCTGAACTAGGAGGCCTGCCCAAGCTGGGTGGTGTAGACACTTTCTGCACCCTTCTGTGGGGCAGAGCGACATCCAGCCACGCGTCTCCTCTGCCAGCCCCTCTGTGCGGAGCTCCGAGTGCTGGAGCCGTGGCAGCCAGAGTCTCTGAGCCTGGCCCGGTGCCCGTGTCCTTGCCCCAGCGGAGCTGAGCCTGGCCCGGTGCCCGTGTCCCCTCCCCAGCGGTGCTGAGCCTGGCCCGGTGCCCGCATCCCCTCCCCAGCGGTGCTGAGCCTCTTGCCCTTCCTGGCAGGTCATGCACTTTCCTTCCGAGCTCTGCAGGAAGTGCTCTTCCTCCCACGCTTCATCTCCTCCGTGCACTTCTTGTCCTTTAAAACAAGCACAAATGATGCCCGACAGCACCAGCATCACCGAGTGGCAGAAACGCAGCACCACGCCCCCCATGAAGCAGTCCTGGCAGAAAACCCAAACAGCATCAAGCCTGAACCTGATGCAAGCTTCCGTTCTGACCACCCAGAACAACAGAGAAATGACTGACTGCATCCATGGGGAAGCCATTGCCCAAGTCCAGATACAGGAAACTCTGCAGGACCAGTGGGTTCTTCAAGAAAAGATAGTCATAACCTGGGAGCTCAGCTGAGTCTCCAATCAAATTATAAAAATCAGCAGATGTAGGAGCCAACAAAGGAAATGTAGACACGACAGGATATTCAGTGCTGCAGGGGATGAATTTACTGCTGCTGTGTGTTCTTGTCTACGTGTGGGCCCCCAGGTCCGCCATCTCCCCTGAGGGCCCCTAAAATCCAGCTCTGACCAACAGGCCTCCCGCTCGGGACGGGCTCAGGACCCTGAGCAGACTGTGAGGGCGCTGGTGTGGGCAGACTATGACGCTAGGGCTACCTGGGGATAAAGAGTTCCAATCTCCCAGAAATGAGTGCTGATGAAACGATGCGCTGTCTACACTGGCGAGGCAGCGGGGAGACAAGCTGCAGGATCTGCTCAAATGGGTTTCCTGTCTGTCCCGAGAGGCTGCCAGCAGAGTGCCCTCCACATCCACCACGCGGGCGGCTGGGCAGCCCACCCGACTCCTCGTTGTTGCCACCCTGGGGATCAGCAGCGCGGCAGCAGGCTGCGCTGTGCCGTCTGCCACTGCTGTTCCTCTGATTCCCGAAGCTGCCCACCTCTCTCTTCTCTACTGGATTCTGAGGACACAGACACAGGGCAAACAACCCGACTCATCGTGGCTGCATTAGTAAGTCATGAAGGGCAGTCTCTAGGCTGATGACCAAGAATGGAGAATGGAAGGGGTGGGCACAGCCCCGCCCATGCGCCCTGAACTCCCTAAGCCCTGTTCCGTGTGCTGGGGCTGCTTAGCTGTCTCCCGCCCTGACCCCGCCTGGGACTACACCACAGCTGGAACACCTGGCCGAGTCTCATCCCGTCTCCTCCACCTTTATCTCCTCCTCTTCCTCTCATTCTGCACCTACTCTGCCACCCTGTCTGTGCAAACAAGCCCCTGGCTTGTTCCATTCTTCTTCCTGGCCACCAAGGCCATTAGCCCAGTGGGTTTGTGTGTGGCTGGGATGTGTCTCGGCTTCAGAGTCACTGCCTGGTCTAAGTGGGCAGTCACCGCCCTCCTGTTCTCCCGGGAGGCGTGTGCTCAGCTGTGTCCCCAGCCTGGCTGCTGTGAAGGAAGTCTTGTAGGTTTCTACAGGGTTGGCACAGGTGGAGCCGACCTGTGAGCTCTTTATGACAAAGAGGGGTCCCCACTCCCCCAGCCCACACCCGTACCTCATCAGCTCAGACACCTGGCTGCACCCTGTGTTTTTCACGGTCGGGACACAGTACACAGACGCTGTCTGGGTGGGTTGAAGTGGTTTCCCAGGAGTGACCAAGAATTCAGTCTCTGTGAGCTGTGTTCTTTGTAAGCGCTCCACAGATGGTATTCCTGCTCACCACACGTGGTCACTCAGGAAAAGTAAGATCTCTTCCTGTCATATTAGAGTTTGTGTTCTTTGTCAGTGTTTGGGAGAATGCAAGATACGAAAGATGTAGGAAGTAGCATTTGGAGTTAGGAAATATCAAAGACCTCATTTTACGTCTTGCGCCCATTTCTCCATCAGCAGACCTTGTCACTTGGCCAGGTTGCAGGAAGGACAAAGTTGTGTAAATGATGGCATTCTGTAAACTCCAGGGTCTTCATCATCACCACCAGTCAGCGCCGTCATCACCTGGGCCCCCACTCTCTCTTCACTGTGACCGTTAACACTGGCTCCAGCGTCAGGGTGACCGCCATCACTACTACTTTCAATATTATTTGCATCATCACCTCTGTCTCCATCCTACTGCCACTGTGTTCCTCCAAACTGTCCTTAGCATCCTTTTTTTTTTTGACAGAGTTAGTGAGAGAGAGAGAGACAGAGAGAAAGATCTTCCTTCCATTGGTTCACCCCCCAAATGGCCGCTACGGCCAGTGCTGCACCGATCCGAAGCCAGGAGCCAGGTGCCTCCTCCTGGTTTCCCATGCAGGTGCAGGGCCCAAGGACTTGGACCATCCTCCACTGCCTTCCCGGGCCACAGCAGAGAGCTGGCCTGGAAGAGGAGCAACCAGGACAGAACCAGCGCCCCAACTGGGACTAGAACCCGGGTACTGGCGCTGCAGGCAAAGGATTAGCCTAGTGAGCCGTGGCACCGGCCTGTCCTTAGCATCTTAATCATTGCCAGGATCACTGTCATGTTCATTATCAACAAGCTGTCCCAGGTGTCACCCGTCTTGTGTTGTCATTACCACCCAGCCATCTCCATCATCACCATTACCCTCTTCCTCCTCCTCACCATCATCGTCATGCACCTCATCGTCATTGGCATCGCCCCCTCTTCCTTACAATCTTCCCTCTCAAGCAATCATGGGTTGGCCTGAGGGTTGGTCACCTCCTCTCTGTTGGGGATTTTCCATAACTCAGACAGCCATACAGTGACACTAGAAGAGTTATATTTGTGTTAAGTGGTATGAAAGATTGGTTCTCATAAAATGCTGAGTGAGACAAAGCCAATGTCAAAAGTTACACATTATATGATTTCATTGATCACATTCTTTTTTTAAAAGATTTATTTATTTATTTGAAAGTCAGAGTTCCACAGAGAGAGAAGCAACAGCAGAGAGAGAGAGAGAGAAAGGTCTCCCATCCGCTGGTTCACTCCCAATTGACCACAATGGCCAGAGCTGTGCTGATCAGAAGCCAGGAGCCAGGAGCTTCTTCTGGGTCTTCCACGTGGGTGAAGGGGCCCAAGGACTTGGGCCATCTTCTACTGCTTTCCCAGGCCATAGCAGAGAGCTTCATTGGAAGTGGAGCCGCCGGGACTGGAACCGGCGCCCATATGGGATGCCAGCACTGCAGGTGGCTTTACCCGCTATGCCATAGAGCCGGCCCCTGGGATAACTGTGTTAACCAATAAGTTTCACAGTTTGAGCGATCTGCTTCTTGAACCACTGGGGTTCCACTGTGCAAATATTGGCTTCTTGGATGTTGTGCAGACACAGGCCAGTGCGTGCGTGCGTGCAAGGTGTGAGAAGACAGAAGAGCAGTTCCTGAGCTTGTTCCGAGGCATTCTGGGTTGTTTGTTAATCTCAAATTTTTCTATTTAGCATAATACTTCATTTTTAAAGAACGATGACATCATGCATGTTTAAAAGACTCCAGAGACAGGCATGTTGCACAGCAACTCAGATGCCAGGTGGACTGCCAGCGTCCATGTCCGAGGGCCGGGGTTCCAGTCCTGGCTCTGCATCCCATTCAGCGTCCTGCTGGTGCACCCCCTGGGAGGCCACAGCTGATGGCAGAAGTGGTTGGGTCCCTGCCAGCCTCGTAGGAGACCCAGACTGAGTTCTGGGCTCCTGGCTTCAGGCTGGCCTGGCTTCCGCTGCTGCAGGCATTTGGGGAATAAACCAGTAGATCGAAGCTCTCTGTGTGTCTGTGTCTCTCTGCTTTTCAAATACATATAAATAAATAAGAGCTTTTTAAAAACTCGGAACAGGACAAGAAGGTATGCAGTAGAAAGAATGCCTCTCCCATGCCCGTACAAGGAGTCCCACTGAGAGGAGGAGCTACACACAGCAATATCTTTGGACATTTAGACATCTGCAGTCTCTCGCTCTGTTAAGTATGGCTGCAGAGGTCTTAGCTGTGGGGTGTAGTGATGGCATCGCCTTGCCTGTGAGTCCCAGGGGCTAATGCAGTTGGGTTTGCAGCCCTGGCCACTACGGGCAGGTGAACATTCCCAAGTCTGCTGGCACTGGCTTCAGGTTCAGAGACAGCACCCTGGGCAGAGGCTGGCCTCATGGCTCCACACCACTCGGAATCACAGAGCAGCCTGCTGGGCAGAGCCGGGGCCAGGGACCCCGACTGTAATCTGTCTGCAGCTTTGCCTACTGGGCCACGAGAACACAGACGTGCCCGGTGGGCCTCCTGCCGCACGTTCCCGGGTCAGGGTGGAGCTGGCTCAGATGCGCTGGTTTGACATTTGCATTTTCTTCTGAGCTTCACCGTAGATTGATCAGCCGGATGAAACGCAGGCTCGCCGGCCCCGTTTCAATATTTAATCATTTGGCGCAGGCTGGAATGTCATTAAGCTAAAATTGGAAACTTATTTTCAACGAGCGCTTTGAAGGGGACCTGCTACCGTGCTAAGGCCGTCAGTCTGGTAGCACAAAAATGGGCATTTTCCTTCTTCCCGTCTTTTATAAGCTTTATACTTTACAGGCTCGTTAGAAGCCCAAGCGTGATTTCCTCACCACACACAGCCACCCCATTCACTGAAAATGTCAGAGATGCAGGACGGCTCTCTGATGTTTGCCTCCAGCGAGGGAGGCCGGGGCAGGTCAGATCAATGGGACCACTCACAGGAGCAGCAGTGACAATGACCTGGAACAGGTGGCCCAATGCACAGAGCCCAGACAGCACGTGGGGCGCTGTGGCATATACTTCCCACGTGTCGTCTTACTGACGTGCACTAAGGATTTTTTGATAAGGGAACGGTGGCCAGGATCTGCATGGTGTTGGTGTGAGACAGGAGTCCACCAACAGGGGATACAGTGGGTGACCTCCTGCGTCTGAGACAGCACTGGGGGCCAGAGCAGAGCAGAGGGTGCAGCTGGCAGAAGCAAGGGGGAGCACTGGCACGAGGGTGGGGGCACAGTTGAGGCTGCAGAATGACAGGCTGCCAGGGGACAGCAGCTGAGAGCATGGTTTCTGTGCAGCCGCACCTGCCGGCAGCTCCTCTGTCACTTCCTGCCTGACGCCTCCTGGGGCGTCTGAGCCTTTCGAGAGTCGGTTTCCTGACTTGTACAACAGGAATGAGCATCCTGCTCCACAGGTGGCCACGAGGCTTGGGTGCTTCGCTGAGCCGGAAGGGCCCGGCACAAGAAAGAGGAAGTGGCCCAGTTTGGGGGGGGCAGGTGCTCCCCAGACTCCGCCTGTGGCCACAGGACCCCCATAGCTCGGCCCCCAGGGGATAGTTGCAAAGATTGGTGGGAAGAAGTCAAGACAGGGCTTGGCATCCCCAAGAAAAAATGTCAGCGACTTTGCTGGGCACGGGGCACAGAACACACCCTGCGGAGACGTCACCCTCACGGCAGCTGAGGGTGGGTGCCCAACTCTCTGCACCCTAAGCAGCTCAGATGCTGTCTCCCTTCCTCTGGGCCACCAGCCTGTCCCTTCCTGGCTTCCTAGGCCTGGAGTGGACATCTGCCTCCAAGTCGAAGGCAGCCCTGGGAAGGAGGGGGTTAAACCACCCGGGGTGGGGGGTCCTGTGCTACGAGTGAAACGGCTTCTGGGTGAAGGTCCTGGGGAGGACTGGACCCCTCCATATGCACACTGGAGCCCCTGGTCCCCTCACCCTGGCCTCACAGGGCTCTTGTCCTGCCCGGCGATGACTTTGCTCACTGTAGGCTGGGGCGAGGCCAGGGGGAAGATGGGGCTTCAGAGAGAGGTAGGGGAAAACTTTGTATGTGACCTTAGCAGGGGTCTCCCAAGGGCCCAGCAGCTCCAGGGGTGGGCACTGGCAACCTTCCCCAGAAGGGCTGAGCCATCAGTTTATCCAGTCTCCCAAGTACGGAGTGCTGCCCAGCCTCTGCTCCCCAAATCGGTGAGCGCCATGTCCCACGCGCGGGGGGCAGCTGAGACCTATGGGCCCAACGCCCAGCCTGCTACCAGCAGCCATGCCCTCCTTGCTCTCCTGAGAGGCTCATCTGCTGCGGGACAGAGGCAGAGGTAGCCTGGGGTTGTGGCTCCAACACAGGACACGGGACATAGGACACAGGACCCTCTGCTGTGGGCCCAGCCCCCTGCCACCCACCTGAGCATCCTGGGGGCACCCATAGCAATTATTCCCATAATTCCTAGCCCCACCTGAGCCGGAGGCAGGCTGACCCGTGTGCAGATGAGGGACCCAAGGCAGGGGCTGCTGTCGTGAGCCGACGGCAACTTCCCCTTGAACAGCCTGCCGGCTCTCTGGCGGCTCTGGCCTGTGCCTGTGCTCCCCTAATTCAGTGTCTGCTCCCCACACAGTGGGACAGCAGCGTCTGACCTGGCTCCCCAAGGGAAGCATTGACCCTGTGGCTCCTGCGCTGGTGAGGAGAGCGGCTCTGGTGCAGGGGAGTGGCCGGTTGACAGCCGGGGATTTGGGACTAACAGCAGTGAGAGTGTCAGTGGCCAGCTTTGCGGTGTTGTTCTCAGCCTTGTACCTCGAAGCCGGCTCTCGAGCCACCACCCCCCAATTCTGTGAGAATCCAAATGTCCATTCAATAAACTCCTTCCAGCTCCTTGTCCTTGCCTGCTGCTTGCATCCCAAAGTCCCTGCCTGCTCAAACAGGCTCCACACACGCTGGGCCAGGCTCCGCCTCCTGTGAGCAGGACCCACCCACTTGTCCTGAGTGACTGCCGCAGACACCCTTCCCTGGTCACAGTTGTGCATCATTCAATTCCATTCAATTCATTTGTCCAGCAAACCAAGGCCACGGGCCACGTCCCAGGCACTGGGGACACCACTCATCCAGTGTCAGCCACCGCTTACCCAGTGCCCCTAACTACAACGGGAAGCCAACAGACAAGAGATTATTGGGTGGCCGGCACCATGGCTTCCTAGGCTAATCCTCCACCTGCGGCACCAGTACTCCAGGTCCTAGTCCCAGTTGGGGCGCTGGATTCTGTCCCGGTTGCTCCTCTTCCAGGCCAGCTCTCTGCTGTGGCCCGGGAGTGCAGTGGAGGATGGCCCAAGTGCTTGGGCCCTGCACCCGCATGGGAGACCAGGAGGAGGCACCTGGCTCCTGGCTTCAGATTGGTGCAGTGCCGGCCGTAGTGGTCATTTGGGGGGTGAACCAACAGAAGGAAGACCTTTTTCTGTCTCTCTCTCTCTCACTGTCTAACTCTGCCTGTCAAAAAAAAAAAAAAAAGAGAGAGAGAGAGAGATTCTGGGCAGTGGCCAGTGTAGGGGGTACAAGCAAGGTGATGTCATCAGAACTGGGTGGGGGTGGGGGGGGTTGCCAAAGGTAGTGATTAGGGAAGAGCTGGTTGTGACGATGACTTTATGCGTAGCTGAACGGGACCTGCCGGTCACGGCTTTCTCAGGCCACATGTCCTGCTGTGCTGGGTCTGTGACCAGCACTGTTTGGCTGTGCGTGCCCAGCCCCTCTCTGGGCATAACTTGCTGGTCCAGAGATGGGCAGCTCCAATGGATCCAGGCCTTTCCAGGGGGATCCCAGCCTGGACCACTTCTTTCCCGTGTCAATATCTGCAAGAATGGTCTTGCCCAGGCTTTTTCCTCCAGGAGTTCAAAGAGCTGGTTAATGCAGCGGAGAACTCCAACAAGCCAGTGCTGCAGCCATTTAGCTCTGTCTGGAATGCTGGGACTCGGAAGCCAGTTTCATCCAACTTTAATCTGCACGCTCAGAGCACCTGTCAGTGCGCAAGCCGTCAACAAGAGAAATCGTGGGGCAGACGCATTGCTCCCAGCTGGAGTTCTGGCTGAGCGCTGATGGTAACTGCTTCCTACCTTAGGGTTTTAAATAGAATTAATTTTCTCTGTAATGATCATAAAGGATGCTGTTACCTAAATGAGGCAGCTGACGCCTTCTCCCCACTTGGTGAGTGTGTGTGCAGTGTGTAGTTTTGTGCAGTGGGATTCAGTTTCTGTTCTTATTTTCTTACTAAGTAACTGTGGCTTCTCACAGTTGGGCTTGCTATTTTCTTATATTCTCATGAAAGGAGACATGGGGCAGGTGTCGTCGTACACGACATTAAGCTGTCACTTGGGACACTCGCATCCCACACTGAAGTGTCGGGTTCAAGCCACACCTCTGCTTCTGACGCAGCTCCCTGCTAACGCACCTGGGAGGCAGCAGTACTGGGTCCCTGCCACCCAAACGGGAGACCAGGGTGGGGCTCCTGGACCAACCCTGGGTCTTGCAGGCCTTTGAGAAGTAAACAAGCAGATAGAAGACATCTCTCTCTCTTTCTCTCTGCCTTTGAAATAAAACAGTTTTTTTTTTTTTAATTTTTGACAGGCAGAGTGGACAGTGAGAGAGAGAGAGAGAGAGAGAGAGAGAGAGATCTTCCTTTGCCGTTGGTTCACCCTCTAATGGCCGCCGCAGCCGGCGCACTGCGGCCGGCGCACCGCGCTGATCCGAAGGCAGGAGTCAGGTACTTATCTTGATCTCCCATGGGGTGCAGGGCCCAAGCACTTGGGCCATCCTCCACTGCACTCCCTGGCCACAGCAGAGAGCTGGCCTGGAAGAGGGGCAACCGGGACAGAATCCGGCGCCCCGACCAGGACTAGAACCCGGTGTGCCGGCGCCACAAGGCGGAGGATTAGCCTAGTGAGCCAGGGCGCCAGCCAAAATAAAACAGTATTTTTAAAAAGGAGGGATACACATCAAAACCCCTTCTCCCCAAGCTCTAGTCTATGTGTGCATGCCGTGTCTCTGCAGCCTCACCACTGAGACCAAACACTGAAATTGCACCCTACAGGGCATTATGTCCCAGGTGAAATTGCGAAGATGGCCCTGGGTCCTTCCTCACCCCCCAGCTCTGCACAAGACCGAGGGGAGTGCATCGACACTCCCACAGGACGGTCTGCAGCAGTGGCCACGCCCACTCCTGCCCTCCATGCAGGCAGATGCAACTCCTTCCAGCGAGAAGAGCAATCTGTTCCCACTCCCTACCTGGAGCCTCGGCTCTCGCTGTCACTTGCTTTGACTAGGAGGCTGTGGAGTGCGTGACAACATGCCAATCTACGTTCTAGATGGTAGGAGACCTGCCAGCTTCTATTTTCACCATAAAGCCAGCTCCTGTGCAGGACAGGTCAGATCAGACTGTTAACAGATGAGGGTGCATAAGCAGAGAGAGGCCACATGGAAAAGAGCCGCAGCCTCTGGGGTGGGCGTTTGGCACAGCAGTTGTGACACCACCTGGGATGCCCACATCCCATACCACAGTGCCTGGGTTCAAGTCCTGGCTCTGCTCCTTTTCCAGCTCTGGCTGGTGCACACCCTGGGAAACAGCAGCGATGGCTCAAGTACTTGAATCCCTGCCCACTGTATGGAAGACCCAGACCGAGTTCCTGGCTGCTGGCTTCAGCCTTGCCCAGCCCTGGCTGTTGTGGGCATTTGAGGAGTGCACAAGCAGATGGAAGCGCGCTCTCTCGTGCGCGCTCTCTCTCTCTCTCTCTCTCTCTCTCCCTTTCAAATAACATGACAAAAATAAAAAATTTTGCAAAAAAGAACCATGGCCTCCCAACCAAGAGCCAGACAAGGCCCAACATAGGTGAATGAGACCAACCTGAATCCTCCAGTCCCAGTGAGCTGCCCTACCCTGTGTGCAGGAGAAAAAACCTTCAGCACTGAGCCCTGGCCAAATATAGCCTCCTGACTGGGGCTGGCATTGTGGTGAAGCGGATTAAACTGCTGCCTGTAACACCAGCACCCCATAGGAGCACCAGTTTGAGTCCCAGCTGCTCTACTTCCCATTTGGCTCCGTACTAACATGACTGAGAAAGCAGCAGAAAACAGCCTATGTGTTTGGGCCCCTGCCACCCACGTGGGAGAGCCGGATGGATTTTCTGGTCTGGTTTTGGCCTGACCTAACCCTGGCCATTGTGGCCATTTGGGGAGCGAACCTGCAGATGGAAGATCTCTCTCTCTCTCTCTCTCTCTCTCTGTCTCTCTCTTTCTCTCTCTTTCTCTCTCTGTCTGGCCCCTCTCTCTGTAACTCTGTCTTTCAAATAAATAAATAAATAAATCTTTTTAAAAAATCACTAACAACATGTTTGCTATATCAAGCTTTTGAGACGTTTGATGTCATGTCACTCAGCAATAACTAATGGGAGCATTCTTACTATTAAGCTTCTTTGTACTTTTAGATTCTGGTGCAATATACCTCATATCAATCTTACCATCTGTCTTGGTCTATATTGGTTGCCATAACAGAATACCATAAATTGGGTGACTTGTGGACAATCATAATCCTATTTCTCCCAGTTTGGGAGGGTGGGAAGTCCAACAACAAGGCGCCAGCAGGTTCAGGGTTGGACGAGGGCCCTCTTCCTGGCCCATGGACATCACTTTCTTATGTGTCTGTGACGGGGGAAGAGACAGGCAGCTGTTGAGCCTCCTTCACATAAGGACACTCATCCCATTCACCACCATGGAGCCCTGGCGGCCCCACGACCTCCCAAGGCCCTGCCTCCTAAGACAACACAGTGGTGATTAGGCTTCAACACGAAGGCTTTCAGGAGACAGGGTCAGACCCCGGCACCATCTTCAGCATTAGTGAGTGTGCAGTTTCTATGCACTAAGGACACTCACACTGCCATGCCACCGATGCATTTTACACATGCTCCAAAGGTGTCTTCAGGGGAGGCACAAACGCACGGAAATGCACTCCCTTGGGTCAGGGATGAGTGTGCATCAGTGCTACTTCCTGTGGGGGTCCCTTCCCTAGTTCTGTATCCAGGGAGGAAATGGGAGAGGAAGAGACGCTTCCTAGGAAGCTGGGGCTGCATCCCTGACCTCCAGCCTCTTTCCAGGTGGACCTGGGCCCTGACAGGGATTTGCTTTTCCATTGGCAGAGCCTGCTGGGCTTTGCTATGTGAGCTCCATCTGTCTTATGAACAGGGGCAGATTTTGGCCTCAGCTCACAAATCATCCATCTTAGTTTTCAATGCCACTGTGATTGGTTGTCATTCTCTAGACCTTGTTTGTAAAAGTGGTTTCAGGAGCTGTAGTCTGGTGCCATTTTTCAATTTGGGGAATTCAAAGATCCTTTTGGTACTATCTCACCTTTTCTATCATTTTCCAGGAGTGCCTGACACTATGTGTCAGTTGTGTCCCTAGCTGACCCAGGGTGGTCTGGGTCCTGGAGGGAGAGGACCACTAAGGAAAAGTGCAGGCTATGAAGAGATATCCCCAGCAGCCTGCAGAGACCCGAACAGCCCAGCCCAGCCCAGCCATGCTGTGTTCTTCTATGGATGTCAGCAGTCTTGTGATGTGTGATCAACTCACTCCCTCCTGAGAGAATGTGCAAGACGGGCAAGGAGCTGTCCATGGTGCTGATGACAACCCCAGCCCACTCCTGCTTGCTTGCTTCTGCAGACTCGAAATCCTTCTGAGCACTGAAAGGCAACAGGAGGCCTTAGTGAGGCTACGATTTCCCACTCCGGGGGTCAAAGGCCCACAGGTATTTTGGGTTACTAATAAAAAGCACAGCTGGAGGTGGGAACGTGAACAAACAGGGCTACCTCCTCCCCAAGCCCAGATTGTGAACGAAGCCAATCCTTCTCAGGTGCCCGCACTCAGGACCCTCCTGAGACCTGCTTCCAGCAGAGCTAAGCAGCCTCGGTGGCTGAGTCATCATCTGAGGTTGGGCACCAGGCAAGGGCTGCGTGGGAGGAAGCTCGAGCAGGGAACTGTGGGCGCACTGCAGGGCTATTTTCGGCCAAAGCTGGGGGCGTCGCCGGCTCGCTGACCTCACTGTTCCGCCATCATGTCCTGGGGGCCTGAGGTCAACCCAAGACTTCCCTCTTGAGGTGATGTTGTTGAAAGGACAAGAAGCCTGCCAGGTGTGTGGCTATGTGACACTGGCTGGTCTCTGTGGAGACCTAGGGGTCCACTCCTGGGGTGATCCTACTTTACATCTGTCAGTCATACCGAAAGCTGCCTTTGCTCATTCAGAACTGTCAGTGTGTGATCTGCAAATGAGCCAGGAGGCATGCGTGGAAATGCATGCAGAGCCCTCTGGGCCTACCCCTCCGAGCTCCTCAGTGTGTGTGCAGCACATGGACATCACCCTGGAACTCTAATTTGGAGGCCCCATGTCTTTGGAGATGTGTGATAAACAAACATCCCCAGGTGATACCCCTGGGGTGTCTGCGCACTACGTTGACATAGCCGGTGGAGAACTTGCAGGACTGCCAATCAAGTCCCATGGCCTTGTGAGGCAAAGGGTTCCTGGGCCCTGGGGGCAGGCCTGAAGGAACAGACTCTGTCGGCATAAATGCCCTGCCTGGGGGATGTGGGATAGGCAGCCCAGGTGGTGCCCATTGGGCAGGAGCCAGGTTGCTTGAAGTAGTCACTGACTCTGCAGGGTCCCATGAGGGAAGGGACCATGGGTTGATTCTCACATGAGTGAGGTTTCTCCCCACTACAATGATGACAGGTTTATTTTCCTCCATTTTTTATTTTGGAAAATTAAAACACTACAGGAAAAATTGAAAGACTAGTACAAGGAAATAACCATAAACAACTGTAACATATGTACAGGTTTTTCATCTGTATTCAGTTCAGTTGTTAACACTTTCCCCACTTATGAGAGAGAGAGAAAGAGAGAGAGAGACACAGAGAGAGAGAGAGAGAGACAGAGAGAGAGAGAGAGAGAGAAGAGAGAGAGGAGAGACTGGCATCTTTGTACCTTTTCCTATTACACTTTGACTACATGAGTCTTCCACTATGTACGTGCATACATATGTGTAGACGGTGAAACACCACACTGATCTGCTTCTTTGTTAACAGGCTCACGGGGAGAAAACTCACACACTACAGCATTCATCCACGCAGAGAGAGCAGCACAGTCGTTTCCAGCATGTTCACAGCCGTGTGGCCATCGAGTCCTTCACTATTAGAAAACTTCTCCCCCAGAAGAAGCCCTGTATCCATTGTGGTCACTCCTATCCATGGAAGGGGAGAAAGTGGCAGGAATGGGTTGGTTTGCTCCTCTGTGAGTCGAGACTGGCCCCACAGGGGGCTGCATTCCAGGGATGGTCACTCAACCCACTAAAAGCCCCATAGCATGACCTTCCATCTGAATCTGAAGCCAAGAGCCCTTCGGTGTGACTAAAGCTTGGCGTGTGGGAGTGAGGGCCAGGTGGGTCTGTAGCTTCACAAGGGGCACCCACAGCTCAAGCCCAGTGAGAATTCCAGAAAAGCCAGGCTTTTCCAGCCAGGCCCTCAACAGCAGCAGACCCAGGCCAGCAGCAGCTTGGGCAGGAAGAGTGGCTGTACAAATCTGAGGTCTGCAGATACATCTGTGCATGAACTCAGCCAGAGCTGCCCACTGGCAAACTCCAAAGCCAAGAGTTGCCTAGGCCTTCTCCACTCTACCCCACAGCCTTGTCCAAGTCAGAGTTGCCAAGCAGCATGGGCTGCCTGCGACAGTTGCTTGCTCCTGATCCTTGCAGAAGTCAAAGCAGAGATGAGAAAATGACAATGGCAGGGGCCAAACCTGCCCAGGGCTCGGATGAACGGCCTGTGACACCCCTGAGGGCAGAGGATCCTACTTGATGAAGCGTAGAGCCAGGCTGTCTTGAAGGTGACCAGCCAGGGTGCCCAGGACTGTGGGGTTTCCTGGGAAGCAGGACTTCCAGTGCTAAAACCCTGAGTGACCTGGGCAACCAGGACGAGTTGGTCACACAGCTGTGTCGGATGCTGCTCTGGTGTTAATGTTGTGAGCTTCGTCCACCTTGTGGATGCCTGCACAGACTCACGGTCAAGACTGAGACCTGGAGTTGCACTGCCTGAGTTTAAGCAAGTCTTTCCTTACCTGTAAAGTGGTGCTCACCTTTGGGCTGTCACAAGGTGGGGGCCACACAACCTGATGTTTTAGGGTACCAGGAAAAGTGCCGGATGCAAATCTGTAACTGTTGCCCATGGCCATGGACTCTGTGCTAACCACACAGTGTCTGTCACGTGAGTGCTTAGACTCTCGCCCACCTGTTGCAGGCATGTTTGTTCTGCCTCTGCAGCCTCCTGGCCTGAACTCCAGTCTGGAGAGAAGCCAGTGTTCCTGGGGAAGCACTGGTTCCCTGGGCTTTTATTGGTGAGCATTGTGGGGGCCCCATCCAAGGCTTCAGAGGATAGCAGGAGTCTGAGGCACAGAGACTTCCCGTTTTCCGGAACCCCGGGTGCCGTGTCGGTGGAAGCAGTAAGAGTTCATGGCCTCATAGCAATACGTTCTAAGGACAAAAGATCAGCAAGCTGACATGGCAGGTTTGCTGCTGATGGCGTGTTCATGCAGCAATTCCGAAGCTGTCGCCTGCGGATTACGGGTCAGCAGATGAACAAACGTACTGAGGCTGTTGAGAATCAGCATTCTTGCTGTGGGAGAGTTGAGATCCGATTTAGGATGAGAGGGAGTGCGGAAGAGCCCACGGCACTGCCTTTGAAGTGAAGGGATCACGGTGAGAGCGTGGATCCATCCCAGTGTCCAGGCCCCAGCAGCAGTGAGATCCTGTGATGAGACCTAGGGCAGGGCCTGCGAGGAGTGAGCGGTTAGGTTAGGCGGGTCTGAGCTGGGGAGGGGCTGCCTTCCCAGAGCTTCCTGTCCAGGTCACTTTGTGTGACATCTGGCTCTACTTGGTTTTCTGTCCTTGGAGGCAGTGTCTTAACAGTACTGCCCCTTCTCCTTCGTCTCTGTTTTGACTCATTCCTTGCAACCTAAGAGCGCCGGCTGGAATCCTCACAAACTCTGCTTTGCTGAGCCAGGCGCCCTCCCTGCTCCAGGTGCTAGGAGAGCAGCAGGAGGCCTGCTGGGTGGAGGCCCCGACCGACAGAGGAGCAGATGCTGTAGGCCTGCAGGCTACAGGCCTTGAGTCCAGTTGTGCGATTTCTGGGAATCCTGCAAAGCCCCCTAGAATGAGTTCCTCTGAGGTATTCGAACTTAGTTCTCTTGTACTAAAAGAGGCGGATGCTTGAGCTCTTTCCAGGGACAGCCTGGGTCCCTCGGGGATTGTAATGGGCATGAGAGTGGAGCAGGGCTGCAGATGTGCAGGCGCCAGCTTCATGTATCCCAAAATACACGCCAGACAGTGCCCAAGGCCCAGCCCAGGGTGTGGGCTGGGTCCAAAGAACCAGACCGAATGCACAGGGAGGTTCTGGTTGTGGCTGAGCAGCACCACACAGAGGCCTCGTGGGAAGCAGGAGGAGGAAGATGGCGAGTGAGCTTCAGTCATCCTTCACTCGCCAGCATCGCCTGCCCCAGGTCCTTGTGCAGACTCCAACGGCAAGCACAGTGCTGGTGCTGGTGCTGGTGTGAAGGTAATGTGATAACAGCGATGGTGATGATGAGGATGGTGAGCAGGATGGCGATGGTAATAGCTGGGATTTATTTTTTTATTTGACAGATAGAGTTAGACAGTGAGAGACAGAGAGACAGAGAGAGAAAGGCCCTCCTTCCGTTGGTTCACCCCCTAAATGGCCACTACGGCCAGCGCTGCACCGATCCGAAGCCAGGAGCCAGGTGCCTCCTCCTGGTCTCCCATGCGGGTGCAGGGTCCCAAGGACCTGGGCCATCCTCCACTGCCCTCCCGGGCCACAGCAGAGAGCTGGACAGGAAGAGGAGCAACTGGGACAGAATCCGGCGCCCCAACCGGGACTAGAACCCAGCGCCCATAGGAGATGCCGGCGCCGCAGGCGGAGCATTGCACAAGTGAGCCACAGTGCTGGCCCAGGATTTATTATTTTTATAATAGTTTGTGTGTTATCTCATTGATCCTCATTACACCATTGTGAAGTGAATATTTTTATAACCTCTATTTTGCAGAAGGAAACAGAGGCATATAAAATTTAAGCACTATGCTCAAGATAACACAACTCCCAATGGGTGGAACAAGGGCTTGAACTAGACAGTCTACAGCCCCTGCTTCTGTTCTGTCTTGTTTTTATCTTGTGTGAATCCCGAGGCATAAAATCTATTGAATTTAACGCCCAGCTTAGGGGTCCATGTTGTGACACGGTGGGTTCAGGGTCCACCTACTATGCTGGCATCCCACAGCTGCTCCACTTCCAATCCGACTCCCTGTTAATGTGCCTGGGAAGGCAGCGGAAGATGGCCCAAGTGCGTGGGCCCCTGCACCCTTGTGGGAGACCCGGATGGAGTTCCTGGCTCTTGGCTTTGGCCTGGCCCAGCCTTGTCCATTGTGATCATTTGAGGAGTCAATCAGCAGATGGAAGATCTCTCTCTCTCTCTTTCTCTCTTTCTCTCTCTCTCTCTGCCACTCTGCCTTTCAAGTAGATTAAAAATAAATAGATAAAAGTTTTCTAAAAATACATCACCAATGTAGTGGCCCAGAGAGTGCAAACTTATTAACTTGCACACCTGATAGTCACAAGCCTAACACAGGCCTCACCAGGCTCAAATCCAGAGGCCAGCAGGGCTGTGTCCTTCTGAAGACTCCAGGAGAGAACCTGTTTCCTGCCGCGTCTCCAGCTCTCGGAGGCCACTGCATTCCTCGCTTGTGGCTTCTTCCGTCTTCAAATCCAGCACTAGCAGCTCGGGTCTCCTGGAGGCGCCATGGCTCTCCCGCCATCTCTTCCACTCAGAAGGGCTCCTGCGGTTACCCGGGGCCTGCTTGGCTGACGCAGGGTGAGCTTGCCACCACGACGGCCGCTGAGCAGCGGCTTCAGTCCCATGCACAGCCGTAAGCCCCGCTACACACAACCTGACACAGCTGCAGGTCCGGAGAGGGGCACGTGACGTCCTTGGGAAGCTGTTGCTGTGCCTAGGACCGCAGTAGCTTTGGAATGGACAGACCTCAGCTTGACTCCTGCTGGGGCCGGCTTGCTAAGCCCCTCTGAGCCCCCTCTCTTCTCTGTAAGTCTTGGCCGTGACATCCATTTTTGCAGAGACGCCACTGGGATAGGATGGAGCA
Organism: Oryctolagus cuniculus; assembly: GCF_964237555.1. Lineage (NCBI taxonomy): Eukaryota > Metazoa > Chordata > Mammalia > Lagomorpha > Leporidae > Oryctolagus > Oryctolagus cuniculus. Next base: position 7,595,600 of record NC_091446.1, read on the forward strand.
ATGCACGAGGAACCTGCCTGCTGACCTCTGGCACATCGTAGGTGCCCGGCTGTGAGTTCTCTTTGTTCCCCGTGACTGTTCCACTTGGTCCCCATGTCTTATACGCAAACCACATCTTCTTGCTTTCCCTCTTGGCATCTGATCATGTTTGATCCCCTCCCCCCAGCATTCCAGGGGGTCCTTAACAGAGCCTGCAGCCCAGTCCACACAGGCTCCTCTAGCACCTGCTGGGCGCCAGCACACAGGAGGCCCAGGGCTGGGAGCCAGAGACCTGGGCAGGACACACAGCAACATTGTTTCAATCCAGATTCTCTTCTCTCTCTCTCCCTCCCTCCCACCCCAACTCCTTACCCAGGGCTGCTCCCAGCTGAACACAAGAAAACACACAGAACAAAGGTCTTGTTGGAAAAGGCTGCACCTGAGCCCACTCTGCACACAGTGCCTTTCGCAGAGAGTTGTTCGGGAATTTGCTTCCTGGTGCTACGAGAAGCCAAAAGACCTTTCGAAGGACAAAGCAGCATTATCGCCGCCTGTAAACTGAAAGAGCTTGTGGGACTTTTCCCTGGAGGGGAAATGGTCCCTCTTTGACCATGGAATGGTGCCAACTGTACAGCTGGAATATCTTTCTGGAGAGAGCAGGCTGGGAACAATGGGTGCTGGAGCAGGGGCAGGAGACAAAAGATATCTTTGGGGCCTCGGGGCTTCTTTGGCTGAGTTCTCGGAGAGAACGGGAGAGTTGTCGTGTTCTCGTCATCAACCTTCAGAGACACGTGCGCTTGTCATTGTCCCCAGCGGGGGAGATCTTCTCGGGCATGGAACACGAGGCCGCCTTGCCGTGGTGGTGGAGACGCTCCTGGAAGCGCGCAGCTGCGTGTTGGTGGTAGGGCGCTGGGTGTTGCCTGGAGAGGTGCGTTTGCTGCTGTTTTCTCTCTGGGGTCCCTTCATGGTGTGCCCCCTCTGCTTTCTAAATAAATAAAAATAAATAAATCTTTCAAAAAGATGGGCACCAGAGACCCTCAAAAGCCCCCTGGTGGCCCCTGCCTGGGGACGGGAGCAGCGGCTGTCTGGCGAGCAGCGGGAAGTCCCACGTGGACCTCACAGAGTTCAGGCCACACTCATCAGACGACTCGGCGTTGCACTCCAGGGCGTTAACCCAGTGATGTGAAAACTTACGGCCACACAAACCCCACACACGTTTACAGGAGTCTCCTTAATACTCACCAAAAACTGAAAACCATCCACACCAAGCAGTGACTCCAGGGCTTCCCTACAACGGGATGTGATCAGCACACAGCAACGGCCCGTGGACACGCGCAACTGTGTGGCCGAGGGGGAAGCAGCCAGGTTCAAAAGGCCACAGACCGCATGATGCCATCTGTTTGATGTTCTCAAAAATCAACCCTTCAGGAACAGGAAGTGACCAGTAGCAGGCGCCAGAGGGTAGGAGTAGGGAAAAGATCAGCTACAAAAGCACAAACGGGTCCTGGGGTTAATGGAGCTGTCTAATATCTGTATTACCCATATCTGTCTCTATTGTAGCTACTTGGATGTCATCTCTGTCTCCACTCTGCCTCTATCACCTGTATCTTTCTCTGCTGTATCTATATCACCGTTATCCCTCTCTACTGTGTATATGTCAACATCTCTGTTGTATCTACATCTATAGCGTCTCTCTCTCTCTCCTGTATCTATAACATGTGTATCATCTGTAATATCTAACAATTGGATCCAGGCATTATCTAGTCTATCTCTGTTGTACCAGTATAACATCTGTATCTCTGTCTGTGCCATCTGTGTCTGTCTCTGCTGTGTGTGTGTCATCCATCGCTGTTGTATGTGTATCATCTGTATCGACATCTGCATCTTGCTTGTGACGGTGGCTACAAACTGTAGATGTTTGTCAAAATTGGCAGAAACCAACACTGAAAGGAAGGAATCTTACTGTGCATAAATGATGCCTTAAAACAAAATGGACAAAATAAATAAAAGCACAGAATGAAAGGAACAAAATTTTGGCCGGCCCGTATTACGGGACTCTGAGTACCTGCGTGAGGGTGCAGTCAGACCCTGCACCGGCTCACAGTCAGTCAGACCTCAGACCTGTTCACAGAGCCCGGACCTGCTCCCCTTCTGACCCAGCTCTCTGCTGTGGCCTGGGAAAGCAGGAGAAGATGCCCAAGTCCTGAAGCCCCTGCACCCGCGTGGGAGACCCGGAAGAGGCTCCTGGCTCCTGCCTTTGGACCGGCCTAGTTCCAGCCATCGCTGCCATTTGGGGAGTGAACCAGTGGGTAGAAGACCTTTCTCTCTGTCTCTCCCTCTCTCTTTCTGTAAATCTCAAATAAATAAATTTAAAACCTTTAAAAATGTTGTAAAGCATTTTTAAAAGTTCTATATATCTTAAATAATTTCCTCCTTAACACTGGGGTGTCAGGGGCCGCAGGATCCAATTCAATGCTATAGTATAATAAGCTTAGATTCCGGCATGTTTAGTTTTTCTTTTAAACTCTACAAGTTGTTCCCATTTAGCTAATGCATTTATTACCATCTGTGTGCTATACACATTGCATTATATTCTTCCTGGAGGTGGGCAAGGTCTAGTTAATGCATTTTTTGAAATATGTATTTATTTGAGAGAGAGGGAGAGATCTTGCATCCACTGCTCGCTCCCTAGATGCCTGTAACGTCCAGGGCTCGGCCAGAAGCTGAGAGCCAAGTCATGTGGGTCTTCCACATGGGTGACAAGAAGGCAACCGCTTGAGCCATTGCTGCTGCCTCCCAGGATAGACTCCAGTACGGGCTGCAGGTATCATGGCCAGCACCCCAGCCTCTATCCCGAACCCCTGCCTCCAAATGTTTGATAAGAAATGGCTCTCGGCAGAGACAGCTGTGGCAGTGTAGAGGGCAGGTGGAGAAGCAAAGCTGACCCAAGAAATCATCCAGAAGATACCAAGGTGTCAACATCTGCTTGCCACTGGGCTGCGACCCAAAGGCATGGAGCTGAAGGCGACACTGCCCCTGGCATCGAAGACATCACAGCTTAGCAGGAGAGACAGAGATGAGCCAACTAATTTTGAGGGTGGTAAGCTCAGGGCTGTAACGTAAAGGGCTCCAGGTGGAGCTGGGTGCTGCTCCACCTGGATCAGCTGTGTTTGGGATCAGGGCTTCAAGGACTGGACACATCATGTGGCTCTGAAAGGGCATTTCTGTCCAGGGAAGATGAGAAGGGGGATTTATTCAAGACATCGCACAGAGCATGCGCTGATCCCTACCATGTAAGTCCCACTGTGCAGCTGAACCTAACGTGAACCAGCGACAGGTGGCTCCACCCCTGCCAGCCACCGAGACCTCAAACTCCAGAGCCAGGCACCCCAGCCAGTCAGTTCTGCCTCCAAAGAGCTTTTATCCTGTCCCTCCTTCCCTGACTCCAGCTCCCGCCACTCACCCAAAGTACAGAGTCTCTTTATTGATCTCTGCTTCTGATTTCCAGCCCCGCCCACTGCCAAGTGTCTCCATACACAGTCAGGGTGATCTGAGCAGCCGCACACATTGATAAGAGGAAAACTCTGAAATGTCCTAAATTTAATTACCAGCGCTGGAGGGTGGCAGGGGGGAGAGATGGGAGAGGCTAATCAGACAACGAGAGACAGGCTGCAAAGAGCCAGAGACCGTCCTCTATTCCTGAATGTTCTCAAAGCCTCAGATGCCGTCACACCCCGGAGATGCCCCTGCATCCTGCTCGCAAGCCCAGCAAGTCCAGAAGCCACACGGACGTCTCCTTCGTGGCTGGCCCTCCTCTCCCAGAGCCTCCCCTGCCAGAGTAGTTTGAGTGTGGATATCTTCTCTCTTCCTTCCCCAAACTTCCGTGTTGAAGCTCTTAGCTCGGGCTCGGTGCAGAGGGGTTCCCAGTCGCTGCTGGGCCACAGGAACTTGTCCGGGACCAGTGCCTTCTCCCTGGCCAGCGGCTGCAAGGGCTCAGCGAGCACGGAGCCTGCTCCGCCCCAGGAGCGTGGCTTAGACACCGCAGTGCTGCTGCGTCTCAGACCTCTTCCGCGGCTTCCCTCTGCTGCAGGAAGAAACACAGACCCCTCTGAACCGTGACGACCCTCATGATTTTGTGACTCCTCTTCACTGCAGAACTCTTACACACTAAACATTTCATTTTAACTGAAAACCGTGTCATTCATTCACCAACGACTTCACGGCGTGCCAAGAGCCTTTCTTTGAAAATGAGTCCACTTTTTGAAATTCCCAGTGTTCTTTCTTACATAAACCCCACCCGAGCACATCGCTGGGATTTCCAATTTGGGCTTCTTTAAAATAAGTGAGCTTAAGAAAGTGCAGGTATTTTTAGACGCTCACAGCTCTCCCCACTCTTCCCTTTAAAGTGATCGCGCCCACACCTAATTCGGCTGCGATTATTTTTGGTGATTCCCGTTTCCACAGAGTCTTTCCAGAGAACTACGCTGGGCTCTTGCAGAGAGAACTCTTTTTCCTTTGGCTCCCTCATTTCACCAGGCTTTGGAAAGTGGTTACAACAGGCGGTACCCGGAGCAGAAGGGGCATGGCTGGGAGGCAGCGCCCCTCCCCACCCGGCCCCCAGCTCTCAGGGGCTGGGACGTCCCCTGGGAATCTCACGTCGGGTAGCCGCTCCTCTTGACTGATTCCTGCTCCGCCGCAGGGAACACAGGTAGACCAATGCTCTCCTCTCCTCGTAAAGCATCCTCCTGATGCCAGCCCACACCAATGCCCTTGCCCAGGGTAGCTTTTGGTTTTGGAAGGATTTATTTATTTGAAAGGCAGAGAGAGAGAGAGAGAGAGAGATCTTCCATCTGCTGGTTCACTCCCCCAAATGGCTGCGATGGTTGCTCAGGCTGAAGCCAGGAGCTAGAAACTCCACCCAGGTCTCCCATGCAAGTGCAGGGGCCCATGCACTTGGGCCATCTTCTGCTGCTTTCCCAGGCACGTTAGCAGGGAGCTGGATTGGAAGTGGAGCAGCTGGTCTCAAACCAGTGCCCATGTGGGCTGCTGGCTTTGCAGGCAACGGCTTAGCCCACTGTGCCGCGCCAGCTCCTAGGTCAGGTTTTGATGATCCAGTCAACTGGCATTCCACTTCCAGGAACTAGACATTGACCTTGAAGTTTATATTTGTGTTTCTGATTCTCTCCATGCAATCAAAATGCCCAGCTTAAGATTTAACAGTCACGTGTTTCAAAGTCCCAGCCAAGAGTGGGGAGTCGAGAGACCAAGAACACTGGACTGAGCTGCTTTGTGGGAAGCCATGTGGACTCTTCCCACCCTAGGTGAGGCCTTTGTCGTGGGCCCCTAGGGCCTGGGAGCATCCCTGCACCCCTCTCGGTCCCAACGCAGCCCCGGCTGCCTCCAGGATGCCTGCACCTGTGCTGCTTGCTTTTCTAGAAGCTTCCTCAAATAAATTTCCTGTCTGGAGAGGAATTGGAAGGCCTCCCCGCTCCGCGACATCGCAGAGCTTTGGCTTACTGAGCACTTCTTTCCAAAATTAAAATGTTCCCTGGAGATGCAAGTGACAGGAAGGAAGGGGAGGAAAGTGGAGGGGAGGACCCCGGAGAGGCGGGGAGCCCCGCAGAGGAGGCGGCTGCCCGGCTCCAGGAACTGGCTCTTCTCTGTAGACTTTTCCAGAGATCACTCTTGCATTAGCTAACTCTCCCAGCAAGTGCTTTTAGCAGCGCAGTGTTGTTACAATTGGATTTGGGCAGCGGACAGTCCCTGAAGCACTTAACTTGCGCATTTTGCTTCTGAGCCTGGAGCGAGACCTGCTCAGAGGCAGACCCAGGGCCCTGGTGAGCGGCACTAAGGGTGAACCCGGGGGCAGGTGCCCCAGGCCCCACCCACAGGGGTGGCCCAGATGAACACAGGGCTCCCTGTGGCTCCCCTGCAGATCTGGTGTCCAAGGTGGCCTCTTGCAGAGGTTTTCAAATGGTCTGGGTCCTAGGACCCCCTGGGATTCTCAGTGAAGTAACAGCAGTAGATTCTGCTCTGAACCCTTTAAACCAGAACTGAGGGGTGGGCGTGGATGCCTCTGGTTTTAAGTTTTTTTTTTTTTTTAATTTCTTTGAGATACAAAAAGGGAAAGAATGACACAAAGAGAAAGAACTTCCATCTCCTGGTTCATTCCCCAAACGCCTGCAACTACCAGGGCCGGGCAGGGGCTGACGTCAGCGCCAGGAATTCAGCGTGGGGTTTGCAGGTGGGTAGCAGGAGTCTGATGCCCGGAGCATCACTGCTGCCTCTCAGGGTCTGCCTTGGCAGGAAGCTGCGACCCAGCCCGGGCCTCTGACGTGGGACGCAGGCGTCTGACGCTAGGCCCAACACCTGCTCCAGCTGCAGCCAGCCTCCGTCCCCACGGTGGCTTTGAAAGGCCGTCCTCAGAGTCCCTTCCTGCAAGTTCCTCACTGCCCAGTCAGGGCACGGAGGCTCCGCTCTCCCGGCTGCCGGATGCAGGGTGCGGACCTGCTGCTTCCATGGCTCCCAGGAAAGACATACCTTGACACCTGCCCCTGAAGCCAGTGCAGCCCAGGAGACCACTGCAGGCAGAGCGCTCCTCCCTGAGTCCCAGGGAGGCCCCAGCACGCACGGGTGTGTGGACTTTCTCAGTCCCGTGAGAGCTAGCCCTGAAGGCAACCACACTGCCTGCTCACAGCAGGGCCCTCCGCTGCAGGGGATGGCAACGTATGTGGATGGGAGACCTCAGTAGCTATGTGATCGGTTCATCAGTCCATAGGTGAGACACTTATGTAGACACACACATGGATAACCTGGTAATAGATGGATTCTAGATGGATGATTGATATGTGGATAGATGACTTGATTGATTGATAGGTAATTCATGATAGACACAATAGATGACAGATGGTGGATGGTCTGACCATAGATGAAGACGGATGCGTTGATAGATAGATAAGTAGATGGATGGATGGATGGATAGACGGTGGATGGATAACAGGTGTGGACAGTCGTTTAATGACGGAACGTCTCATCTGGACAACCCTGTGTCTCCCCAGAGCTCGGGGTCTCGATGCGACAACACGTGGATCTGCATCCTTGTTCCTCCGAGCCTCAGGTTGACTCCTCATGAAGTGAGAGAGCTGAGTGAGTCCCGGAACCCGGAGCCGCCTCTGCCTGGTGTCCTGGGCAGCTGCGGGGGAGGAGCCCAGAGCCGCACGTGCCAAGTCCACGCGGTGGAGGCGGTGCAGGGACAAACACCTGAGCACTGGGAGTCGGGGAACAGAAGGAGGAGGGGAAAGAATTTCCTTTTAAAGGAAGTGAGCAGAAGAGAGCGGTGTCGGCTTCAGGACGAGTTGTCAGGCTGGGGCTGAGGTCGTTTCCACTGGGGGCTGCGGGGGCTTCTGACTGGAGGTCGCCAAGCCGAGCCTTGCCGCGGGGAGACCCGGGGTCGGGAGGGGAGGAGGTGGTGAAAGCGCCCTCCCCATCTGACCAGACTCTAGCAAGGTGAGTGTGACAGTCACGTCAGCAGTGGCCAAGATGCGGCTGGAGCGGGAGAGGGAAAGGGGGGAGAGGTGCTGAGAGACAAGGGATTCCCCAGGGAGGGTGGCCATCCTAACAGAGCTTCCCCAATTCCTGATACAACTGCACGGGTCCCCAGTGTGAGCACACGGATCTCCAGTGTGAGCACACAGGTCCCCAATGTGAGCACACCGATCTCCAGTGTGAGCACATAGGTCCCCAGTGTGAGCACACGGGTCCCCAGCATGGCCACACAGAACCTCAATATGACCACACTGATTACCAATATGGCCACACAGAACCCCAGTATGACCATATGAATCCCAATATAGCTACATTGATCCCCCATATGAGCACACAGAACCCACATATGAGCACACAAAACCCACATATGAGCACACGGTACCCCATATGAGCACACGGTCCCCCATATGAGCACACGGATGCCTGGTACCCTGGTTCCGGGTCTCTGCTGGCAGGCGCAGGAGCAGGAAGCCCTGCCCTGGAGAAGGCTCAGCCTGCAGGAGGCCCCAGGGTCTGAGCAGGGACTGACAGGGCTCGCGGGCGTTCAGACACCTTCAGCCCCGGGGGACGCATCCGTCAGCTCCTGTCAGTGACAGGGCTGGCACGGGGGAGCCCGGGCGGCTGTGCGCGCCAGGCTGGGAGGAGCCCACGCAGCACTCGGCAGGCCCAGCGCCGGGGCAGCTCACTCGGGGGTCCTGAGCAAATGCTCAGCTCTCGGAGCTGCAGCTTCCCACTTGGGACCCCTCAGGGCCCCTTCTCTCAGCCGTGCGGGTCTAAGGAAGTGCTGGGCGACTGAACTAACAGCGCTGGACGGGGCTTTGAGACAGACTTGCCATCGACGGTACAATGAGGCCGTTTTACGAATGATGCATCTTACAAATGCATGTCACTAACGATGAGACTGGCTTTTCTGGGGGTGGGGGGAAGAGAGAGAGAAAGGGAGCATCCAACCTCTGGTTGAGAATCTCTGGTTTGCTCTGCAAATGACCACCCCCCGTCGGGGCTAGACCGGCGCTGAAGCCCAGAGGAGGGAGTCAGGAGCTCAATCCAGGTCTCCCATGTTGGTGGCAGGATCCCAAGCGTGCCTGCTGCCTCCCAGGGCTGCATCGGCCGGAAGCTAGAGTCGGGAGTCAGGTGGCACCCAGACACTGCCACGCAACGTGGCCCTTTCAGCTGGTGACTAGTTTCTAGGCCAAATGTCCCAAACTCCGGCCAGCTGAGTGCGTTGTCAGCTCCCCTGCAGGCTGAAGCTGTGCTTGGTAAACCGCACCCCTCGGGGAAGCACTTCGCCAGCCCGCACACAGTTCAGGTGTGCCGTTCCTTTGTGCTGAGTCCCTGCCTCTGTGTCCCTGCAGCCCACTCAGTGCTAGGCACACGGGGGCGTTCAAAGACCTTTCATCAGACTGGGAGAAGGGTTGTGTGGGGAGAAATGCGCCCAGGCAAAGCAGGAATCTAAGGAGCCTGGGCTGGCAGTCATCTCTAAGTTACGTCAGCACACGCAGAGGCTCTGCTCGAGCCAATCCCGCTTTGCCCATGAGCAAGAGCAGGGTCACTGGGCAAGGGGCCCTGAGTCAGACGACCCCGCTCACGGCCAGGGTTCTTCCGCTGATGAGAAGCAGAGCAGAACGGAACACCCAACAAGAGAGGCGCTGCACGCCTATTGGAACGGTTAGTCAGGAAATACCCTGGAGACACCAACAGCCAGCAGGATGCAGAGGCGTGTGAAATAACACAGACACTTTGGCAACGTATTTATTATAAAGATTTGTTTATTTATTTGAAAGGCCAAGTGACAGAAAAATCTTCCATCTGCTGGTTCACTCCACAAATGGCCAGCAGCCAGGAACTTCATCCGGGTCTCCGTCGTGGGTGGCAGGGCCAAGCACTTGGGCCGTCTTCTGCTGCTTTTCCGGGTGCATTAGCAGGGAGCTGGATGGGAAGCAGAATAGTGGGGACTGGAAGAGATGCCAGCGTTGCAAACGGCGGCTTTACCCACTGCACCACAACGCCGGCCCCTGGAATTTTTTTTAAAAGCTAAACATCCTGTTACCATATGATCTGCTCCTAGGTATTGACCTAACTGATCTGAAAAATCATGTCCACACAGCCCCTCACAATGCGTGTTTACAGCACCTGCATTTGCAACGGTCAGAAGGTGGGAGGAACCCACTGCCTTTCCGCAGGTGAATGGATAAGCAAGCTGGAACGTTTACGAAGTGGAGTATTTTCCAGCCGTTAGAGGAGGAGGAGGTGTCAAGCCAGAGAGACAGAACCTTAAATGCATGTTGCTAGCGTGGAAAAGTTGCTTCCATAAGAGGTTAAGGAAAAACTGTGGGATGGCCGTCAGGGGCTGGGAGCAGGTGGCGCGTTGAACGGCGGAAGCCCTGGGACGTCGCAGGGTGGTGATGGGATTCGGCCTGGTACCGTAGTGGAAGGCAAAGAGCACAATGTGTGTGTCCGACCAGGACTGTGCCTTAGCGTGAACGCCACTTGCACATTAGGCAGAGCATTTGGGGGAATCTTGGGGTCCCGGAGTGAAGTGCACAATGCTCCAGGGGAATCTAGTTGTGTGACACACACACGAACCAGCCACGGAGTAGCTTACAGGCAACGCGAGGACACTGTGCGACTCAGCACAAAGGAACGGCACACCTGAGCTGTGTGCGGGCTGGCTAAGTGCTTCCCTGAGGGGTGCGGTTTACCGAGCACAGGCACCCTGGGATCGAGCTGCGAGAGCCCCTCTCTCGGGGCGGGGGGAGGTGATGGGTGAGCAGAGGGAGGAAACGGTCACAGGTGTGCACGCACACGGGGGTGAGAACACACACGTGCGCTGCCTTGCTCTGGCCGCAGTGAGCACACCCAGCACCAGGTCTCGGTGTCTAACACTCTTCTCAGTAAAAGGAGCAGAGCCCCCCTGGGAAATGACTGATTCCAGTCCTGGGGCAGGAGGGCTACCGCTAAGCCTGGAGCATCTTGTGCCAGAGGTAAGGAACCACCAACACACACACACTCATGCACTCACACACACACACTCACACACACTCACACACAACACACACTCACTCTCACATACTCACACACACACTCACATGCTCTCACACTCACATACTCACATACACAACACACACTCACACACACTCACATACTCTCACACTCACACACACAACACACACTCACTCTCACATACTCACACACACACAACACATTCACACACACACACTCTCACATACTCACATACACTCACACACTCACACACACACAACACATTCACACACTCACACACACTCTCACATACACAACAATTCACACACACTCACACACACATACTCTCACACTCACCCACACACACATGCTCACACACTCTCACACACTCACACACACTCACTCTCACATACTCACATACACTCACACACTCACATACTCTCACACTCACACACACTCTCACACATACAACACACACTCTCACACACACTCACTCTCACACACTCACACACACACTCACACACAACACATTCACACACACTCACACACACTCTTACATACACAACACATTCACACACACACACACACTCTCACACACACACAGCGGAGTAGGGTATGTCAGGGTGACATAGGGCCAACCAAAGGAGCTTCCAGTTTGAATAAAAATAAATATGGAAATAGTGACTTATAACCCAAAGTCTGGAATGAATATCCATGGGTCCATAGTGATGCAGGTGAAAGGCTGAATGAGTGCAGGAATGCAGGAAAGAGAAAACATCTCGGCAGAGGAATTCCAGACAACGGATGCAGACACCCCACCCCACCCCCGCCGAGGGGGGCCGTCGCTCCCCACTCCTTGGTGCCAGGGAAGGCAGCGTTACAGTGGGGACATCCGAGGCGGCTCCCTTCGGCGGGGTCACAGCGGTGGTAGGTTGGCCGTGTGTCCTCTTGACAGGACGGCATAGGAATGACACTTTGCCTCCGTCACCTGCCACCCCCAAGCCCAGATCACCAGTCGAAGCCTGTGGGAAACACCAGGCAGACCCCAGTAGAGGAGACTTCTGCAAAGCACCTGACCAAGCTGGCAAGGGCGTCAGGAAGCCGGCAGCTCTAAGGAGCCATCTCAGCCCGGGGCGGCGCGTGGGTGAGACGTGCTGAGGGGTCCCGGGGGGATCCTGGGCAGGAATGGGGCATCAGCTAAACACTGAGGGTGTCTCAGTGAAATGTGTCCATCGGCTAACAGCCAGGTTCATGACTTGTGACAGGCGTGCCCCCCGAGCGGCAGGGGTTTTCCGCACAGCCTTTGTGCAGCTCTAAGCCTTTCCTAAGATTGTGATTTTTATTACAAGGACCACAATGGAAGCAGGGGCAGCTCCGATGAGGCGTTCCTGGTGTGACTTTAACAAGGGCCAGGCTCGCTCTCTCTCTTGCTCACTCTCTCTCTCTCACTCGCTCTCTCTCTCCCCCTCTCGGGGCTTTGGTAATTAATCATGCATGATGAACAGACTTAAAATTAGCCCAGGCGTGGTGGTGACAGCTGCTCCCCCAGTCCCCCAGCATCTGTAATATACAATTGATTTTGACAGGCTGCTCCCGGAAGTGCTGGTGCAGAGCAGGAAAGACCAGCCCGTGCTTGGAAAGTGGTCCTAGTCCCCAGCTGGGGGCTGGGCTGGGGGCAGCAGGAAACCCGAGTCCACGCCCCCTACCTCCACCCCTGCAGCCCGGGCTGCATCCTCCTGCTTCCCACTCAGGGCCCGGAGAGCGAGGGAAACGTGTGTGCCCATGCGCCCCTGGTGTGCACGGGCTCCGCCCTCTGCCCGCCTCCCATGGCCGCGGGTGCCGTTCCCACCCGTGGCTGCTGCTGACCTGGCGCATGGTCAGCTGGCAGATCTCGGGGCTGGAGCCCTGCCCTGCAAGCCACCGGCCACCACAGCTCAGCTCCAAACTGGGAGGCAGCTCAAGGCCCCGCTCAGCTCTGCCTTCCAACCCCAGGAGGCCGAAGATCCTTGAGAAACGGACCTCATCTCTCCGGGCCACAGTTGCTCCCTTGGTTAAGAACATGGGGAGGCGATCAAGAAAAGCCCAGGGAGGAGCTTGGAGGAGCCAATGAAGTCAGACCTTGTAAGGACACAGAACGGCCACAGCTCTCTGCCCCTGTGGGAAACTGAGCTCCACGTGGGGGCCTCCCAGCCCCGCCCACTCTCACCATGTGCACGCCCACCAGTGGGACCAGGGATTGTGCCCCAATAAGTTTCTATTCGTTAGCAAGCCGTGCTCCTGGGGGACTGACTCCTGCCGACAACCCGCGGTGGCCGGGGAGAGGCCCCCACTGCAGAGAGAACTCAGCTGGTGGGACTGCCATCTGCAGGTCGTGGTTCGCAGACCACCGGCTCCCAGCCCAGGCTCCTCTTCATCCCTCACCCGCCACACGAGCCCTACCTCCACCTCCCCACCTCTCCTCCCGGCAGTTCTCCCCCAAAGGTGCAGCTACTTATTTGAAAGGCAGAGTTACAGAGAGAGAGGAGAGTCGAGAGCGAGAGATCACTCTCCCACATGACTGCAACAGCCAGGGCTGGGCCAGGAGCTTCATCCGGGTCTCTACATGGGGGGTCAGGGGTCCATGGCTGTGGATCATCGTCGGCTGCTTCTCCAGGCTCATCAGCAGGGGGCTGGATCAGAGGTGGAGCAGCCGGGTGTCCAACCACACTCCAACATGGGATGTCGACATCTCAAGTAGCTGGCTGACCACGACACCAGCCCAGTGCCATATAAACTTTCTAGAGATGAAATTATTTATCTGAAATGGAAAATGCGCTGGATGGGACTGACAGCAGCAGGTGGAAGGGACGCGAGGAAGTGGAACCCTGGAAAACCACGACACCCAGCCACCCAGGCAGGCGTAGCCCAGACGCATCTGCCTGCACTGGTCCTGGGGGAGTCCAAGAAGGCTGCACAGTGGAGGTGGCGCCTGAAGATGGGCTGGAGCCCCTCCCCCCATGACTGAATGAAAGGCAGTGGTGGCTGAGGAGGGGGGTGTACGGAACCGGGCAGAGGGGGAGGGGGAGGGGAGGGAGGAGGGCCCAGCTGCACACAGGAGCAAGGCGGGGCTGCAGCAGGGACCTGAGCAGGAGCGGCTGTGGCCGGATCAGCCCGTTCCTGCAGCTGACCCCAGGCAGACGGGGGTGGGGCCCAGGCCGCAGGCAGGGATGGGCCGGGAGGCTGGAGCAGAGGCGTCAGTGGGAAAGCAAGCAGTGGACTGAGACGCGCGAGCACTGTGTGCGGTCTTGCGGGTGCGCGTGAGGGCGGGCCTGTGACCCCCTTCCGGGCCCTGAAGGCCTCAGGCATGGTTGCTGACCTCAAGTGACACAGTGTGGTGGGGGGACTGGGACCACCCCCCCACAGCCAAGTGGGCCACACACACTGTGCTCTGGTTCTGAGTGGGTCCAGAGCTGCTGGGGAGGGGGGAGACTCGGGAGGAGCGAGGCTGTGGCTTCACTGTGCCAGGCCACCCCCCCAAGCCCCAGGAGGGTGCCAGGGCCTCTCCGGCCAGGTCGCTGAAAGTGAGCAGCAGATCCCAGCCCCCGGAGCCCCCCTCACCTGCCCTGGACAAACCCACTCCACCTGGGCTGCGCACAAAGTCACCGACTTCCTGTCTGAATGTCCAGTCTGTCCCTTCTGCCCGAGAATCCTGCCTGGGGCAAGGAGACCTGCCCAGAGAGGGGCTGCGGCCCACCTGGGGACACACAGCAACAGGCCAGTGCCCTCCCCAGCCCTGCAGTGCAGGGAGGGTGAGGGTGGCCTTCCCAGCCCCGCCACGAGCCTGCTCGAGGACACGGGCTCTGCTGGGAGCTGCAGCGGATTCAGAGGGGGGGCAGCAAATCCGCACTGCTGTGGGGCACAAGGAAACCACAGGCCGGCGAGTACTAGCCCCGGCTTCTTCGGCAATCTCCCCCCCACCCCTCCTCCTCCCCCTCCAATCCCTTCAGCAGAGCGAGAGCCCAGGGTTCATGGCTCACGGGCTCCACCCAGTGGCCTCTTGCTGGCAGCAGAGCGATTCCCAGGAATCATGGCTCACGGGCTCCACCCAGCGGCCGTCTTGCTGGCAGCAGCTGCCTGGGGACCTTGACGGAGGCAGGGTTCACCATAGTGGAGGGGAGGGCAATTTACCTTGAACAGCGCAAGGCCAGGCTAGGTTGGGGCCCTGGCCGGGGGCAGAGGAGGCCAGGCCCTCACTCCAGAAGCCGCAGGGTCCTCTCTGAGACGCGGCCCTGCCACGTGCTGGCCAGGTCACTCTGGGTCTGGCACCAGGCTTCTCCTGTCCTGCGTCCAGTGACAGGCAGGGGCCGAGTCCACTCCGTGCTCCACAGATCATCCACAAACCGCTGGCAACACGGGAGAGGTGCGAGGTCACATGCTGCAAGACGGGCTCACACATGCATGCACACATGCACACATGCACACAACACACATATGCACAAACACATGCATGTGCCCACAGGCACACACAAACCCACGGAGGCACCCACACACAAACATGCTCACACACGCATACCCAGACACACATATGAGCACCATCACCTGCACATGCGCGTACACACATGCAGCAAACATACAGAAACATGCACACATGCAAGTACACACACATGCCCACAAAACACACATACGTGCACACACAAGTTCACACACGTGTGCATGCAAACATGCGAGTACATACATGTGCCCACAAAACACACATACTTGCACACACAAGTTCACACACGTGTGCATGCAAACATGCGAGTACATACATGTGCCCACAAAACACACATGCTTGCACACACAAGTTCAGACACGTGTGCATGTAAACATGCAAGTACACACATGTGTCCACAAAACACACATACGTGCACACACAAGTTCACACACGTGTGCATGCAAACATGCGAGTACATACATGTGCCCACAAAACACACATGCTTGCACACACAAGTTCAGACACGTGTGCATGTAAACATGCAAGTACACACATGTGTCCACAAAACACACATATGTGCACACACAAGTTCACACACACATGTGCATGCAAACATGCACACCAATGCACACGCACACAGCAGCCAGCTTTGTCCACACTGATCAGTAGACGGGGGTTTTGGGTTTTTTTTTGCCTTTGCCCCAGCTGCTCTGTGAGTGCAGACAGAAATCAGGACTGCGGGCAGCCAGGGACAGCCACGATGCTCTGCCTCCTTGGGGCGTAGCTCACACAGTGCTCTGCAGCGCCTGGGCCTCGGTCTGCCCCTGTACGTTGGGGCTGGGATGGCATCCACCTCTCAGGGCACAGTGAGCACGGAGAACACGCCGCCCTCAGGCCGCCGCAGAGCAGGGCAGACACAGAGGCACACCAGGCCCATCAGTGCACACCCACTGCAGAGACAGAGACACAGGCCCCCAGGAGCTTCACGGGGAAGTTCTTTAATTCCATTTTCCATGACCTTTTAAAAAAAGACTTATTTATTTATTTGAAAGGCAGAGTTACGGGGAGAAAGAGAGAGAGAGAGAGAGAGAGAGAGAGATTGGTCTTCCACCCTCTGGTTGACTCCCCAGATGGCCACAATGGCCAGGGCTGGATCAGGCTGAAGCCAGGAGCCAGGAGCTTCTTCCGGGTCTCCCACGTGGGTGGAGGGACCCAGGCACTTGGGCCATTTTCCTCTGCTTTCCCAGGCACATTAGGAGGGAGCTGGATCGGAAGTAGAGTAGCTGGGACTCCAACTGGCACCCACGTGGGATGCTGGCACTGTGGGTGGTATTGTAACCCGCACCACAGCGCCAGTCCTGTTCTGTTTCCTAAACTTTTGGAGCACCATCGCATGCCTCTCTCTCTCTCTCTCTCTCTCTCTCTCTCTCTCTCTCTCTCTCTCTCTCTCCTGTTTTCCAGGTGTCCTCTGACGTGCAAAAGGGAGTGCTGTGAAGCAGTAGCCAGGTCGAGCTGCCCCCAGAGCTCTGCATGGGCCCCACGCCGGCCAGCGCAGCGCGGAAGCAGGCAGGTGCCCAGCCAGGAAGGCGCCCGGCGTTCCTAACAACACCCTGCTTTCTTCGTAGGAATCATAAGCTCCACCACGGAATTTTAGACGCTAAAAGGAACTCCAAACCCTGGTTCTGAGAAAGCGCCGTCACCTGCGTTGGCGCACGGGCCCCCCCCACCAAGGACGTCCACGCTGCAGGCCCAGGGCCGGGGTGACTGCGTGAGGTCCCGGAGATGCAAACGCCTTCCTGGGTCGTCTGGGGGGCCCAGCACAGTCAGTCGCGTGAGTCCTGAAGAACGTCCCTCGGCCCAGTGGGAGTGGCCAGTGTGGTGTGTGGTGTGTGTTCTGTATTGTTGTGTGTTGTATGTGTGTTGTGTGTATGGTGTGTTGCATGTTGTGTTGTGTGTTTTGTGTATGGTGTGTCATGTGTGTTGTGCGGTATATGTGTGCATTGTGGATGTGCTGTGTGTATTGTGTTGTGTGTTGTATGTATTGGGATGTGTGTTGTGTTGTGTGTATGGTGTGTCGTGTGTGTTATGTGGTGTATGGTGTGCATTGTGGGTGTGTTGTGTGTGTTGTGTTGTGTGTATGGTATGTTGTTTTGCATGTTGTGTATGTTGGGTTGTGTACTGTGTTGTATGTTGGTGTGTTGTTTTGTGTGAAGTGTGTGTTGTGTGGTGTATGGTGTGTCATATGTATTGTGTTATGAATGGTGTGTGTTGTGGGTGTTGTGTGTTGTGTTGTGTGTATGATGTGTTGCATGTTGTGTATGTTGGGTTTTGTACTGTGTTGTATGTGTGGTGTGTTGTTTTGTGTGTCATGTGTGTTGTGTGGTGTATGGTGTGTCATGTGTATTGTGTTATGAATGGTGTGTGTTGTGAGTGTGTTGTGTGTGTTGTGTGTTGTGTTGTGTGTATGGTGTGTCGTTTTGCATGTTGTGTATGTTGGGTTGTGTACTGTGTTGTATGCATGGTGTGTTGTTTTGTGTGTCGTGTGTGTTGTGTGGTGTATGGTGTGTGTTGTGGGTGTGCTGTGGGGGGGGTCTTTGTCTTCCACATCCACCATCTTTTCTACACTCCTCCCTCACCTTTGCCCCTGCCCGCCTGTTTTGTGTGACGACCTCCTGCACTCCCGCGGGACACTGGTTTCCATGCTGTCCTCTTGGGCGTCCAGGGAGGAGGTGGGGAGGGGCTGGGCTGTCCGCGGCCACAGCTCGGTGACAACAAGGGTTTCCCTCTCTCTGGCGCAGCCTGCTTTTCTCCAGTTTTCAAAGTTCAAAAATGAAGTCGGGGGGCTGGCGCTGGAGCTTAGTAGATAAAGCCGTGGCCTGTAGCACTGACATCCCAAATGGGCAACGGTTTGAGTCCTGGCTGCTCCACTTCCGATCCAGCTCCCTGCTAATGCACCTGGGAAGGCAGGAGATCACCCAAGAGCTCAGACCCCTGCACCCACCTGGGAGACCTGGAAGAGGCTCCTGGCTGCGGACCCACCCAGCTTCAGCCTGGCCCAGTCCTGGCTGTTGCAGTCACTGGGGAGTGAACCAGCAGATGGAAGCTCGCTCTCTCTCTCTCTCTCTCTCTCTCTCTCTGCCTCTCCTTCTCTCTCTCCGTAACTCTTTAAATAAATAAATAAATAAATCTTTTTTAAAAACATGCAGTCGGTCCAGAGCACCCTGTGTGTGCTGTGACCCCACGACCCAGCGTCCTGCCTGCTTCCCCTCCTCCTCCTCTGCCCGCTGCCTCTGCGTCCTCTCCGTCCCTCTCCGTCCCTCTCCGTCCCTCTCACTGCGTGACCCACACATCCTCTTAGCAACTCCATGTGACCGCCCTCCCATCACATCTCGCAGTTTTGTGGCTCGGGGATTGGGGTCAGGTGGGTGGGTGCGTCTGGGTTCCCTGCGGCACTGAGAGGAGTCCCAGAGGGTCCCAGAGGGTCCCAGATGGCTGGGGTCTGGTGTTTGGGTCTCTGGTCCCTCCAGCAGCGTGGGCGGATTTTTGCTGCTGGCTGAGGGCTCCAAGAGACAGGAAGAAGGGAGCAGACGTGTCAGGATCACTCGTGAAGTCCAGTGGGAGTGGACACAGGGTCACTTCTGACATCCCAGATCAAGGGGAGGAAGAGACGCCACTCAGTGGGGACAGGGTCAGAGAATTTGCTGTCACCTTTGGGCCATCCACGGCTGCCCTGTGGGGGGGGGGGCAGCAGAGGCTTTCCCGAGAGAGCCAGGCTGCTGACACCTGAGGCTTTGGCATCCTCGCAGTCTCACCGCCCACCCCTCCCTCAGCTGTGCAGGAGCACGGGCTGTGCCTCGGTACCCCCCACCCCTCCCTCAGCTGTGCAGGACACCGCCGTGCCTCGGTACCTCCCACCCCTCCCTCAGCTGTGCAGGAGCACGGGCTGTGCCTCGGTACCCCCCACCCCACGCTCAGCTGTGCAGGACACTGCCGTGCCTCGGTACCCCCCACTCCTCCCTCAGCTGTGCAGGACACCGCCGTGCCTCGGTACCCCCCACCCCACGCTCAGCTGTGCAGGACACCGCCGTGCCTCGGTACCCCCCACTCCTCCCTCAGCTGTGCACAAGCCCAGCCGTGCCTCGGTACCCCCCACCCCACTCTCAGCTGTGCACGAGCCCGGCCGCGTCTCGGTACCCCCCACTCCTCCCTCAGCTGTGCACGAGCCCGGCCACGCCTCGGTACCTGCGCCTGGCTGCAGTCCACTCTCAGAGAAGCGGCCAGCTGGGCTGCAGGCTGTGCTTCGGTGACCCTGCTCTCCGGAAGCAGGTGGGTCTCCCTGGGGACATTTCTCACGTCCACTGTGGCCTCCACACCCTGCTGCCCTCAGGGCATCGTCTGACAGACCTGGAAGGACCTGCATCCTCTCCAGTAGGGTCCTCCCATCCGACCAGTGGTCTGCAGAGTGGGCGTGGTCTCCGAAGCCTCAGAGGACAGGCTGCAGCCCCCTGCCTGGCCTTGCCCAGGCCTCGGGGGACCTGGTGTCTGTGCAGTGCCGTCGGGGGTGTGGCCATTTCCTTGGTTCGTGGAAGAAGCTGTGTTTCCTTCCTGTGTGACTGTGCATGTACATGTGAGTGAGTGTGTGCATGTAAATGTGAGTGTGTTTGCAAGTGTGTATGTGAGTGTGCATGTGAGTGTGCCTGTGTATGTGCATGTGAGTGTGTGTACATGTGTGTGTGCATGTACATGTGTATGTGTATGTGAGTGCATGTGTGTGTGCGTGAGTGTGCATGTACATGTGTGTCAGTGTGTGTGTGCATCTATGTACATGTGAGTGTGCATGTGAGTGTGCATGTGAGTGTACCTGTGTATGTACGTGTGTGTGCGAGTGTGTGCGTGTACATGTGTGTGTACATGCGTATGTGTATGTGAGTGCATGCACGTGTGTATGTACATGTGAGTGTGCATGTAAATGTGTGTTTGCACATGTGCATGTGAGTGTACCTGGGTATGTGCGTGTGAGTGTGTGTGTAGATGTGTATGTGTATGTGAGTGCATGCACGTGTGTATGCGTGAGTGTGCATGTACATGTGTGTGAGTGTGTGTGTCTATGTACATGTGAGTGTGTGTGTGAGTGTGCCTGTGTATGTGCATGTGTGTGTACATGTGTGTGTACATGTGTGTGTGTGCGTGTACATGTGTGTGCATGTACATGTGTGTGAGTGTGTGTATGCATCTATGTACATGTGAGTGTGTATGTGAGTGTGCATGTGAGTGTGCCTGTGTATGTGCATGTGTGTACATGTGTGTGTACATGTGTGTGTGAGTGTGTGTGCGTGTACATGTGTGTGCATGTACATGTGTGTGAGTGTGTGTATGCATCTATGTACATGTGAGTGTGCATGTGAGTGTGCCTGTGTATGTGCATGTGAGTGTGTGTGTGTGTGTGTGTGTTGCTTTGCTGGTCTTTGAGAAGGGGACACGCCATCTTCATCTGCAGATGCATATTTCTGTGTGTGGCTGGGGGAGTTTCCACTGTGCTCAGAGCAGCAGGCAGCCCATGGGGACCTTCTGTGTCTACTCCCTTCTTGCCCACCCTCCTGTCCACTGACCCCAGAAGTCCCTCCCACCGTGGCAGCACGCGATTTCTCATAGGCTTACAGGGGACTTTGGCCCTGGGCCTGGATATTTCTATGCATCTGAGAAACTCCTGTTTGAAACCAAATTCCTTAGTATTAGGCTGACAGCACCACAGAGCTCTGGAAGATTCTTCCCTCAGTACAGAAGGAACCCTAACCCCAACCCTAACCCTAACCCCAACCCTAACCCAACCCCAACCTCAACCCTTACCCCAATCCAAACCCTAACCCTAACCCTAACCCCAATCCAAACCCCAACCCTAACCCTAACACCAATCCAAACCCCAACCCTAACCCTAACCCTTACCCCAATCCAAACCCCAACCCTAACCCTAACCCTTACGCCAATCCAAACCCTAACCCTAACCCTAACCCCAATCCAAACCCCAACCCTAACCCTAACCCCAATCCAAACCCCAACCCCAACCTTAACCCTAACCCCAATCCAAACCCCAACCCCAACCCTAACCCTTACCCCAATCCAAACCCCAACCCTAACCCTAACCCCAAACCTAACCCCAACCCTACCCTAACCATAACCCAAATCCAACCCCAACCCTAACCCTAACCCCAATCCCAACCCTTACTCTAACCCCAACCCCAACCCTAACCCTAACCCCAACCCTAACCCTAACCCCAATCCTAACCCCAACCCTAGCCCTAACCTCAACCCTAACCCTAACCCAACACCAACCCCAACCATAACCCTAACCCCAACCCTAACCCCAACCCTAACCATAACCCAACTCCAACCCCAACCCTTACCCTAACCCCAACCCCAACCCTAACCCTAACCCCAACCCTAACCCTAACCCCAACCCTAGCCCTAACCCCAACCCTAACCCTAACCCCAATCCAAACCCCAACCCCAACCCTAACCATAACCCAACTCCAACCCCAACCCTAACCATAACCCTAACCCTAACCCCAACCCTAACCCTAACCCCAACCCTAACCCCAATCCAAACCCCAACCCCAACCCTAACCATAACCCAACTCCAACACCAACCCTAACCCTAACCCTAACTCCAACCCTAACCCCAACCCTAACCCTAACCCCAACCCTAACCCTAACCCTAACCCCAACCCCAACCCTAACCATAACCCAACTCCAACCCCAACTCCAACCCCAACACTAACCCTAACCCCAACCCCAACCCCAACCCCAACCCCAACCCTAACCCCAACCCTAACCCTAACCCCAACCCCAACCCCAACCCCAACCCCAACCCTAACCCTAACCCTAACCCCAACACTAACCCTAACCCTAACCCCAACCCCAACCCCAACCCCAACCCTAACCCCAACCCCAACCCTAACCCCAACCCTAACCCTAACCCCAACACTAACCCTAACCCTAACCCTAACCCCAACCCTAACCAGCAGTGTGGTCGGCAGTGCAGGCAGCAGCAGCAATGCCTGCAGCCTCTGCAGAGCCACAGCCCCCAAGCAGCTGCTTGCCTCTCCCTCATCACCATGCCCTGTCCCTCTCTCTCTGTGTCCCTCTGCCAGGCTGAGCTAAACACCCTTCCCCTCACCAACTGAGCCGTGCCCTGTCGGCTGCCAGGATGCTGCTCCTGCTGGTCCCTCTGCTTGGGAGGCCGAGTCAGCTCTGCCCAGCTGGCTCATACTTGGTCTTGGTGCTTAGTTCATTTGTTGCCTCCCAGGGCACCCTGAAGGCCACGCTCAGCCCCATCTGCTTGCCCCTTCACTGGGTTTCTGGATCCCCTGTGTTGAGGCCTCCCTCTGCCTCCTCTCCAGTTCTTCAACGAGGCTGTGAGATTTTTGGAGGAAGTATCATAGCTGAGTACTTAGCACAGTGCCTGGTGTCCAGAAATCACCCGGCACGTGTCCTGAAGGGGATGGATGAACAGGACACAGTGAGTTGCCCAGAGCTTTGGAAAAGGGCTCATTTTCGAGTCAATCCTCCTCCCATAAATGAGCTCATTTACAAATACAAACCTTAGGCAGATACAGCAGAGGTCTTTGCAAGAAGGCGAGCTCACAGCTCACTGTTAAAGCAAGTCACCCTGTGTTTCCTTACGTGATTGGCGTCTGTCTCCAGGCTCCCAACACCAGCCCTCCTCCTCCTGGGGTATCTCCCACCCGGAGTGCCAAGGGGAAGCTAGCAGGGCTGGATCCCCACCCCTCCTTAGGTGCAGGGTGGGCATGAGGCCAAGCAGGGCCCGGGGGCACTCCCCCAGGACTCTGTGGGCGGGGCTGAGGGAAGTGGGGACCACAGTTGCAGGTAATGTCTGGTGCTGTCCAGGGTCCTGAACCTGCTGCTTCATGGGAACACACTTCGACTGCTTTTCCAAGCTCCCTTGCATCTGGGTCTGGCCAGTAGGATGCCAACAGCAGTGAGGGGGCCCATCACAAACCTCCCAGATATGGCCTCTCTGTGTGCCATCACCCATTGTCTGAGTGAGAGGGTTCCCAGACCTAGAGCACGTAGGAGCCGCATCTGGGCCACTGAGCCACTGCCTAGAGCCGGGAGCCCCGCCCCCGGCCCCCACTGAACCGTGTGAAGCCACTGGGATGCCGGGCGGCTCAGAAATGACTCTCCCTTGAGTACTTCTGTTTGTGCCATTGCTGGGTCTCCAGCCTCCCACAGATCCCTTCCAGTAAATTTCTGTTATACTCTGGTCTTTTACCCACAGCCGAATTCTGTCCTTGCTGTCAAGGACCCCTGTGGGTGTGAGCTGGAGGTGGCCCCAGAGACCACTTCCCAAAGGCAAGGCACAGAGAGGAAGCAAACGACAGGGACCCAGGTTCCCCACCCCTCGCTCAGCCCCCTCTTGTGGGTTCCTGTGATGGCACTGAAATGCCGAGAGTCACCTCCACACATCGATTTTGCCCAGAGGAGCCCGCGCCTGCACTGGGGCTCAGAGCAGGGATCGATGGGAGGGTCCAGCCCTTGGCAGTAAATCAGCCTGCGGAGTGAGGCAGAGCTGGCTCCTGGCAGTAAATTCAGGGCGGCTGGCAGCCAGCTTCCCTCCTTCCCTGATTCGGCCTCGTAGATCAGAGAGCACGCGCGCGATCATTCCTCACCTTGTTTACTTTCCCTTCCTGCTTTTTAAGAAACTGAATTTTGGAACAGTTTTAGACGTGCAGACGACAGAGAGATGTGGCATCCTCTTCCCCGCTCCCCGCGCGTCGACAGCTCGCCTGGAGCAATTACAAAGCTAAAACGCCGGCAGCAGCGTCTCCTGGCTAAACGACAGACTTGGCGTGGGTTTCCCCAGGTCTCCCTCCAGCGTCCTTTCTCTTCCAGGACCCGGCCCCAGTGGGGCAGTCAGTGGGGCAGTCAGCCTGTCCCTGCCCATCTGCTAGTCTGTCCCCGCCACCCGGTCTCCGCTGGTTTTTCACTCTCCCCTGGTTTGGAGAGCAGTGTGGGTGTTCTGTCGCCTTTTCCTCCCAGTCGCTGTGGGGTGGATTTAGGGGAAGAAAACCATGCAGGGAAGAGCCCTCCCCGATGCCGAGGCAGCACGATTCACCCCTGGCACCGTGGAGTTTGATCTCCCGTGAGGCCTGGTGGTCTCCTGCTCAGCCCCTATGCAGGCCCCTGGGGGGAAGGGCTAGCGCCAGGGGCCCTGCCCACCACTGTCTTAGCTCCCACATAGCTGCTCAGTGACAGGGCGGCGTGGACAGCAGCCTGGTGCAGGCTGGCGGAGGGGGACAAGGGGCTGCCCAGGAGGTTTGGAGGGGACTGGGCCTCCCCTCCTCCCCTTAGGCTTCACCCCTGCCTGCGCCCCTGACCCTGGGGCTCTGCTCTTTCAGGCCTTGGGGCCTGACATCCTCCGTGTGCAGGAAGAACAGCGGGGAGATTAGAGGGGGCGCCAACGCCAAACGCCTGGGACCCCCAGTCGGAAACCGGCAGCAACTCCATGGGGAGAACCCATGCATTTGAGGGGTGGCTGAGGAGGAGGGGTGTGGAGGGGAGGGGCAGGGCCCTTGGGACTGAGTCCCGGCACCCGCCAGGCCAGTGGTGGACAGGAATGCAGAGGCCAGGCCGGCCTCTCAAACAGCGCTTCTCAGCTCCGGTTGCCCGTTAAGAGTCTCCTGGGGGTGGTAAAAGGGACCAATTTCCCGGGCTCTGCCCCTTCAAGCTGTCATTTAATTTACCTGCTGGAGGCCGGGAACCCAGTCTTCCTAAAGGTTCCCCTGGTGACCATCGGACTGCATGAAAACTGCCAGGCCTCGCTTCAACACCCGGCTCCGTGGTGGAGTCACGTGGGCCGTCCCCCAGGTAGAGGCTGGGGAGAACCCATTCCTGCAAGGAGCAGGTGCTGGGGGGTGAGGGGGGGCCTGCTGCTCTCCAAGGAGGAGGCCAAGGGGAGGTGCAGTCTCCACGCCAGGCGGTGAGTGCTGGGACACAGCCAAGCAGGGGAGCAGCCCCTTCCCCCAGTACCTGACGCGTGCTGGGGCAGGGACGGGGTGGGGCCCAGAGCCGCTGCTGTTTCACCAGCTCCCTGCTTTGCTGGAGGGGAAGTGTGCGTGGGATTTCCCAGCTCCCGCAGTGGGGCAGGGACTCCGAGGTGAGCAGACGCCCTTCCACCGCGAGCCCACCTCACCTGCCCCCAGCCGTAGCCTTTGGGCAGATCTTTTAGCTTCCTCCTCTGTAAAATGAGGGCGACAAGGACTTCCTCGCGGGCAGGTTGCTGATGAGGGTGGGTAGGTAGGATACTGGGTGCGCTACCCCACTGCGAGGGCCCTACAGTGTGGCACAGGACACAAGGCTAGCACTTGTATCCGCCAGCTTCCCGTTACTACAACATGACACCTGATGCCACTGACTTTATAAAGGGACAAGGCTTATCTGGCCCACAGTTTTGGAAGTTCAAGTCCAAGATGAGGTGGACCCGCTGGTTTGTCTGCTGGCGATGGGGCTCTGGCTGGCAGAAGCCTGAGCCGGAACACAGTGCCCCACGGCACGTGTCTGTATGTCTTATGAAGCCACCAGGATTCAGCCGTGGGGGCTCCACCCCCATAATGCACCCTCGCCACCTCCCAAAGCCCCCTCAGACATTAACTTGTGATGGAGATTTATGTCTTGCCTGAGTTTGGAGACCGAATCATGTTCAGACTATAGCAGTTTGCAGCCCAGATGAATCGGTTCCTTGTGGTTTCTGAACAATGCCCCTGCTCCGCGTGTCAACCTTGCTCAGAGGGTCCAGCTCTACCGAGGCTCAGAGCACCACCTCTGAGTAACAGGCAGTGCACCTGTCACACAGGTCCCGGCCAATTTGTTCTCATCAACATATTTCTTTTTTAAAAAAAAGTATTTATTTTTACTTATTTGAAGAGCAGAGTAACACACACACACACACACATCTTCCATCTGCTGGTTTGCTCCCCAAATGCCCACAACAGCCAGGCCTGGGCCAGCCTGAAGCCAGGAGCCAGCAACTCCATCCAGATCTTTGACATGGTTGGCAGGAATCAAAATACTCAGGCCATCTTCCCCCACCTTCCAGGTGCATTAACAGGAAGCTGGATGAGAAGCAGAGGCTGACCTGGATCCCAGGCACTGACATGGGATGCGGGGGTCCCAGCACTGCTTAACCCATTGTGCTACAGTGCCCACCCCAACATCTGAACCAGGCTCAAAAGCCCCTGAACACATGAGACCCCATACCTGAGCCCCGGCTCTGAGCCTGCCCTGGACACCCCACCCTCCCCGGTCATCCGCCTTCCCCAGGACAGGACGCTGTGATGTGTGTTTTCAGCCCTGGGCTGTGTGGGAGGGAGCTGTGGGCCCCAGAGGGGAGGCAGCCTGCCCAGGCTCGCCGCCGAGGGTGTCCACCTGCGTCCTGGTTCTCACTGACCCCAAACCCTGCTCTTTCCTCCCCTCTGTCTGTCTTTGTTCACAGAAAACTGAATTCCTCCTGAAAGTGAGGACCAGTGGACTAGGAAGACAGGATTCCATAGAGAACTCTCAATCAAGCCGCTGCCTGGCGCTGGCACTGAGGGGCCAGCTCCCTCCCCTGCCGCCTGTGGCAGACTCTGGTGTATAAAAAGCCCCAAGTTCTGCGGGGACTCACCGAAGATAAGGGTGCTGCAGGCTTCCATGCCCTTTGTCTAACTTTCCCTGACCGAGCCCGCACCACCCTGATGGAAACACCCGTCCCAGGAGAGCAGAAGCAGGGGCGTGGGGCCCCACCCATCCTCAGAGCCTGCAGCACGAGGAAGCTGGAAATCGGAGGAGCAGGAAAAGCCACGCCCAGCCTGGCCAGGGAGGGTCTAAGCTTTATTTCACTTTAGAACTGTCCCCTAGAGCAAGCTTCGCAGACCCCTCAGCTGGCTAATGGGCCTTGGCCACCCACAGTCCCTGCCACACCCACTCCAGGGCACAGACCGCGGTGGTGACCTTGGAGCCGTGGAGACGGAACTTGGGCCAGGACACCCAGCACAGCTGCCGGCATGTCTGCCAGGTCCCCAGGGCAGTGTCGTGGCCCCAGGTGGCACGGGAGCGCCACATCACTGCGGACATCCAGGCCCCAGCTCCAGTGGACAACTGGGCGGCCCCGCAGCCAAGGCTCACACGTCCTCGGCCGGTGAAATCCGGGTCAGCTGAGCTGCAGCCGAGCGCCTGCTCCCCGTCCTGACCGCCTCACTGCACAGCCCCTGGGAGCAGAGCAGAAGCCTTGACCAGGACCCTGAGGGCACACGGGGAGCTGCACCTGGGGCTGGGGGAGGGGAAGTGGACAGGAACGCAGCGGCTCAGGCCTCCCGGGGTGCATCAAGTCTCGGGCTCAGCTCCAGACACCGGTCTGCTCCAGCGTCACCAGGGAGCTGGTTAAAATGGAGACTTCCCAGCCTGCCCCAGACCCAGGGAGCAGAAGCTCCCCAGGGGCCACCCCACGGAGAATCTGGGATTCACCCGGCCCTGCGGGGCACTGCCTATGAGAGTCAGCCCTGGCCCGCGAGAGTCTGCTGCACTCCAGATCCAGGGTCTGCAATAGGGCGACCCTGACACACAGCCCGCAGGTGGGAAGACCTGGCTGGGGGCTGTCCCTGCTGCCAGGGGCCCTCAGGAGGGGACCCTCAGGGTGCCGAGCCTTGGACCCTCATCTGGGAGCTGAGCCGACTGCTGGCATGGTGATGCAAACAGAGAGCTGAGAGGACTGCCCCGTGCTTCTGCCTGTTCTCAGGCCCCTGCCACTTGCACGGTTCTGCTCCCGGGGGTTAGAGGTCACAGGCCTTCTGCTCCCAGGGTCTCCCTCCCAGCCTTGTGGCCAGGGTGGGCCTGAGGACAGGCCTGGGGCGCTGCGGGTGGGGTGGCCAAGAATCTGCTTCTCAGAGCTCCAGACAGGCAGCGAGGCCCGGGGACCACACAGGGTGTCTCCCAAAGTTCTCTCAGCACCGCATACAGAGACACAGCGCAGACCTCTCAGCTCCACGGCGCAGGGCCCCAAAAGCTAATTCCTGGGAGGCTGACACCTAAGGACTAGTGAATGAGGTCTCTACCAGGAGATCTCACACAGCCCAGCGCTAGCTCCCAGCGGGCTGGGCTGCAGACCAGGACCTGAGCGCACTCGGCAGCACGAGAATCCCTTCTTGGGGTCCTGGCCCCACCCAGAGGCTGGCACACCCCGGAGAGCCCTCCTGCTCACAGCCATGTGTCCAGGGTCAAGCCTGAGCAGGACAGACCGCCCGTAGGCCTGGAGCCGCCTGTTCCCCTGCCTCGGCACGGGTGCTGCCTGGGCTGCCGGGGCTGCAACGGCAGAAGTTGAGTCCAAGGTCAAAGTGCGGGCAGAGCCATGCGGTCCTAACCACCACTCCCTCGGCTTCTGGGGGCAGCCAGCCGGCCTTGCTGCTCAGTGCATGGCTCTGACCGTGGCCTCTGCTGCACGCGGTCTTCCCTTTGCACGTCTGCACCTCTGTCCAAACCACCCTCTCCTCTTCTCTTCTAAGGACTCCAGTTATTGGACTCAGGGCGGCCCCGGTCCTCTCCGACCTCATCTTCACTCTCGTACATCTGCAAAGACCCTTTCCAAGCAAGCCCTGCTCACAGGTCCTGGGGACCAGGGCTAGCGAGGACGCAACTCTGCCCGCAGCTGCCACTCTGTCCCCTGAGTCCCTGGAGTCCAGCTGAGAAAGGTCCAGGGCCCAGGAGTTGCCCACCTGATGGTCTGCACCTGCTGCTTCCTGGCACCCTGCGACCCTCCCCGCCCCCGCCTCCAGCAGAGCCTGCCCCGGTCAGCAGTGCAGCGAGAAGCGGGCGGAGTCTGCGCGAGCCCCAGGTGGGCAGCAGGGGCTCCCTGGGCCCCTTCACGCATTTTTGCATGAAAATTGTTTGCAGCCAGGACTCCTCTTGCCATGAGACAGAGTCCATTGGCCCCATTGTACAGCTCGGGGGACTGAGGTTCAGAGGGAACAAAGGGCACACAGCTGGCGCCATTGTGGGGACTCGAGCCCAGGTCTGTGGACATGCTGATTAGCTCCCTCGGTGACAACAAATGGGGGTAGAGGAGGAGTCCCTCTGTGTGTCAGGGCCACGCTACTACCAGGGACCCCTGGACCAGAGCAGGAGACCCGGAGGTGACACCTCCCTGCCTCCCCGCCCTCCGTGCCCGGCCGGAAGACACAGGGCTAAAGGGTCCTGAGGACGATTGATTTCTTCAGAGACATCACCCCCCCCCCGCCCCCGCCCTTGGGAGACTGGCACCCTGCACACTTCTCCCTGCTGTGGCATCGGCTGAATGGAGGAGGAAGTGGGCGCTGGCCCTGTGTGTCCTGGTGTGTGCGGGCCGGGCTGCCTCCCGGGCCCCTACCCCTGATCTAGTAGTTATTCTAGCGGCGGCTGGGTTTTAAGGCCTGTTGATGTATCGGTGGCTTTTTTCTACGCGGTGGGTCATTTGGGTGAAGGATTTCGCGGCTGCCGCCTCCCGCAGGGGGACACCCCTGGAAACACATCTCGCCACCGTGTTCCCGGGATGAAAACATTAGCCGAGCGGCGCCAGCCGGAGCAGGGCCGTTGTGACATTTCCCCCTCGTCGCCGGCCAGCGCCAGCCGATTGAGTGCGGCCGGTGCAGAAATAAAATGGGGAAATTGATAGAATTCAGGTGTCAGCGTTGGACATTAAAATCCTTTCTCGCGCGGTACCAGGTAAATGATGCGGTCGGAGGTAAGCGGCGGCCACAGCTGCCTTGGGAGAGCGAGAGCGGCGGCGGCGGCGGTGGCAGTGGCAGCGTCCCAGGGCAGACTTCCGGGATGCTGGGTTGGGGTCTGGGGTAGCTTTCAGCTTCCGCTCCAGGTGCTCTGCACGACCGTGCAGGGACAGGCCGCACCTGCTGAGTGTCGCGTCGCTGGGAGGTGACGCTCGCTGTCGCAGTGGATTTATCCAAACGCCCAGCCTGACGGGGCTTTGTCCCAAGGTGTGGCCCTGGGGACATGCCCACTGCTGCCAGGAGCAAGCCCACACTCTGTGCCCCAACAATCCCTCGGTTCTGGCGCGCCCCCTTTTCCTTTTTCTTTCTCCCCTTCTTACAAACCATTATGCACCATTTAAGATGCTAAAATGCTTGGAACCAAATACAGTCATCGCCAGGCTTAAGGAACCTAATGTCACACGATGGCACAGTCCATCACCCCGGCCACCTCCCCGCCTCCCACACCGCGGGGGACCTCATCTAACCTGAGTCAGATGCTGTTTAACCCCATCAGCTCACGCAACACATGGAACTGCATTGCGTGGTTCACGTTTCCTACATGCGCGATGTGTTATAAAGGATGCGCACTCCTCCACAGCGAGGCGTTTGGCATCGGGAGCGGCTTTCCTGGGTTGGTGCGGGTGACCGTGGTCTGGCGTTTCCACGGCTGCATTCTGTTCTGCTGTAGGAGACTTTCCCTTTGATCCTCTCGTTTGTTGGTGACAAACTGGGACTGTGGGTCTCCCCTTGTCCATGCCCCCCCAGCTGGTCCTGGCCAGCAGCCCAGAGGGAGAGGGTGCCCCGGGGGTGGGGGTGGTGCCTGGCCCCTCGGCTGGCCTCTACTTTCCAAAGAGATGCCTTTAAGGTCCCCTGCAGGGAGGGACACGGAGGTTACAGCTCTGAGCCCTGCGGCCCCACAGGCGGTTGACCGGGTCCTGGTCAGGCAGGGATGAAGGCCCCGCCCTCACTCCGCCTAGTGTGTCTCCCTCAGTGGGGCGAGATGATGGGGTGGGGGAGCTATGGCAGGGGAGGGGCCACAGGACAAAAGGCCCTGGCAGAGCCCTGGGAGACCCCCTGCGGAGAGCTGCAAGGGGCAGTTGGGAACTGATATGAAGCTTCCCAGAGAGGATGCGTGAGCTGTGGAAATGACAAAGAAGGTACTTCAGGAAACGCAGGAATTCCGTGGAAGGACGATGCGTGGATTGCACCAAAATACACTTATCCTTTTTTAAAAAGATTTATTTATTTATTTGAAAGGCAGCGAGAGAGAGAGAGTGAGAGAGAGAGAGAGAGAGAGAGAAATCTCCCATCGCTGGTTCACTCCCCAAATGGCCACAACAGCTGGGGCTGGGCCAGGCCAAAACCAGGAGCTTATTCCAGGTCTCCCATGCAGGTGCAGGGGTCCAAGCACTTGTGCCATCTTCCGCTGCTTTCTCAGGCACGTTAGCAGGGAGCTGGATGGGAAGTGGAGCAGCTGGGACTTGAACTGGTGACCCTGTAGGATGGTGATGTCACAGGCAGCAGCTTAAGTGGCTACGCCACAGCGCCAGCCCCAAGATACACTTACGTTTTCACTTCATTTCCGCATGCTTGGGGAAGTGCTGGTGTGCGATGGGACATTACACAGCAGCAGGAGGGAGGCAGCCAGGGAGACCCCCACGCAGCACTGGCTGCAGAAGAGTGCACGCCATGTGACGTCACACGTGGGCTGGGGAACCGGGGCAGAGGGCCTGGGGGCCGAGCCTTCACTGTGTCCCCAGGACCCTGGGATGGGGAGTCGGCACCCCTCGCCACACACACACAGCTCCAGGCGCTCGGACCCCTCTGCAGTGAGGGAATCCTTTCTCTGTTCAGACCCCAGCTCTGTCTCTGTGTCCCGGGATGAGCCCCCTGCCTCTCTGGGCTGGTGTGTGCTTCCCCCTGGAAAAGGAGAGCCACAGGGTCCGCCGTGGTGTGGCAGTGAGGCCTCTGCCCTGCACCGGGAGGGGCCGGCCCAGCGCCTGCTCCAGGCCTGCAGCTCACCAGACTCAGGCAAAGTCCTAGCAACCCCGTCCACTGCTCCCTGATGTGTCAGTCAGGGGCCGGAAGCCCGGGCTGCGCACAGGTGCACCGACCTGCGTGAGAGGGGCTTGTGCTGGGTGTGGCTCACGCAAGCCGGAGGCCTGGACAGCCTCGGAAGGTGGGGTGGGGGCCGCTGGTCTGAAGGCCCCAGGACCTGGAGCTCCGCTGGAGGAGGGCACGAGAGGAGGGCTGTCCCAGCCCCTTAGTGGACGCTGCCAGGCCACCCGCTGGCCCGAGGGCCTCATGGGGCCTGAGTGTCCCGTGGACTGATTGGTCTCACTGGCCTCTCTGCGCTCTCCCGGTTTACAGAGCCAAGTAGGGCAGGACAGACGGTGAGAGCCAGGGTATGGCCACGGGGAAGCAGTCACAGCCAGCACACCAGGCCCAGAGCCCCGGCACAAACATCATGGGGACTGATGGTGCAGACACTGCTGGGGACCGGCACGGTGTCAACTGCGCCCCCTGCTGTCCTGACCCTACTGATGCAGCCCAGGTCCACCCGCCCGACCAGGCCCGACCCTGCCGGGTCTGGGGTCTGCATAGGACTTAAGCAGCTAGAGCAGCGTATTCATGGGAGGCCCAAGGTACTGATGCCTGGGAGGGCCGGGCTGGAGCAGTCCTGGTGTTTAGGGCAGGGCAGGCCCCCGGGAGGTGATCTGATTGGGTCCTTAGGGGGGAGCCCCCACAAGGGACGCCTGGTGGCCGCACAAGGAGTGCGAGACCACACAGGCAGAGCTGCAGGCTCCCCGGCTCTAGCCACCTGCTGCCCCGGGTGACCTCGGCCTCGGCCAGCGCGAGCACCGTGACCACAGGCTGACCGGTCTCCGACTCTGAGCCTGCAGAACCACGAGCCAGAGGAAGCTGGCTGCTCTGGGATTGTCCACGAAGAGCTGCCGAAGAGGGGCCCGAGCCTGGCGGCCCTCGGGGGGGGCGGTGCCCACAGGACACCTGCGCTGCGTGCGGCTGCGGGGACCTCACAGCGCCCCCGGTGTAGCA
This sequence comes from Oryctolagus cuniculus, assembly GCF_964237555.1. Taxonomy (NCBI): domain Eukaryota; kingdom Metazoa; phylum Chordata; class Mammalia; order Lagomorpha; family Leporidae; genus Oryctolagus; species Oryctolagus cuniculus. The sequence continues at coordinate 7,628,408 of NC_091446.1, forward strand.
GGTCCAAGATCCGGGGCAGAGCAAGCTCCTCCTTTCTCAGGAGTCTGTGGCTAGCGGGGCCTGCGGCCGCCTCGCCCACCGGGGCTAGGACCCGAGTGGGAGGGGCACATTCCCTGTCGCCCTGACCCTGCCACTGTCACCTCGTGGCCCCATCATGGAGTCCAGGCCAGGCCAGCTGGTGCCAGCCAGTAAGAGGTGTGCAGACTCCTAATAGCAGCCCTGGCTGGGCCGTGGCTGCTGCTTCAATGGCTTGATTACTCGGCGAATGAGCCTTTACCGCTGCTACGGTGTCCTGGGTCCTGGAGACAGAGCCTTGCTCTCCTGAGCTTGCAAATAGCAGGAGAAAGAAGTCATGTCTGTGTTTCTCGTGGTCACGGAGCTTAGGAGGAGAGTGAGGAGGGAAAGCGGTGAGGGGCGTGGAGGGGGCAGGGGCCACATTAGAGGAGCAGCCGGAGCGACCTCCCATCTCAAAATAAGGTGACGTTTGGGTAACGATGCAAAGGAGAAAAGGGGCCGGGCAGACATGTGGGGGAAGGGCACTCTCGGCAGAGGGCACAGTGAGTGCAAAGGCCCTGGGGCTGGATCTGCCTGGCTGCCTGGGGCATGAGGAGGCCAACAGGGTGCAAGCTGCAAGAGAAGAGGCCTAGCGGCAACAGCTGGAGCTCCCACAGGGCCACGTGGGCACGGAGCACTCGGCTCTGCTTCTGTGCCAGATGGGGCCACCGAGAGGGAGACGATGCAACCAAGGCATGGGCGCACAGGAGAGCTTTGCTTTTCTCATTCAGCGCAAAAATCCAGCCCGTGTCTGAGCTCTGCAGAGATGATGGACAGATGGGTAATGACAGGGAGATGATTGATGATAGGTAGATTGACAGATTGATAAATGATGTAGATGTCAATAGGCGATAGACAGATGACTGGCAGGTGATATACAGGTGATAGATGATAGACTGATAAGGGGATAGATATAAATAGGTTATAGATAGAGGATAGATTGGCAGATGATATGGATGTTATGGACAGAGAGATGATTGACAGACGAGGCAATATCATTGATCTATAACAGACGGCTCAGGCTGTCTGCTGATGTGATGGATTCCCATTTGACAGATTCAGCAACTGAGGCTCAGTGAACACTCCTGCTTGGCCGTTAACCGCAGCCCTGGGGCTGAGGCTGGACCCTGGGGTGGCGTGGGGGTGAGGGGTCTCTCAGACCCCACTCTCCGGGGGTTGCCTGGCACGAAGCCTTTGCCCTGGCCAATTTAACACTACAGGCGATGGGCCCGAGGGCAGAGCTGGGAGAGGAGACCCAGGGCTTGGACAGGGCGCTGGCTGGGCTAACTCCAATTCAGGCAGGCCGCTTCTCGCTCCTTCACTCCCGAAGTCACACCTAGGACAGCAGGTGCAAGCGTTTCCCCTTCGTTCCCCACCTCACAGTCAAGAAAACGACCGGAATCAAGGCCTGGACACCGCAGGCCCGGTGTCCCCTGTGCGCGGTGGGATGACTTCCAGGCACCCGGCACCCGAGGTGTGTGATGGTCATTGCAATGCCCCTATTGAACACTAGAGGACAGCCTTTCCCCACCAAAGACACCAGGCCTCTCAGTCCCTGTCTCAAGGGTTTTAGCTGAACCCACCAGGCTGCGATCCAGGGACTGTTTCCAGCGGCGGGTGCCGGAGGGAGGGGTGCATCAGCCACACAGAGGCCTGTTCCAGGGTCGGCCCAGGACAACCGGCACTGGGCGGGGGCCCAGGTGATTTTCTTATGGCCACGATAGGTGGTGGGTGGCAGGAGGGGACTTGGAAGAGGGTCTCTGCCCTACCCCCCCAAAAGCTTTGGCAAAACCTGGATCTGATCCCGGAGGGGAAAGAGGGAGGTGTGGGGTGTGCATCACACCCCCATCTTACCCTGGGGCCTTGGGGCCCACAAAAGACCCAAGGACGTCTGTGGGCCTCAACTTCCTGTGCTGTTAAATGGGCACAGAGACCTTTACCTCCAGGGAGGGATTCGAGACTGCACAGAAGACACGGGGCGATAGACACGTGACATTTTCTCAGCCCAACGCCTGAGGCCGGCGAGCGGACCTGTACAGGCCGTCAGGCCGTCTTCTCCTGTCCTGATCCCATCGGGGAGGTGACAGTGGACTCAGGGGCGGGGCCGAGCCATCCTGCAGAGGCTGCGGACAAGCCCTGATTGTGCGAGTGTTTGGTGTTTAAAACCGCCAGCGGCCTCTCCCGGAAACACTGGGGGCTTGAAAGGACCGTCTGGGCTACAGCACGTGAGTGCCGCCGTCCAGGTGACGCCTGAGCCCCACCTACTTTCCTGTCTTGGTGCCACCTGTGACGCCCAAGACCACGCCGGCAGCCCTGGGGCTAAGCCCCGGGAAGACAGCAGGCTGATGCAGAGACACACAGCTGTGGGTTTTCTTTTTCTTTTTTTAAGGTGTATTTTACTTATTTGAAAGGCAGAGGAAGAGGGAGAGAGATCTTCCATCCGCTGGTTCACTCTCTAAATGGCTACAACGGCCAGAGCTGGGCTGATCTGAAGCCAGGAGCCAGGAGCTTCTTCCAGGTCTCCCACGTGGGTGCAGGGGCCCAAGCACTTGGGCCGTCTTCTTCCTTCCCAGGCCATAGCAGAGAGCTGGGTCAGAAATGGAGCAGCCGGGACTCCAACTTCAGTTTTTGTTTTTCTAATTCATTCATCCCTTTTGGGACTCAGGTGGAGAGCAGAAAGCATTTGGGGAAACTGAGGCGGGTGGTCACACATTGTCCTATGCGCTGGTTCTGCAGGATTGTCTGAGCACCACGTGAGCTGGCACCACGTGGCCGCTGAGAGAGGCAGGGAGCTCTGGTCTCTTGGAGCTGGAAAGCGCAGTGGGATGGGGCCCCGACCATGTCCTCTCCTGTCCCCAATGCCTTAGGTCATGACCCTAGACCCCACTCCCACCTCCAGCCGTGCCCCCAGCTCTCGCCCAACTCCGAGAGGCCAGGGTCAGAGGAAGGCCACCTTTCCCAGCCAGCGACACAGCCAGGCACACCCACCTGCACCCTGCGGGACAGAGCGAGCCTGGCCCCCGGGGCTCCCCAGGGCCTCCCTCCACCCCTGCCTGTGCTGGAGGCCCCAGACGCTGCACTAAGGAGCCATCAGTGCCTGGGACCCCACTTTCTGCCTGGCAGCAGTACTCCCCTCCCCACCTGCAGCCTCTGATTCTGAACAAGCCCCTCCCTAGAGCCCGCCCCCCAAGCCTGCTCCCAGGGCTTCTGCCTCAGTGAGGACACTAGATGCACACGGGGGACCCCACGGTGAGTACTGGGTGGAAGAGGGGGCCCCTTTGGTTCCTGTGCTGGGAGCTGTTGAGATGGAGACTCTGAGGGTGCTTGGGCCATAGGGCGCCGCCCCACCCCCACCCCGGGTGGGCCAGTGCAGGTCTTACGGAGTGGGTTGCATCCCCCAGGCATGCGTTCTTGCAAGAGCAGGTAAAGGAGACCAGCCACACCCTGTGTGTTTCTCCTTCTCTCCCTGTGCCCTCACCTCGGGACCCTACAGCCACATCAGGAGCCACACAAAGGAGTCTCCCTTGTCTCCCAGCCCCCAGAGACTCCACCTCTCCCAGGGCAGAGTCTGGTTTGCCCAGTGAGGGTCGCAGGCCCGCCCTTTGTTGAGAGAGGGAAGACACAGTTCAGCCGTGCCTGCCGGGCACCATGCAAATAACGTCAGGTCCTCTACAACTCTGTCATCAGCACACCAGGCACAGCCGGCGGGGCGGGCCTCGGAGCTGCCGACAGGGCGCCACGTGAGAAGGCAGCAGGGTCCCCTCGGCCAGCGTCAGAGGCTGTTCTCGTCTGCTCTCTGCTGTGGGACCTTGTGCAGAACACCGCGGGTGGGGACGGCTGCTGCTTCCCCCAAGTGCACGGGGGCTGGTGCTCGGAGTGCCCCCTGTGCCCTGTTCCTTTCCCTCCAGATCCCTGCCTGGGGGTTGGGCAGGGGGCGGAGCTTCAGCCATGGGGCCTTCGGACTTTACCTCCTGAGGCCGCTGCTCCCGGCACTGGGACTTTGGGCGAATTTGCTTTGACTGGTTCACGTCACTGGTGTCCCTGAGCCTGGGGACAGTGTTTATCGGTTGCACTTAAGTTGCTGGAAGTGGCTAAGCCTTCACCTCTGCCTCTGAGTGTAGAGATCGCAGTGGAGACGCACCCGGGGGCTGGGGTGCAGACGAGATGGCAGAGCCCAGCCCCTGGGAGAAGCACGTGGCCAGGAAGTGACTCATCTCGCACGCCCCCCCCCCCCCCCCCCCGGGGAACCAGAGCTCTGGGGAAGCAAAGCGGCCCTGCTCACACAGGGGTCCTGCTTGGCAAAGCACAGCAGTTTTATTTCTACATCCATTTTTGAAACAAAATTGAGGAGGTTTTGGCAACAACCCGTGAGCCTGTCGGTAAGGACGTGGAGGCAACGCTCAGGTTGGAGGGCGCAGCCCCGCGGCCTGGTGGGGAGGCTGGGGGCTTGGTAGCCCGTGTGGCCACGTCTGGAATTCTCACGCCTGGCAGTTCAGGTAAAGCCCGCCCGCCCCTAGTGCACAGCCGTCCTCACCACCAATATGGAAATTGCCCTCGGAAACTTGCCACGGGCTGCTAAGCCGGGAGATGGAGAGAAAATTGAGGGTTTATCTACTTTTTAAATAAAGGGATTCTAATTCCAATAAAAAATAATGCCCTTCCATGGCCAATTGCCATCCCCTCGGCTGCTTCTTCCCTTTTTAATAAAAATTTTTATCGTGCACATTAGCCTAACCAGGCCCGAGCCCAGCCTCTCTCAGCAGCTCCGGGTTACTGGAGGGGAACCACTCGTGGCTCACGCCGCATCTTGAGTCCGGAGGCTCCCTGGAAAGCGGCTGCTTCCCTCGCAGTCTCCGGAGAGCAGAAGCCACTTTGTGCCTCTGGGGGCTGAGATTGACCGCTAAGGCAAAGGGTGCCGGGTTCGGTGGTGCGGAAGCTGTCGCATGCACTGCTCTCCTCTCCCCACTTGGGCTCCCAAGACCCAGAACCAGGCGGGAGCTCTGGGTGTGGGGGTGGGCGCAGAGCTCCGTGGTGCCCCCTGAGTGAACTGTCCGTGGGAACATTCCCGTGACTCAGCCAGCTATGGGCCGGAATCCTGGAGCAGGCGATTAACTCGCCCCTCGCACCTCAAGTCCTCCCGGTGCGGCTGGGAAGACGAGAGCCTGTGACACTGCGTGTGCGCTGGATTTGCCCGACACGGGGGTTATGGTGACAAAAGAGGAGGAGGAGGAGGAAGAGGTACAAGACGAGGAGGAGGAGGAGGAAGAAGAGGAGGAGAGGAAGAGGAGGAGGAGGTACTCAGAACGTCGACAATCACACACCGTGCAGTTGTCTCCCTCAAACCAGTGCTTGATGCCAGGCAGGGTGGTAAGATGGGGAGTGTATCAGTTACTGTGGCCGCGCAACAACCAACGCTAACACTCAGTGGCTTTCAACAGCAGCCCTTCACTGGCACGGGCCTCGGAACTGGTGCAGGCTGTCGGCTGCAGCCAGCCCGGCTCTGGCCACAGGGAAGTGGGCTCGGCCTCTTCAGGAAGAGTCAGTGCAGGTGAGTGGTCCTCCAGCCAGCCCGGCTCCGGCCACAGGGAAGTGGGCTCGGCCTCTTCAGGTTTGGGGGGACAGTGCAGGTGAGCGGCATCAGGACCTGGGCCCTCGAGACAGCCAGGCCCCTTCCCAGGGTCTTGTGGGCCTCAGTAAAGTCAAAGAGAAGACCCTGGCTTTCTAGAACAATCCATGCCGAGGGGTCCATGGCTCTGCAGGGGTCTTCCTGGACCCCAGGGGAGGCCTTGTTTTCTGGGACAACAGTGTTTTCTCCCCCAGGGTCGTCATGGCTGAGCTTACAGTCAGCAGGCCAAGGGTGGGGGAGGCCACTCCAGCTGCCTGCCGTGGACACGCCAGAGAGCCCCGAAGTCCTGTCCGCTTCCCGAAGGTCCACCTCCGCACACTGGCCGAGCTCCCCCAAGGCCCCAGTGAGTCCTTTCCGGTGGCCAGGAGCCTGGTGGCCCCATACATAGCCCCACCTGCTTCAGCTGGAGACTGCTTCTCTCGGTCATGCACCGGCCAGGACTGCACCCCCACAGAGGGACCTGGGTCCCCCGTGGCGCTGCAGCTGCCGGGCCTTGCTCCATCAACATACCCACAGCCAGGACGGCTGGGCGTGGTCACCTGCAAGTCCTGAGGGCTCCAAGGGACAGACTCGGGGAGAAGTATGGGGACCCATGAGGGAGGGCTGTGGCGGTGAGGGGAACACGCCTCGCTGTGGGACAAAGGCACATGCAGCATGGGGCTTGTTGGCTTTGCCTGTGAGAGTCAGGAGTGCAGAGCAGCTGGGGATCAGATAGCCCCGGGATCCAGGCTCAGCCCCGGGATCCAGGCTCAGCCCCGGATCCAGGCTCAGCCCCAGGATCCAGGCTCAGCCCCGGATCCAGGCTCAGCCCAGGGATCCAGGCTCTGCCCTGGGATCCAGGCTCAGCCCCGGGATCCAGGCTCAGCCCCAGGATCCAGGCTCAGCACCACTCACAGGCCCTGTGACCTGGACGAGCCACCTTCACTGGGAGCCTCGCACCTAACGAGGGAAGCATTGCAGCCCTTGCGTATGAGAGCCCGTGGGGGACCCTGCACAGAACGAGTGCAGAGTCTGAGCACCACGCAGGGCAGAGGCGGCACTGCTGGAGTGGTCACTGCGGGAGAGGCACAAAGAAGCGGTGGAAGCCCAGCCAGCCTCGGGTGGGGGCCCTCCCGGGAGCAGCGGGGTGCCTGGGCTGGATCCGCCCTTTGGGCTCCTCCGTGAATCCCGTTCCTGCCACCCCAGATCGCGGTCCCCACAGCAGCCACGAGGGTCACTACCTCATCTGATCATCACGAGGGTCCTCCAGGACCCGGAACATCGGAGCCTGGCTCCGGCTCCCAATTGAGGCACTCCAGGAAGTCCCGGGGCCACAGCTGCCCTCCAGGGCGCGAGACAGATGCCTTCCTGGGGCTGCCCACTCCCAACCTGGGAAGGCTCCAGGGGCACTGTTGCAGGCCCCCCAGGAATGACCTCCCGCGCAGGGGGGTGGCGTGGAAAGCACAGTGGGCACTCGCGGTGAGCATGTGACATCACAGGGAAGTGCATGTGTCTCACGCAAAGGGCAGGGCTGGCGTGGGAGACCCCGCTGGCGGGCGCCCCCTCCCCACTCACACCTTTGTCTTACGGGCGCTTCCATTGCCACAAATCCTGAAAGCAAAGCTCGGCTTTCCTCTGACTTGGAGCAGATGTAAATTTGCAATGCAGAAGCCTGCACTTGTCGATGATTTTCCATTATCCCTATAATTGCTCCCACATACTGGGCTCGATAAAGTTATAAACCTGTCCTCCGGGAACACTGGGTCAATAATGGGATTATTGATCAGGGGCGGGAAGCAGTCTCTGGCCCATGTGGCTCCCATTAGGAAGATCCGCTGTGGGATCGCGTCACGGGTCCCTGCCGTGGCCACCTCTGCCCACGACCTGGGTCTCCCTGGATCTGCCAGCTCCCGGGGCGGCGGCCAGCAGAGACCATGTTTTTCCCAGAGACAGCTGGGGCAGCCAGAGGACAGCAGGGCGCCTTTGCAGGCATCTGCAGGCTCCCTAAAAAGAGATTTGGCAGCGTTGAAGTGAGTCTTTCTGGCAAACATGGCAGAATTCCCGAGAGGCAGCTGGGGAGGCCCCGGTGTTCGGAGTCCTCCCTGGGAGCTGCCGCAGTCGCCCGCGGCAAAGGCGATCTTTCCACCGTGGCCAGGGCGGCTTGAATCAGGCTGCAGACCGAGCAGCCGGCCTCCTCCCAGGGTGGTTCTTGCTCCTGCTCCCGCCAGCCCCACCCACCCTTGCTTCCTCAGCCAGTGCAAGTTTAATAAGCTAGTATCAAAACCATCTCGGCCTGGGGCTTTCAAAGATTTAAGACTTTTAAATGTGAAGCACCTCATTATATCTGACTATTTTCAATAAAAAAAGGCCTGATAAGCCATGGATACGACACCGGTTATCAGTGGGATTTGAAATGTGCACAGCTTGCTTTTTGGGGTAATGGAATCAAACACTTTGCAGCCTGCGCAGCGCGAGTGGGTCACTTTTCAGGCAAGAACCTTAGCATTGAGCAAGGCTGGTTTGGGAGTTTGTAAAAATAAAGCACAGTATTGTACAGGCGGCACATAGCAGTGGCTACATGCACAATTGACTTCCTCCCTATTAATCAGCTACAATGTTTACTTTCTTATTCCAACCATTTCCCAACCATTAAAACTAAGAGGATTAGCATCGCGTTTCCGCCAAGGTGTACTTTCATTTCAGCAAATGCTACTTTCGCTCTCGGAGGAGATTAAAGGCCTGGGAGAAATGGTTTCTTTATCTGGCTTTCTGTGTCACATACATTAAAAGAAAAAAAAAATCTGGTTAAGGGAACATAGTGTTCTTGTCCCGTGAATTGCGAAGAAAGTTAAATTTCGGGACAAACAACATAAACCGTGGCGAGAAGGCCGAAGTCAGGGCTGAGTGTTTCCTGCCCTGTAAACTGTGCTGGGAGGGACGAGAACCCTGGGTGGGTCGTCGGGCCCTGTTTCCCACCGAGCTTTCAGAAACAGGTGAGCCCTGGAGCTTGAACACGGAGAGTTACACACAGGTGCGCTTGCTTGTTTGTGTAAGTCCTGAGGTTTTTCAAGTATATTGTTTTTTAAAATGTGCAAATTTTTTTATGAAACCACTGGCAAAATCCACCCTGTCATCAGCCCCGCCCCAGCACACTGCGATGATGCGTCCTGTCTCCGCTTTGCCGTGGCACAGCTCACCTTCGTCTTCGAGCTCTGTAGGAGCGGCTTGCAAGGTGTGGTCTCCAGGTCAGCAGTGGGAACATCACTTAGGGGCCGATCAGCAGTGCAAACCCAGAGCCCCGCCCCGGAGCGGCCGAGGCAGCGCGGCTGGAGCAGCCCTGCCGCTGGCTCTGCAGGAGGGGACGGCTGGCCTGAGCCACACTCCCTCTGCTACAGCTGCATTGTGCCCCTTCAAAACCCACCAGTTGAAGCCCTAAACCCCGGGGTGGCCGTGCATGGAGATCAGGCCTTTAAAGAGATCCTTGCGTTAAATGGGCTCACAGGGTGGGGCCCTAACCAGTAGGACTGATAAGAAGAGGAAGAGCTGACAAGGACCAGGCGGGGCAAGCCACAGGAGAGCCTCAGGGGAAACCAAGCCTGCTGACATCGCAGTTTGGGCTCCCAGCATCCAGAACAGTGGGGAAGAAACCTCAGTTATCTTACCCACCTAGTTCGTGGTGTTCTGCTGTGGCGGCCCCAGCAAGCTAACACCACCTCCACCCTAACCCTAATAACCCTAACCCTAACCCTAAGAGACTGAGAGAGAGAGGTTAGCCTTCCCAGGATCACCCGTCCTCTTAGTGACACAGCCTGGGCTAAAATTAGTGTAGCATGAATTACAAATAAAATACAGGAAAATCTTACTCCAGCCAAAGAATGACCATACTGATGTGGAAAATATAAATTCAAAAAGAGGAATAGCAAGAGAAGATTTGCATAATAAAGGGCTACATCTCAGGATTTCTTTAAATAGTTTCAGCCTCCAAGTACAGTGATCCAATTTGCAAATTAGCTGATCGGCCTAGAACCCTCCATGACCACAGGGACAAGGACGCAGACACACAGGGTCAGCCTGAGGCTAAGCGTCCCTCTGGAGCCACCAGGAAGTCACACCAGCAGCCGGCGACATCTCTCAAGGGGAGAGTTGAGGGCGCTCTTCAGGGCTGACCATCTCACTTTGCTTTTTCTCTTCTCTTAGTTGACAGCTAATAAATAATACCTCAACGCCGTGAGCATTTCGTGTCCTTCCTTACCCAGCTAACTGTGAGAGCAGTGTATGCACATCGTTAAAGTTCTGGAAATCACAGAACACTGTAAAGATTAGGGTGCATGTTGCGGCCGGCGCTGTGGCTCACTTGGTTAATCGTCTGCTTGCGGTGCCGGCATCTCATATGGGCGCCAGGTTCTAGTCCCGGTTGCTCCTCTTCCAGTCCAGCTCTCTGCTGTGGCCCGGGAGTGCTGTGGAGGATGACCCAAGTGCTTGGGCCCCTGCACCTGCATGGGAGACCAGGAAGAGGCACCCGGCTTCTGGCTTCAGATCGGCGCAGCACTGGCGTAGCAGCTATTTGGGGAGTGAACCAACAGATGGAAGACCTTTCTCTCTGTCTCTCTCTCTCTCTCTCTCTCTCATTGTCTATAACTCTACCTGTCAAATAATCTAATAAATTAAAAAAAAAGGGTGCATGTCAAGCCCAGGCAGGTGCTTGGTGTAGCGCTTGAGACAATGCTTGGTGTCTGCAGCCCATCCTGGAACACGAGCTTTGAATGTCAGATCCACCTGTGATTCCAGCTTCCTGCCAACGTGCACCCTGGGACCTGCAGGTGACGGCTGCAGGACTTGTGTTCCTGCCACCCGTGTTGGCGATCTGGATTGAGTTCCAGGTACCTGGCTCTGGCCTGGCCCAGCCCACATTATTGTAGGTATCTGGGGAGTGAACCAGAGGATAGAAGATCTCTCTGTTTCTGTCTATTTCTCTCTGTCTTTCTGCTTTTAAAATAAATAAAAATAAAGTTTTTAAAATTTTAAAAATTATCCATAATCTTGTCAACAGTTGCATCTACTGTTCACAAAATGCATTTTCTGCTACTATTTTGGGGGACCAATTTAAGCATACCCAGGGTCATACTTGTGTCATGGTTTTTCATTGAACAATGAGACCTTAGTAATTTATTATGCTAAGAACTTTCTGTAAGATTAGATACTTCTTAAAAGAGCAGTGAATTCAGACATAATGAAACTCAGACATGAAAAATACTTTAAAATATTAACAAAGCATCAGTGAACTGTGGAACAAAGACCGGGGTCAAATATACATGTTACTGGAGTCCCTGAAGGAAAGGAGAAAGAAAAGGGACTCAAAATGTGTTTGACGCAAAAATGTCCAAGCATTTTCAAAATTTGATGAAAACTACAAATCCACAAATACAAGAAAGTCAATGAGCCGCAAGCACAGGGATTAAACTGGATCCATCACGTAATATCCTAACTGCTTTAAGTCGCTAGAACAGAGAAAACCTTGAACGAGCCAGAGAGCAGAGACAGAGCTGACAGCAGATTTCTCCTGGAAGCAGTGCAAGCCCAGAGGTCTGAACACAAATCTGCAACTCAACAGACACAGTCACGCGCGCATGACAGAGCTTCCGTCAGACACAGCACACAGCAATGGGCCCCCGCGTTCACATCGCCCAGTGATGTCACAGTCTTAGTGTGCGCAAGCATATTGTACAGTAGTTGCACAATAGCAAAATTGCTTAAAAATACATTTCTCAGAATGTATCCCTGAGGCCGGCGCTGTGGCGTAGCGGGTAAAGCCACCGCCTGCAGTGCCGGCATCCCATATGGGTGCTGGCTTGAGTCCCAGCTGTTCCATTTCCGATCCAGCTCTCTGCTGTGGCCTGGGAAAGCAGTGGAAGATGCCCAAGTGCTTGGGTCCCTGCATCCACATGGGAGACCTGGAAGAAGCGCCTGGTTCCTGGCTTCAGATCAGCACAGCTCCGGCCGTTGTTGCCATCTCCGGAGTTAACCAGCAGATGGAAGATCTCTCTCTCTCTCTCTCTCTCTCTCTGCCTCTGCCTCTCTGTAACTGCCTTTCAAACAAATAAATCTTTTTTCTAGAAAAAAGAATGTATCCTGTCATTAGGAGACACATGACTGTATTTTTCAAAACTTGCCAAATAATTAGCAATTTAACGATTAAACCACGAGACTCAAACTACAAGAAATTTCCAAGGAAACCTTTGCAGCTGGAGGAAGAGTGACACTGGAGGAGATATGGAGCCGTCCCAAGGGAAGAAGAGCGCCGGGAACAGAGTCTACGGTGGTGAGGGCACGGACTTTTCTCTCAATGATTGACAGCATGAGCAGAGAGATCTTTCAGGACGGAACACTTGAGCAAGACTGCCGACGAACTTGACCTGATTCACGTTCATGACATATGTTGCACACAGTGGAAGGATGCGCTGCCTTGCTCAGAGCACTCAGAATTTCATTCAGGGTCAAGATTCACGCTGACAAATCATCAGAATTAACAGCAGGAAGTTGGCCGGAAATTCCCCAAATGTGGAAATGTAAATGACACACTTCTAAGTAGGCCATGGGCTGAAGAATATATAAAAAGGAAATTAAAACATATTTTACAACAAATACAATAGAGATAGAATGCACCAAAATGTATGGGCTATAGCTAAGGTGGTACTTAGAGGAAATTTCATAGCCTTTGATGCCTATGTTGGATAAAATGTCTCAAATAAATGACGTCAGCTTCCCCTTAAGAAACTGGAAAGAGAAAAGCAAAGTTGAGTCATAGCAGCAGGAAAGGACAACACAGATCCAAGCAGAGGTCGCAAAGGCGAAGACAAGACACCAGGTACAGAATCGGCGGGGCTAAAAGCTGGTTCCTGGAGAATATCAATAAAATGATAAGGCTCTGCTCTGACAGCCCAGGAAAACAGGGAGAAATCACTGGCTAGCAGTGCCAGAAATGAGGGCAGCACCAAATCACCACAATTTAGGGAACGCTCTTAGCAACTTTAGGCCAATAAATTCAACAGTTTGCATGCAGTAGAAAATTCCCCCTAAGACAGAAACCACCACACCTCAGACAGCTTGAGCAGTCTTATTGATGTGAAAGAACCTGAATTTTTAGTTGCAAACCTCCCCACAAGGGAAATGCCAGGATCGATTGGCCTCACTGCCGAGTTTTTTGTTTTTTTTTTGTTTTTTGTTTTTTGTTTTTTGTTTTCTTTTTCAGACAGAGTGGACAGTGAGAGAGAGAGAAAGAGAAAAAGGTCTTCCTTTGCCGTTGGTTCACCCTCCAATGGCCGCCATGGCCGGCGCGCTGCGGCCGGTGCATTGCACTGATCTGAAGCCAGGAGCCAGGTGCTTATCCTGGTCTCCCATGGGGTGCAGGGCCCAAGCACCTGGGCCATCCTCCACTGCACTCCCTGGCCACAGCAGAGAGCTGGCCTGGAAGAGGGGCAACCGGGACAGAATCCAGTGCCCCAACCGGGACTAGAACCCGTTGTGCTGGCACCGCAGGTGGAGGATTAGCCTATTGAGCCGCAGTGCCGGCCACTGCTGAGTTCTACCAAACATTTCAGAGGGAGATAATACCAGTTCTGCATTTTCCACTCCGGAAATTTGAAAAGGGAATAATTCTTTCAAGTTAATTTTAGAAGACAAGCTTTGATCCCCTAACCAGACAAGAACACTACAGGGAGCGAGGACAACAGGTGCATACGCCTCAGAGACATAGACACAAACATTCTGAGCAAACTCCAGCAAGTCAAAGGCAAGACTGAAGAAAATAACACATCCTGACCAAGTGGAGTTTATCTTGGAAACTCAAGGTTCTTTAATATTCAGAAATCAGTTAATGGAATGATTTATATCAACAGACTCGGAAAGAAAAGTGATACAATCATCTTACTAGCTATAGGAAAAGCATTTTAAAAATCCAACGTTGGTTCTGGATAAAAACATTTTGTGACCTAGGGATAGAAGGAATTTCCATTGATGCTTTAATGGATATCTACATACACAAACCCACAGCCAACATACAGAAACATGCAACCAACATACACAAAACATACAGAAACATACAGCTAATATACACAAAAACATATGGCCAACATACAGAGATACAGCTAACATGCATAAAGCTTATAGCTCACATACACAAAACATGCAACTAACATACACAAAAACATACAACTAACATAAAAATATTAAGTGCTTTTCCCTAACACTGGAGTAAGGCAAGGGTGATCACTCTCCCCATTGCTATATAACATTTTGCTGAAGGTTCTCATCAAGGTAATGAGGACAGAGAAATACAAGGGATCTAGAATGATAAGAGAGTCGTAACACCTCTCAATCACAGAAGGCATGATTGTCTTCATCAACAATCCAGTGGAATCCACAGAAATGCTATTAGAACCAGCAAGTGAGTACAAGAAGT